>NC_135763.1:13412016-14012016 GCF_052425735.1 Oculina patagonica
TCGACTCTCTATAAGGCGGACACCTCTCTAAGATGGACAGTTGGGGCTGGTCCCAACGGTGTCCATCTTAGAGAGAGTTGACTGTCAGTAATAAAATTACAAGACATGGTCGATACTATACCTTGTAGACAATAGTATCACAGGATAAGCTGCAGATGTAAAATCGGCGATTTTTTGTGCCAATCCTATTTGACGCCATTTTTCTTAACAGATACACCTGGAGACATGAAGAAAATAAATTAAATTTTAATATATGAATGTTCACTTAGACTTTACAAACAGAAGAGTGCATAAATTAAAGCCATGGATTGCTTTTAATTAATCTTACACAAAATTATACAAAAATGTTTTAACCCAAGTTTTAATTTACTATGCATTTGACCTGTTTTTTAAATGTTTCCTGGTCCAGTGAACTTGTCACAAACACCTGCAAGTGAATTTAGATAACATGAATAAGTACAACAAAATCCCAATCATTAAAAAAGTAACTTTAGATTCTGTAGTAGTTTTGCTTGTAGTGAACATAATTTTTTTATGCTAATTTTTAAATTTATTGCCCCCACAGGGTTTTGGCCCAGAGGCCAAAACCCGAGGAGGCATCATTATGGTCCGCGCGTATATAGAGTATATATAGTATTACCAGACAAAATCTCGACTTGGCCAAAGTGCGACCGCAAGTAGTATCGGTAGGTGTGATAAAATTGCCTGTACGGTGATTGGTCAGTGATGACGCAAGTAAACGATGATTGGATGATGATGAGAACCCAAAGCGTGAGCACGTGCACAGATGACAACAAGTAAACAAACGAAGCTTGTAAAGGTTGATTGCAGTTGGGCAGAATTTTGAAAAAGATAATTTGAGGTTTTATTCGAGGCCTATTCATTTCAATGTCTAAAATCCGAAAGCAATGCAATTGTTGAAAAGACTTCGCGATAATTAACTAAGTAACTCGCAGAGAAGTAAGAAAATCCAAATTTTTTTTACATCTGAGTGGCCGAAGAAGAAATATGTCTAGGAACACGTACGAACATATCAAGCCATATCTTCAAATTTTTCTGCGATTTACGATAAACAAGCCTTAGTCCAAAACCACGATTTACCAAGCGCAAACTACTTGAACGGAGAAAAGCCTTGATCAGTCTATCTCCGGACGAGATTTACAAAAAATTAAAAAAAATAGATCTCAAGATAATTGTTTAAGACTCGCGGCAAGCGAAACCGGAAACAAGAAGCGAGCGACTTTTAGAAAGTCAAGCGTTTTCATTGTCAAAGGTGAGAAATTCTTTTGGTATCCTTTCCTTTTAAAAAGTTGATCGTTGTCATAAAGCGTGATTGACGATAAGAAAGCCTTTGTCCAACTGACCGTGATTTACCAGGCACAAACTACTTGAATGGAGAAAACTTCAAAAGTCTTGATCGGTCCACTTCCGGACGAAATTTTAATTTTACAAGATCATATGCGAAAAGAAATTCAAAAGAGATCTCGAGGTGCATTGTGATTATTTAAAACTCGCGGCAGGCGTTTGCTTTGACAGAGGTAAGAAATTCTTTCGACATCCTTTTTTTTCTAAAGATTGATCATTCTCATGTCATTCTTCATGCTCGGGCTCTCAGCCCATATATTTATCAAACAATTGGGCCGGCTCAAATGGTAATTTAAAAACGTTGTGCTGTTTCTAAAGTTTATCCTCGCTGAGATCAAGACTTTACCACAGTGAAGTGAGTTCGATTTGAGCCCGCAAAGCGGCCCATTCAAAGCAAAGAAGTCGTGAAAACGAGCCATGCAAGTCGCGATAGGTCGACCGTCCTGGCGTGTTAAATTAATAAAGACGACGGACTTTTTCTAAAGTCTGGCTTGAGTCTAGCTGAGATCCCCCACCACAGCAAAACATGACAAATGATGTCAAGATGCTGTTGCGTTCTTGTAATTAAATGATTTACCGTATCATAATTAATAATCATCCAAAATAGAAAATTAATTTCCAATCAAATGTCTGAATTGTAGAAAAGGATGAACAGCAAAGAAAAACCGATAAATTAAACATCGTCGAAACTTCGGGGGCAACCTAGTGTCAGCTATTTCTAGTTTTATTTTGTTTGATAAAACTGTTCTAAAGGCCACATCTGTATTACAGAATTAATCAAATGGCAAATATTACACATCAAGTTCTATTACCTGTCTCATAAGTGGCTGACTTTCCACTGCAGTTTTTCCAATCATACTGTTATCATATGGCACATTCCTCCAGCCCAGAACCTAACAGTAACCAAGAATAAAATTTAAATTAATAACTTAATTTTAATAGGTAATAAAATGTACTTATTTTCATAATCAGAAGAAGCGAAATTAAAATGAAGAACCAAAAAGCTGTTTGCAGTACCTCAATTCTGCATTCTTTTACAAGTTCTGTAAACATGTCTTCACACACTTTGGCCTGGTATAGTTAAAACAAACATTTATTTGAGAAGAATTAGATCGCAGAATGGCATATTATTTGAATGTTCTGACACCTATAACCAGCTTCAGTTTATAGCACATGATGGCTGTCACCTGTATGTGGGTGTTAATTGCTGGGACATGATACTTGTGAAAGTTTGGAAGAACTCAAAATGGCTGGGGAAATTCTTGTTTCTGCACAAAGTTTCTTTTTTTCCAAACATCCACTTGGGCCAGTCAGACGTGCATCACCATATATATAAACATACGGTAACACAACTGACTTTACTAGCTATACACTGAGAAATCACAAATGCATGCACAGAGGTACAAGAAGGATGGTCGACGACAAGGGCCTACATACCATGCAGGCTCTTAACACAAGTCTGATACCTCGGACTAAATAATATAATGTTCACCTTGTTTGGGTCAGTGTCAATAAAGAAAATTCCAGTTGCATAATCACCAGCTATTGGTAATGTAAATCCCAGCTTTTCTTCCCTAAGAAAAGGAACAGAATCAAAACAAAAAGCATGTCAGGTTTCGCAATCTTTCTAAAAGAAGTTTTCCAGAACTTTCCCACTGATAGCGCTAGCTCTCCTCTAGATTCTATCAACCAGACTCCACTGAAAAGCAATGCTAAATTATAAGTATTTTTTTACTGCTATCAGCGGCCAATCCAGACCTTTAGATGGGGGGGGGCTATAATCCAGACCCTGGAATAAGAGGGGGGGGGGGGCACTCTCTAAAAAATTTTTATTCGGCCATACAGGTCTCTATTAGGCCTAAAAATAGGTGGAGGCCCGGGCCTCTCCCCTAGATCCGCCACTGGTTATAATTATCTGCCTTGTTTGAAGTGTACGTAAAATCTTTTTACATTCTTGTTAGGTAAAATCCTTACTGTATGACTTGTTCATAGAAGGCATGTGGAATTCCTGTCATAACACCAGCACCATCTCCACAGTTCTCTTCACATCCAACAGCTCCTCTGTGTTTCATCCGCTCCAGCACAGTAAGTGCCTCAGACAAGACCTAAAAAGAGAACAAGTCAAAAGTGATACATTGGCAAGCTAGGTATGGATTATGCTGTAATTGGTTTGTAGTAATATTGAGCTGGTTTATTGTACATTTTCCGTAGGCTAGCTGGATGACCCTCCCCCCAGTAAAAGAATCTTCCAACTGATCTTCTAAGATCCTTTAAGGCCAAGACCTAAGTTAAGGAGGCAAGTACTAAAACCCGAAACAATGAAACGAAACCACCGAACAGGCTTTTAGCCAGGATTTAGAAAGTGGGTGTCCAAAGTTTTTATAAGGCCTTACTTTGTCCCCACACAGTGTAGGAGGACCTGAGGAGCATGCAAGGTGTTTTTCTGTAGTTATGAGTGCAAAGGTATCTTAAGATTTCCAAATTTGTTTACAGTTATTTATATTAATTTTCTCTGAAAAGTGGCCGTCCATTACAGGACTGTGACTCCCACCTAGCTAAAAGCCTGCCACCGAAACGAAACGACCGAAATCGGCGAAACGACCAAAACAAAACCGCCTAAACAACCGAAACAGCCTAAACACGCGAAATGAAACAGGCAAAACTTCAAGATTTTCACCACTTACAGTAATATACACTCCAATAAGCCTACTATACACTCCGGTTAGCCTACTATACACCCTGGTTAGCCTACTATACACTCCTGTTAGCCTACTACACACTCCTGAACATTAGCCTACTACACACTCCGGTTAGCCTACTTTTCACTTAAGTTAGCCAACTATGCACTCCAGTTAGTCTGTTTATGGTTAGCTCTCAATAATTGTATTGGGTTTTGCTTGTTTCGGTGATTTCGTTTCATTTCGCTCGTTTCGGCCGTTTTGTTTCGTTGTTTTGGATTTTAGTACATGCCAGTTAAGGATCCTTAAGGTGGCTCAACCGGATTTTCAAGGGGTAACACCGCTCAAGTTTGAGAATTAACTACGTCGCCAATAACAATGCTATCGAAAAACGATCACCACAGTTGTATTAGATAAAGATGAAATTTTTTTATGACCAGTGTTTTATTGACATCGGAGTTGCCATAGCGACGAAATGACGTCATTACGTTTTCTACTTTCGCTCGTATTACTCGGCACCAGGAGATTTTTTTGAAAATCGCTCTAAGGAGCTTGTACCACACATAGTTGCCTCGATGTTGGCAAAGTTTGAACAAATTCTATGAGAGCGTTTTCGAAATATTTGGGGATGAAGTTTTCGGGCCTATAAATACAGTCAAAAACATACTAACGAGAAAATGGGGTAATATCTAAAGAAAACGACGCGCCTGTGAATTGCAATTTCATCTTATAGTAGTTTGATTCCATTTAAAATCGTGTGTAAAACAGTGGTGGGGATTGTTTTGGTCGATTGCGAGAAAAAAGAATTTGACGAGCGAGCGTTCAGGTGCGCTTGTTGCCATTTTTGTTTATAATTTGGTCTATGCCTACAAAAGTGACAATAAATTAAAAACCGCTCGATGAATTTTTTTAAAAATTTGACAAACACGAGGTTTGTCATCAATTGATATAGCTTGCAAGTTTCAAGCTCATTGAAAACATTTAAGGCAATAAAATTGGGCTTCCCATGTACTGATTTTTTCCCGAAGATTTCGTGTTTACAAGCGAGTGTCCTCATTATTCACGGGTATTGTTTTCAAGTTTCATATCCACGTGCACGACTTCAGCAAAAAAATTCATGTGCATACACGGATCCAGAGTTTCAGACTTCCGGTCCAAATTCAAAAGAAAAGTGAGACTCATTAAGTCAGGCTATTGTGTTTTGCGATGTTTAACAATGGTCTGACTTAATGAGTGCTCACTTTTCCTTTGAATTTGGACCGGAAGTCTGAAACTCTGGATCCGTGTATTAAATAGGACGCGCGACTGCTTTCCAAACAGTTTTCCGAAACATGCTTATATTGCTTAAGAAATTGTAACAGCATTTGTCGGGCGATTGATGTCAAGGGCCTCTGTCCAGAAAACGAAAGCTATTATTCTGCATATATTGTCATTGCTATTCTCACCCCAACGCAGATAAGTATGCTTCGGAAAAATTTCGGAAAGCAATTGAGCATTCTGTTTAATGCAAATGACTTTTTTTGCTGGAGTGGTGCACGTAGATATGAGACTTGAAAACAATACCCGTGAATAATGAGGACACTTGCTTGTAAACACGAAATCTTCGGGAAAAAATCAGTACATGGGAAGCCCAATTTTATTGCCTTAAATGTTTTCAATGAGCTTGAAACTTGCAAGCTATATCAATTGATGACAAACCTCGTGTTCGTCAAATTTTAAAAAAAATTCATCGAGCGGTTTTTAATTTATTATCTTTTATGTAGGCATAGACCAAATTATAAACAGAAATGGCAACAAGCGCACCTATACCTGAACGCAGGCTCATCAAATTCTTTTTTCTCGCAATCGACCAAAGCAATCCCCACCACTATTTTAAACACGATTTTAAATGGAATCAAACTACTATAAGATGAAATTGCAATTCACAGGCGCGTCGTTTTCTTCAGATATTACCCCATTTTCTCGTTAGTATGTTTTTGACTGTATTTATAGGCCCGAAAACTTCATCCCCAAATATTTCGAAAACGCTCTCATAGAATTTGTTCAAACTTTGCCAACATCGAGGCAGCTGTGTGTGGTACAAGCTCCTTTGAGCGATTTCCGAAAAAATCTTCTGGTGCCGAGCAATACGAGCGAAAGTAAAAAACGTAATGACGTCATTTCGTCGCGATGGCAACTCCGATGTCAATATAACACTGGTCATAAAAAATTCATCTTTATCTGATACAGCTGTGGTGATCGTTTTTTGATACCATTGTTAATGGCGACGTAGTCAATTCTCAAATTTGAGCGGTGTTTCCCCTAAAAAATCCAGTTGAGCCACCTTAATGGGTGTTTGAAGGGACTCTGCAGGGACCTATAGAATCACTACAACTTTACATGTATTAATAAAAGGTAAAAATAATGTGTTTTTTCAGAAAATATCCTTACCCCTCAGGACTACAGAAGGTTGTTGGTTTGAATACCCCACCCCTCTGGAAATTCCAGTTACATGAGAGCCCCATGGGGTGGGTATGGATAGTTGATTAAAGATCGTCAAAAAATTTCTCCACGGAAGCCAAAGTAAGACATTGAACTACAAAAGGGATAATAACTTAACAAGCTAATGGGTAAAACTATAGTCGGATGACTGTAATAAAAAAAGGCTTTTATGATATACAGATGAAATGATGCCACTAGTCTCAAACAGTTTGAGTTGGCCAGAAATTCATGATAATTTATAATCATGATTTGAGTTATATAAATTATATGCTAACTAGATTCACGGTCATGTATTTTGAAAATTTGGATCAGCGTCAAAAAGTCTGTGGCCTAATTTTAAATTCCTGCTGATGATATGGACTGTGAATATACTTTAAATTATTTGAAAAATTGAGTGAGAAGGGTTTAAAGTTTAAAAATCATTAGCACAGAACCCTACTAGAGTTATGTTTAGTTAACTATTAATTATTCAATAATATTTGTCTGGTTTTTAGCTCATTCTCCAGAATGAGTAATAGAGTGATACAGATGTTGACGGAAGTCTGCGTGTACAAAAATTGTGTGGACGGAAGTGATACAGATGTTGACGGAAGTCTGCGTGTACAAAAATTGTGTGGACGGAAGTGATACAGATGTTGACGGAAGTGTGCCTGTACAAAAACTGTGTGGACGGAAGTGATACAGATGTTGGCGGAAGTGTGCGTGTACAAAAATTGTGTGGACGGAAGTGATACAGATGTTGACGGAAGTGTGCGTGTACAAAAATTGTGTGGACAGAAGTGATACAGATGTTGACGGAAGTCTGCGTGTACAAAAAATGTGTGGACGGAAGTTGTAGAACGGAAGTAATTTTATATGCTACCCCTGCCCCCTTAGTAACGCCAAAAATAACTTCAGTGAAGCTCAGATGCAAATGTGAAAAGAAATGAAATCATTGTATAGTGTAATAAATAAATTAACATCAAATCACATTTCGGAACTTTTAAAAAGGGAAACGTGTATCACAAAGTCGAAATGTTGACAACCTGGGGGTTTATTTTATCATGTGCTGACACACGTAATCAAGGTTCATTTTAACGTGCGCTGTTACACGCAATGAAGTTCCGCCAGGCAGCCGGAAGTAAATTTAATACGCTACCCCTCTCCTATTGTTTTTTTTTTTTTTTTTTTTTTTTTTTTTTTTTTAATTCATTCACAAAAACAATAACACTTATTACACGAAAAGAAACTACGTAAAAAATTACTTACATTAACAACATACAAAAAAAGAAAAATTAAATAAATAAATAAAAGGGCGACTCCTCTGCCTAAAAAGGTTTCCTTTTGCCTATTATTACATCAGTTCATTATTATTATTTTTTAACAAATATTATACGCGATAGCTACTTCATATAGTTCAGTTTGATTAACAGCAGTTACTAATAATTAATATTTAATCCTAAATGTTATTTATAGTTAATAGTTGATAATAATTGATGATAATTGGTGCAGAAAGATATCCTAGATAAGTAATATAAAACAAAAAAAGTATATTTATCTCTCAAATGCACTTTGGCCTTGGTTCGCTTAAAGAAGGTTTATATACGAGGGAGTTTTTTTTTTTTTTTTTTTTTTTTTTTTTTTGGCAAAAAAGACTACGTAATGTCGAGAAGTGGAAGTAAAAGATTCCATTTCTTAGAGGTAGTATCTAGGTTGTTGGACTCTATATGAAACTGCGATTTAAGGGACACAAGAAAAGTTGTTAAAACCGGGATCTTCTTGTTGACTCTGCAGCTCCATATATAATGTCTTGCCAGAAGAAAGCAGAAATTTAATTGAAGTGAAAACTTGGTGGTGTCTGGTCTCAGACCCAGATATATGGCGGCGTGTTTTGGATAGTCTATCGTTATTAGGTTGACCTGTTTAAGTTTTTCAGTCAAAGTTTCCCAAAAGGTTGCTACTATTGTACAGTTCCAGAACAGGTGGATCAGGTTTTCGGGATGGTTGGTACAAAAAGAGCAGTTTGGGTCCTGCTTTATATCAATTTTTGTTAGGAAAAGGTTCGTTGGTAGAATACGATGAAGAAATCTGAATTGGAAGTTTACGAGTTTTGTGCTTTTTGTGCAACTAGCTGCCAGACAATAGGCACTAGTCCAGTCAGCAGAACATCTTTCATCAGATTTAATACTGTCGTTCCATTTCTCTTGGCATCTTAAAGGTGCGGTTCTTTTGGAAGAGAGGAGCTTCTGGTATACAACTCTGTTCGCTTTATCGTTCTTAATAAAAGTCTCGGAAAAGGTATCGGGATTTTCTATGCTACAAGGTTCTTTGCCAAGACAGTTAGAGTTGAAATGGTGCCGAAGGGCAGAAATAAGGCCTAGATACTTTATAGGTTGTATTCGTATATTGTAAGTGCTGATAAGATCTGCAAGAGGGAGAAAACTGCGCGAGTCCGTCATTAACTGGCCTACCTTAGTAATTCCATGTAGGAAAAGATGTTTGTAGAAAACCGGTCTGTTTTCGATTCTAATTAGTGAATTATGCCATATGTGTTGTTCCAGAAATTGCTGCTCGGTTTTGATTTTGTCATCAAAGTTAGCCTCTGACCATATTTCTAAAATTTCTTGTAGAAAAGGGTCTTGGACCGATATCGACTTTGAAATGTCACGTTTATGTAAGTTGCATCTGAAGATTAGTTTGCCGCCATACTTCCCAAGTTCAAGTTCAAAAAATTCTTTCCATTTTCCGCGGTTAGAGTCGTCAAGATATTTTTTAATCCAAACAGTCTTGAGCGATTTGGTAAAAGAAACAATGTCAACCATTTTTAAACCTCCGTTTTTATAGTCGTTTATCATGACACTTCGCTTAATCTTATCACCCTTATTGTCCCAAAGGAAGCTGTAGAAGAGATCGTTTACTTCTTTGATGATTTTATGATTTGTCGCCAAAGGGGCTAGAATGTACGTAAGTTGAGATGCTGCTAGACTTTTGATTACTTGGATTTTGCCGAGTAACGTTAGCCGGCGATATTTCCAATTGCTTAAAATGTTTCTAATTTTGTCCGTTTTTTCCCTATAATTTATGTTTAATGTGATGCTAGGATCAGTAGAAAGCCAGACGCCGAGGGCCTTAACTTTCTTTTCTGGCCATTTAAAGTTCTTCTCAGGAAAAAGTTTTTCCTTATTTCCCACCATTGATCCAATCCATAGAGCTTCGGTCTTTTTGCTGTTAAGTCTGAGACCAGACATACTTCCAAAAGTTTCGATCGTCCTAAGTGTGGCGGATAATGACTCCCTAGTGCCGTTCAGAATGAAGGTTGTGTCGTCTGCGTACTGGCTTATTTTGATTTCTGAGTTGTTTACATGTATTCCTTTTATGCTCTTGTTCGATCTGATTGCTTTAGCTAAGATTTCAGCAGATAATATAAATAGATAAGGCGAAAGAGGGCAACCTTGCCTAACGCCCCTTTGTATTCGGAAAAAACAGCTCCCCCAGCCATTGTTTAAGACACAGCTTTCGATGTTATTGTAAAATGTTTGAAACCAGCTTATCAGAGAAGGGCCAAACCCAAAATACTGGAGCGTGCGCTCAATAAAAGACCATTCAAGCGAGTCGAAGGCCTTTTCAAAATCTATAAAAAGCAATAGCCCTGGGATATTTTTTTGGGAAGCATGGTTAATGATGTTATCTATCAATCTTATGTTTTCTCCAATAAATCGACCCTTTAGGAAACCCGTCTGGTCGTTGTTTATAAGTTTTTGGATAACCGATTTTATTCGATTTGCGATAGCTTTTGCGGCTATTTTGTAGTCGCAGTTAAGGAGAGACAGTGGTCGCCAATTCTTAATTAAATGTGGTTCTGCGTCTTTTTTTGGTATGAGTTTAATGATTCCGCGTCTTTGTGTGATCGAAAGACTTCCTTCATCATATGAATAGTTGAGAGCACTTATCAGAAGGGGAGACACGTCTTTCCAAAAAGTTTTGTAAAACTCAGCTGGGAGTCCGTCAGTTCCAGGGCTTTTGTCCCGATCCATGCTTTTTAGCGCTTTTAGACACTCTTGTTCTGTTAAATGACCTTCGCAGCTCATTGCCTCATTGTGGTCCAGAACCGTGTCATTTTCAGATTGGAAAAAAGCGCTTTCGCGTGGTATCACATTTTTCTGGGATGTGTAGAGCTCTTTATAAAAGGTTTCACATTCAGCAAGGATTTCTCTGTCGGATGTGACAAATTCTTGATCAGTGATTTTAAGCTGGCTTATTGTACTCAGTTTGAAGTGTCTTTTCTCAAGGTTGAGAAAATATTTAGTGTTTTTTTCACCTTCATTGTACCATTTAATTTTACATCTCAAGATTGCCCCTTGGGTACGCACTTTGATTATCTCTTCTAGTTCGCTTTTGAATAACTCAAGTTGTTGTGTTTTATTTGTTTTTTGCGTTTCGCTGACGGCAGCCGGCTGTTCCAGTTCTTTCTCTAGTAAGGCAATTTTTTCTTCTAGCTCATGCTGTTTATTCAAAGTTTTGCGCTTTTTGGCGGCAGCGAAGCTAAGGGATTTTTCCCGAGTTTTAAGTTTAATCATATCCCAAAGAAGCGCAGGGTTTATGGACTCATCGTTTTCGTATTCATTCTGTGTTTCACGGATAGTTAACCTTATCAAATCAATGTAGTCCTTATCGGCCAGAAGTGATGTGTTGAGTTTCCAAAAACCAGGCCCTCTTGGATTTGAGTGAAGAGATATATTTAATGTGATCATTGAGTGGTCTGTCTTAAAGCCCGGTAGAATGTTTGCAGAGATAATGCTGCACAGAAAACTTTGACTTGTTAAGAAGAAGTCTAATCTACAGTGAACAGAAGGCTGTGTTTGTCGCCAAGTATACCTTCTTTCTTCGGGGTTCAATATTCTCCAGGCATCAACAAGATCGAAGTTATCGCATATCTCATGAATGGTTTTTTGCGCGTTGTGATGTGTTTTGGGCAGGCCCCCTTTTTTATCTTTCTCTACATCAAGAACGAGATTGAAATCGCCTCCAATGATTATTTCTTCTCCTTCGAAATCTTGAAGATGATCAAAGAGATTTTTAAAGAAAGCAGGATCATCATCGTTTGGGGCGTAAATGTTTGCTAGGGTTATGCTTTTTCCATTTGTTTTTAAGTCACACAAGATAAGGCGTCCTGAATCATCGGTATAGGTTTTTTTGATTTGAAGATCGAAGTTGTTATTAAAAAGAATGCTTACACCAGCTTTTTTGCTGGAGAAGGAGCTGAAAAGGCTTTTGTATCCCCATTCAGTAGCCCATAGGTGTGAATTTTCTTGCGAACAATGTACTTCTTGCAGCATGTAGATCGAATATTTTTTAGATCTGAGCCAATTAAAAGTTTCTCTTCTTTTAGCGTTATTCCCAAGGCCCCGTACATTGAGAGAAGCTACCGTGATTGTATTGTTATCTATATTGTGTTGAAATAAAAGGTGATATAATCGATATCTGCACTATTGTTGAGATTCTACATCTACATTTAATTTGGTCGGTAAAAATCTAGAGATATCACGCCAAGATTTCTTCATGGAACTTATTTTTAACTTTTACTATGGAGTTACGCTTGCCATATGACTCGTCTAAATAAACGTTTATAAAGCTCACTGATAAAAACACGACATCCGAGCAGCACGTTTTTGTTTTCTGTCACGTCATCTCATTTCCCGTGACTGACCACGTCATCCGTTTCAGTACACGACGTGTTCGTGTGCATCTTTCTCTCAAATTTCATTCGCTGCTCAATCCATGAACAATGATTGTCACTGCCCGGTAGATGCGTGCTGACAGAAAGGTTATTCAAAACGCAATTCAGTAATTTAAAACGGTAACAAATATTCATTTCATTTCTTTTCACATGTGTATCTGAACTTCGTGGAAGATGTGAACTATTTACACACTATCCAACCAGAAGAAAGCTCGTAACCACAATGTCCACACGTTTTAGCAGTAAAAACATGTTCTTCAAATATCGAAATTATATTTGTCAAGAAGACGAAAAGCTTTGCAGTTTAATTACACAATAGAAATACCAAACGACTGCGATCCTTCTAAGATCGATTAAAACGATGTATTGGTGAAAAATATTGTGAACAGTGTGAAAGCCCTTTCCGTGTTTAATTGTTATGTAAATATTCTAGCTTTTCTGTCTATGTTGTTGTTGACTTTGTACATTTTCCATCAATAATAGCGCTAAGAAGAGCAAACAAGACAGGATGTCTTCGGATGTCTCGTGTTTGCTGGCACGGAAGGGTAAAGGAATGTGTATGCATGGAAAAAACTTGACTGTTTCGCAATTCCTCCCCGCGTAATACTGATTCTCGACCTAGGATCTTCTCTTCTTATCATTTATAGCTTTATTATGCTTATCGTACCGCGATCCGGAAACGAAATACTATTTCTTTTTTAAATAACTGCTTGTGGACTTTTACGTAGCGGGGAATGGGGCCATGTAAAATTACTTCCGGCTGCCTCAATGGACTTGATCGCTTGTGTCAGCGCGTGTTAAAATACGTGAAAATACGTTTAGGGTCCCTAAGGTCTAAACAGCTCGGCAACTTGATTCACGTTGCACCATTTTTAGAAGTTGTGAAATTGTGATTTCATTTCTTTTCACATGCGTATCTCATTTTTACTTTACAGGGGACTGTACTTGACTTAAGTGGACTGTACCAGTACATTTTCATTACCCACCACCACTCCCAAACCCTGCCCCCCCCCCGAAAAAGGCAGAAGAATGAGCTGGCTCTAAGTGCCCTTTGATTGGTACATAATTTCAATGTGGAAAGATTTTTATACACAAAAAAGTACACTACAAATCTTTAACATCAGAAGACCTTGTAACACTAAATAATAAAGCATGTTATTTTTCTTCAAGGATAATACTTTAAAGGTTATGGGAAAACTTGACAAAATGTTTTACTTTTACATCTAATTAGAAAAATTATAAAAAAACAAATTAATTTGTTAAAAGCTTAATTCCAATTGGTCAATTAACTTTCTCCCTTTCGAAAACAAAACCAGCCGTGTTTTTAACAAGTTGAGCTCACTTATAAAGGTTATCAATAATTTTCGTAAATTTTATTATCCCACGCCATATTTTCAGGAATTGGTGCTTACAATATAACAAAAGGGTTTATTATACATTAGAATTCCTTTAAAAGATGTGATTGGTCGAGAGCATTCAGTCAATATATAGTAGCATGTGAACTTGACATGATAACCCAATATCTGCAGCAGATATTGGGTTATCATGTCAAGTTCAAAGTCCGCCTAGTTTCCAAGCCCCTCGTCCGTGTAGTGCTGTCAAACTTTTGAAAATATGGCTGAGCGATTCGCCTCCGTTTCCGAAGAGTCTGTGTTATCTGCCTCAGCCTTCGGCTTCGGCAGATAACACAGACCTCGGTTTTGATAATTCACGATATCATGCTCAACCTCATCCAATAATTGCTTAATCCTTCAACCAGTTATCACCCCAAGTTATGAAAAGTTTGATATTAAAACTTGTTGACCAGGCCACGGTTGTTCAAAGGGCAGATAACGCTATCATCTGGATAAATCACTATCCAGTGGATAGCAGAGTATGTTTTGTTTACATTTATCTACAGGACAGCAATTTACCCAGCAGCTAGCATTGTCTGCCTTTGAACAACTGGTAATAACTGGGTAGGAACCATTGTGACACCAAGCAAGGGCTTATCTATAACTAACTGTAACAGAAAAATTGATTTCACAACTCAAAGAAACAAAGCTAATAAAAAAGTATACATGTACTAGTGCTATAGAGCAAGAACCAGACATCATGCCATGATCAAAAACAAAAACAGAACAATTAAAAATCTATATTCAGGGGGTAGTAATTGATAAGATTTTCTTTTTATTGAATTTCTTAAAAAATTATAGTTTACCTTTGTATTACATTTCTTGTGGAGGAGTTCAATATACTTAAATTAATTTTTTATGATCTCAGTGTAGTAAACAATGCAGAGTTTCTTCGAATGGAACAGAAAGCAGGTTGTATAAAAATACTATCAAGGCGTGGTTTGTTTTCACTGGACATTTATCAAAACCTGTTCCAACAAAATTTGCAAAGTCAATATTATATAGCATCAGGTTGATTTTTTGAATGTGAAAAAATAAGAATCCCTTAAAGCTTTCCAAGCTGTTTAACGAAAACAAGGCCACATTAAGTAATGCAATCAACTGAGAGTTAAATAATTTATTACCAAGTGGCTTTTAGAAGAGAAAAGAAGCTTTGGTAAAAAGAGGTTAGAAGTTGGACAACGCCACAGCAATAAACGTAACTGTGTTGTGATCAAATGTGGAAGGGTTTGTTTCTTCGTTAAGGAAAACATTTTTACTCGACAACAAGGCATTCATGTATCACCCCTGGGCAACCTGTGGCACTTGAGGTGAGAAACACCATGAAACACAAAGTGTGAGATTATTTGAGCACAGACAAAGAAATGTTAAATATATAATAAAACACGAACAGAAGATGGGTGGAAATTATCATGCTAACTGAAATGAACCAAGGCTATTGTTTGAAGTGAACCTAATAAGCTGCATGTACGCACGGGGGTCAAGTTAATTTGGCATTAACCAAATTATGAAAACAAAGACTGACTTTCCGGAATAACAACTTTTAAACTCAGTAATATTTAATGACGGGCTGAGAAAAAACTTCACTACACGTAAAGGAAACGACACAAATAAATAAACTAAAAAATTTCTACATTTCTGCAAAAAAATACCATCGAAAATGACCAAAAGAGCCGGTAAATTTTAGTGCTGTTATACGAAGTATGGACAGGATGTTGTGGAAAATTACTGACGGTTGATCGATTAAATTATTCGCTCGAGCCAACTGCTTCTAAATCTGTAGTGTTTCTGAATGAAAACAGTCATTTTAAAACTCGGCAGATTTTAATTTAAGCTATTGCCATGGTTTGGAATGTCGAGCATAGCTATGCCAATACTTTTATTATTTAAATTATCTCAAGCCTAATGGTGAACAAATAAGCTTATCACTCTGTTTACACTCTGTAAAACTGTTCATTCGAAAATGCGAAACGTCGCTGTTTTCGAATGACTGTGTGCTTTAAAGATTCCAGCACCTCATGTGTGGTAATTTTGCGAAATTTACTGAATTTACTCAAGCTAGTGGAGTTTCTTTACCTGAAAACTCTTCTCTCCATTGATTTTAGCCACAAATCCAACTCCACAAGCTTCAGTCTCAAAATCCGGCGAGTAAAGCCCTTGTTTTGGCGGATAGCCGTGTTTCGGCCGCACCATGTCGCTTTTCTTGATTTATTCCTTTCAGTCTTAGAACAATTTTTTTCCGTAGAAAGAAGTAAAGTTAGCACAGAACTGTAAACACTGTACACACTGGTACAAGTTGTAGCCGTGATATCGTAAAGCGTGTTCTTGTTGTTCTAAACAGTGATCGGACTTTGGCGCCATTACACGTGGGTGGCATGCATGTGTTGTTACACGAATCGAAAGCCAATGAAATTCACTTCCGGTTTATTTCTCACGCGTGGAATTTTTATTGGACTTCCCTTGCACGAAACCAAAATAAGACGTCAAAAATAAATAATTTATGAAACAGAGCTTGTTTTCCTTGACTGCATTCCTTTGAAAGGGAAGAAGAAAACCTCTACAATCTCAAAAAAATATTAGGCATTGAAGCATTTCATACGTGCAGTCAGCCATTTCCAGCTAAAAATTTGGATTATTCGAACGTGCAGTCACGCTGTAGTGTTTTTCCGCCGTACTTTGTTCCAACTCGCATGAACAACTGGCGATCGTCGGAAATAAACATGGGAACGTGGAAACTACATGTTAAAGATAGACAAGAAAGGAAATACTCTTTCTCCTTAGCCATTTTGGACTGGCGGGGGTCAGAAGTTTGCATTTGTGAAGCGTTCCAATTTCCATTATTCTCGATAAACTGTAGAATATTTTCTGCTACGGGTGAACCGGTCGATCTATATCGAATTTATAAAATTATTTGTTACAGAATTAAGACTTATTAAGGTATTTTTTACTTAAAATTTTCCCCAAGGTCATTTTAAGAGATATTTTTAGAAGTGTTTGCCTTTTATTGAGGTGGATCCGTCTGGCGACAGGTGGAATTTCAGAGCTTTTTTTAACCTTTCATGACGTTATAGTAATCGCTAGCAAGGTTTTTTTCTTGGGCGTTTTTTTCCATTTCATTTCATACATTGCCAAATGTAATCATGTAATGTATGCACATATTTTATTCTGTCAGTACATTTCCATGTCACTCAAACCTCTGGCAATGAATGAACCTCGTTGTGGTCTGTGCACAAATTATGTTCAAAGTCCAACCGATCTATCAAACAAAAGACGCGTACATCTTACAACAAGTCATTTACTTCTTGGCCGAAGTTTCATATATTTAATTCAACAAAGAGTTTTTTTATTCGATCGAACGTTATTAAAAACACTCAAATCGACTCAAAACTTACAACAAAAGTCACATCATCATTCAGCAAAGAGTTTTGAAATACATTTTTGTCTGCAACTGCTCATTGTTATTCATATTCCAAGCATTGCACCGCGGCCAAAGATGCACATTTAGCGCGGGATTTAGCCAGCTGCCCCACCTACTAAATGTCTACCTGTCGCCTTCAGGGAGGCACGTGATCGTAAAAAAAAAACGGCAAAAGCATCGCCTCGAAAGTCTTCACTTCTGTTTGTCAGGGATATCAAACGAGGCTCTGAAGCAGTGTATCATGCATGATCTATCAAGAGTCATATGCGTACCAATACGCATGCGTAATTGAATAGCTAATATTTTCGATTTCATTGTCCCACATGTTTAGTCACACCACGTCCAACATACCGCTGATCTTGTCTAATACTCGTTAACTCTGGTTTTCCTTCAACACGCATAAATCTTTCGCCTTTTACTAAAGATTTCCGTGGAGGAGAATAATTGAATGAGTCTATAGACTAATTTTTCGTCGCCCTGCCTTTCGGCGGGGCTCCTAACAAATGAGAAAACATTTGAACGAATCGGTAAAAGTATTTTGCAAATTGTAACACGCGTCTCTACATACGGAAAAAAGTTCTGAAGTCTATTGCCGAGTTTCAGAGCTATCTTTCACTTGGACGACACAGCAATTTTACTATCGGGGAGAAACCACATTCTCGTCCCCATAGCCCTTTCGTTTCTCTTAGCCGGCTGGACCTTGGCACGAGAAAACGAAGGGATCTGGGGACACAGGATTTCCAGTCCTAGATTCTAGGACGTTTGGCCTTCATGTATGCAGTCACAAAGTTTCAAAACAATGTATGAGAGAGTCGTTACGTTTTCGACTGCCGTTTAGGAATTCTTTGTTCCAAACAGCCAATCAAAAAAAAATCCGAATTAATTCAATAAATCTATGTCCCCAGAGCCCTTTGTTTTCTCGTGCCAAGCCGGCTAAGAGAAACGAAAGGGCTATGGGGACGAGAATGAGAGAAACCACCGCTCGTTCCAAATTACCAACGGAGAAGCCCTGGGAACGAGGTTGGGAGTAGCGCGCGAACTTCACCGCGGTCAAACGTCTCAGGCAGCTTCTTTCTATTTTGGGGAATTTCGTTCATATTGAAGTGTTAGTATGAGCAAGAATAGATAAAATAGTTGATGAGTTTAAACATATTCTAATCTCCTCAGATAAACGAGTGTTTTTACTTTTTAAATGTTCCGCATCCGAACAAAAGTGCTTTGACAAATGGCGCCGACAAGTCCGCATAACGCTATTTTCAAACACGTAGAACTTTTTTAGTAAAGCTCCAAAAACTTTGTAAATTGTCAGGATACCTTGAATTTTGAACAGTGAAAATTAAAACCTTATCTTTGAAGTACTTTCCTTGTTTTTTGCATATTTCTGACGTTTGACCGCGGTCGACGCGCGAACAGGGATGAGCGCGTCGAAGGGCGAGTGGCAAAAATGACGAGGGGACTGAGGCGAGGAAATCCTCGCCTTCTACTCCACTCTCCTCCCAGTCCAGAATAATGTCTATTTTTGGAAAAGTTTTGACCCGCTGCTCAAAACAAACACTTATCCAATCACTGATCACTGTGTGAATTTGGAGTCACATGGTGCGAGCTCTGTTTACATGAAATATTCATGCTGGAAGTCTAGCCTGCAAAACATTTCAAAAGGTAGACATTATTCTGAACTGGTTTCTTATTTCTCCAAGTCCTTACACAAGAAGCGTCGTGTACAGGACTATTTTTTGTCTTCTCAATAGAGGTTTTTGTACTGGGATTTTTTGTTTAGTTTGTCTGGTTATGCGTCTAGTATAAAGACCGGAAAAAGACGAGTTACCCGTCTAGACGAGCTACTTTTCGAAATGCGCCTTGAAAGACGGATAACGAAAGGAAGCTCGTCTAGACGCGATACGCGTGTTGTCCCCCTCTTTATACTAGTAGAGACGCTAACTAGAAAATGTTTATCGCAGGTCGTCCAGATAAAAGGCCAATCTCTAAATGCAGCTAAATTTTAGTCTGTTTTTATTGTAAATATCAATTTTAAGTCTTTTTATTATTATCATTATTGTTATTTATTTTATGTGTCTCCTATTAGCAGTGATTAGTAGAGAGTGTTTCACTCTCGGCTAGAATTGCTTTGATACATTAATAAAGTTGTTGATTGGTTGATTTGATTGATTGTGTAGAATCGTTACGTTATACATACCAAGACACACGTTGCCCTTTCTGTTTTGTTTGGAAAGGAACGAGAACACCCTGAGGAGGAGATTAAGACTCGTCAAAATCTAGTGTTTTCAATGGCAACAGAAGCCTAGCCTGCGTTGCAGACGAAACTAAACCCTGACATACTGTTGCTATGGTAACCAGTGACATCAATAAAATAACCAAAATGTATCCAGCAATCATTAGGCATTTATTTGATACCATTATTGTAGTAGTAACTAATAAAAATTTGTTGTACTGACTCGTCAAAGTATGAGAGCTGGAAACCGATACAAGCCACCTTAATTAAAATACAACAACATGCATCCGTGAGGTACAGTCCTTTAGAAATCATCTGCATCTTTTAATAAACAAATTTCGAACAAATTGCTCTCTTATAGCCCATTAATCAGACATAGTACAAATGTAATGGACGATTATGTCATTAAAAACCGATTGGAACAAAATATTTCATATCGCACTGTGAAAATAATGATATATTGAAACTGTCTGTCTTGCTGTGCTCCGGGGCTGTGCTTTGAGGCCCACGAAGGAATGAGACCTTTTAGTTGATCAGACAGGCAGATCAGAGGGATCTGAAATTGATTGGAAATGCAAATTTTAATAACCCGACAATTTATCCTGGTGTATTTTGGAAATTAATAGAATCTCTGTTTGGGTAAAGACTTTCGTGATTCTCGGTGAAAATAAGTGCAAAATCTCGCTTGGTCAACAGATTTACTCAGGTTGATACGAATTTTATCGGTGATCTGGTAAATACGGCGCAACTTATGTGGCACGTCGTTTTTCGCTCGGTTCAAAACAGCTCCAAATGATGCGCTATGATCAAATAAATTTGGACGGGAATTAAAAAAGGAGCCCATGATTAAACCATTTCAAACAAAGTAAAGCTACTTCCGAGAAAACGACTAACGAGCCTATAGCTAGGGAGCATTTTGACAAATTAATGACTCATACAATATTAACATGACAAATGGTCCACAAAAGTCGTGTTCTTATTTGCATTTTTAACGTTTAGATCAACAAACATACCTGGTGGATAAAGGGTTTGAGTAAATATTACCGTGCGAAACAAAGCAGATAAGTGTGGAGTTTCCATTCAAATAAAGATGCATTTTAATGATCTCTTGGAGAAAAACAGGTGATTACATACAAAAAGAGAGAAAATCACGTCTGAAGTTACAGCGAGGGGTATTTCGAGAAGTTATTCCAGAGTGTTAAAGTCCTTCACTTCTGAAAAGCAGTTTGATTATAACACGCCAAAAAATCTTTCTAATTCGTCGTGTTTCTGAAGTGGTTGGAGAAGTGAAAGAGTAATTCGGGTGTCACACTGTTCAAAGCAGTTTTTAATTTAGAACATTCAGGCCAGAAATGCCTATTTCTTCAAACAGGACAATTCTCGAATCCGCAGAGAACCGCAGTGCTACGACCGCCCCAGCCCTGTGGTTCATAGAAGACGATGTAGCAAAAGGAGCACAAATCGCAGCCTTTCTCATCATCTTTCTGGCCTGTTTGATCGGCAACTCTTTGCTGATCGCCGTCGTGTACAAGAACGCCAACCAACGGATGCGAACACCGAGCAATTATTTCATCGTCAACTTGGCTTGTGCCGATATGTTCCTTGTTGCGTACATGGTTCCCCAAAACATGACCCTCGCCGCGAATGACTACCGATGGCTTATCACTGGAGTAGCCGGCGAGGTGTTTTGCAGCCTTTTCTTCTTCGCTGGTCAAATGCCTGTATTGGTTTCCACTGGAAGTTTATTTTTCATTGCTTTGGATCGGTATTTTCTGGTGTTTTATCCATTAAAGAGGATGATCACACTCAGGATTGCCCGTCGCATAATTGCTGCGGTATGGATTTTTGCGATAGTCTTCACCGCGCCACTATTTATTATGGGCAGTCTAATTGAATTTCGCACCGGATATCTCGTTTGTACTTTCGATTTTTCGATCATGGGTCTTGTCATCTCGTATTTCTTGTTTGGCTACATCCCCATCATTTTAATACCACTCATCATCATTATCATTCTGTACATTGCCATTGGATATAAAATAAAGCGGGCGACACCTCCCGGCAATCAACTGCCATCAACTCAAGAACGACGCGAGCGAATGACCCACAAGGTGCTGGCAATGCTTGTCGCTGTTGTGGTGGTGTTAATCGTGTTTCGTTTTCCGTTACTCATTGGAATGATAGCTTGTTTTACTGGTTTGACAGATGTTTGCCACAAAACAAAATTTATGTTCGTTGCGTGGTTTTTGACTTTTTCTAACAGCGCAGTAAATCCCTTTATTTATTTCATCTTTAACGAGCATTTTCGCCATGGAGCAAGAGTAGTCTTGGAAAGAGTCGTCCCTTTTTGTTTTAAAACATCAAATGAAGTAGCTGCAATGCAAACTAGTGTTCACCAAATGACCCACTCAGCATGGCAACTTGATGAAATTGTCCACATGGATCACTCAGAAATGCATTAGATTGTAAAGGACAATCGAAGGGAAGCTAAGGACACTTTGGGCCCGGACTTTGGGTTGAAAGAATGGTGTAACACTGGCGACCAAGACAGTTATGTTTTATTTTGGCAAGTTCTGGGAAAAGTTGAAAGTGCGATACATTATTTCAAACTATTTTTTTTTCAATTTTTAGTTTCACTGTGATAAACCTTTTAGGTTTGCTTATTCGTTAACGTGCTGACAGGCAAAACATTATGTACATGTACCTGTGCGAATTCTCTCACTAAAGCTCAAACTATCTCAGTGCTCATAAAAAAGCTTATCGGAGTTTGTTTTTAGTAAAGTACAGCCCTAGCGATCGTTAACGCCGAAATTTTTAAAAAAGGTACGCTTTCTACAATCAAATTGCTCATTGGTGTAGCCTATTAATCAAATATAGCAAAATGTCTTTATAGCACAACTAAAGTAAAGCGCGCGTTCTGATTGGTTATTTAGCATCTACTAATTCAGTGCCCATGAGTGCACGCTGACGTATGCTTCAACCTGAGCGCGCGCGCTGATCTGTTGCGACATGGCACAAGAAAGGGCCACTACTTCACGCGTTTTTACTTTTTTTCTCGATTTTCTTGCGAATTTGAAAAGCTAAACATAAGAAAAACCATTTCTCCATAATGCTGAGAGACTTTGAGGTATAATGCAAGTTTGAAATAATTCAAAACTTTGTTTTGTTTGTTTTTTTCTTTTAGGTTTTCGTCAGCGTTTACACGAGCACTACACGCAATTGTTCAAATAAGCGCGCGCACTCTTACCTCAAAGAAACTTTAATAAATCTCCTAAAAGTTGTGCTATAAAACAAATGGTAAACGTCACAGCGTGCACTGTTGAGCCACAGATGTCCTTGGGAGGTTTTCTAAGCACTCAAGAAGCTAGAGTCTCCCTCGGCTATTGCCTCGGGCGACTCTTACGCATCTTTCGTGCTTAGCAACCTCCCGCGTGCATCTGTTTATATAATAACCTGAATTCTGCGCGCATTTTGATTGGTTCTTACTGATGATCTATTAGAGTACAGACACATAGATGACGTCACGCGGTGGTGTGACTCGCGCGCGTGATCAGAGTTTAAATTCCAGAGTTGTCGGCAAAGTTTTTTCAAAACTCGCGGGGCCACAACAAAGCAAAAAAGTTCAGCTTAATTACAAATCTACAGTGAGAAAAAATACACCAAGCATCGTTCACCTTTCGAAGCATTTAACTGGGCTAAACAAGCTTAAAGAAAACAGTGAATTATTCGAGAAATCATCGAAATCTGTTGTGAAAGTGTTTGACCGATGTTGAAAACAACGTAGCTCGCGGGTAGCGGCATTGCTCACACTGAAGTTTACTGAAGTCTCGTGTTATTATATGAAACAAATAGATTCCATTTTGCCGTGGTTCTGTTCAGTTGTAGATCACAGAAGACGTCAAAATGTGGTATGAACATCAGTGACCCACTCGCCTAGCGGCTTGTGGGCCACTTTTCTGTTCATACCACATTTTGACGTCATCTGTGATCTATAACTGAACAGACGCACGGCAGAATGGAATCTATTTGTTAATAACTCAATAGTGCACGCTGTGACGTTTACCATTTGTTAAATAGTAGAGGTGTGTATTTACATAAATATACAATGATCTCAAAGATTACTTTTTGATCTCATTAAAAGCAGCGTCGAGCTCGGCACAAAATTTCCTTTATCGCAATATGTGAAAATTATAATATGTTTAACAAATAGATTCCATTTTGCCGTGCGTCTGTTCAGTTATAGATCACAGATGACATCAAAATGTGGTAAGAACAAAAAAGTGGCCCACGAGCCGCTAGGCGAGTGGGTCACTGATGTTCATACCACATTTTGACGTCTTCTGTGATCTATAACTGAACAGACCCAAGGCAAAATTGAATCTATTTGTTTTATATAATAAAACTCTGATTTGGACTATGAACTCTGATCACGCGCGCGAGTCCCACCACGGCATGACGTCATCTATGCGTCTGTACTCTAATAGATCATAAGTAAGAACTAATCAAAATGCGCGTAGAATTCAGGTTATTATATAATGGAAATTAGATTTCAGTTACTATAACTCGCTATAAATTGCATTTGTCCTGCCGTGCTTTGAGGCAAGACAGGCAGGATGGTGCGAAATTGATTGGAAATGTAAATTGTAATAATCCGACGGCATTTCCTTGTGCATTTTGGAAATAAATAGAATCTCTTTTTGGGTAGCAACATTCGTGATTCTCGGTGAAAATAAGATCTCGTTTGGTCAACAAATTTTCGAAATTTACTCAGGTTAATACGATTTTTATTTGGTCATGTGGTCAATACGTAACTTACCCGGTAGGTTTTTTCTCTCTTTTGTCAATTTCAAAACAAACATGTACATATTTATTTTAAAAGAACAGCTCCAAATGATGCAATAAGATCAAATGAAATATGGACGGAAATTAAGAAAGAAGCCCAAATTTAACCATTCCAAGCAAAGTAAAGCTATTTCCGTGAACTACTAACGAACCATTAGCTAACGAACGTTTTGGCACGAGCACAATATTACCATGTCAAATGGTGCTCAACATACCAGGTTCGATACCAGGTGCATAAAAGACATTAAATGGGGTGAGTAGATATTACCGTGTGTAACAAAACAGATAAGTGTGGAGTTTCAATTTAAATAAAAATGCATTTAATGCATGTTTAATGATCTCTTGGAAAAAACAGGTCATTTCATGCGAAAAGAGTGAAAATCACGTCTGAAGAAACATCGAAGAGTTTTTCGAGAAGTTCTTCAAAAGCCTGAACGTCCTTCACATCTGAGAAAGCGGTTTGTAACACATCCTATTAAATCTTCATTTCTGAAGTGATTGAAGCAAAGGAGGCGGGACGTTTTCAAACGCGGGTGGGGGGGGGGGACATCGTACTCCAAGCCAAGCACATACTCCTCCTGTGGCACATCCCCCTACTCTAGACCTTAAGTGTTCAACGACACTTATATCTTCTTCGGTTATTTGGGGCCCCGCCGGAAAGCAGGGCGACGAAAAATTAGTCTATAGACTCATTCAGTTGTTCTCCTCCACGGAAATCTTTAGTAAAAGGCGAAAGATTTATGCGTGTTGAAGGAAAACCAGAGTTGACAAAGTCCGAGCGTGATCAGCGGGTGTTATACGGCGTTGTAACAAGACACGTGGGACAAATAATCTCTCAGTGAGCCCTTTATGTGCGCATGCGTATTGCATACACTCCAACTTTTATGTGACGGGCTACACTTGAACGATTTTTCACGGCGATTTTTATTCCATGTAACACAAAACGACTTTTAACGCAACTTTGTTGCGGCGATAACGAGTCGAAAAAGTTAACGCAACGTTTAAAACTTCGTTCAACATAATCTCGTTCCCAAGGACGAAGCCACAAGAGATCTGGAAACGAGATGACGTTCAACAATGTTAAAGGATTTTGAATTGAAAACTAATTAAAGACCCTGAGCATCTTTTCGCAACAAAATGTTGCGTTTTAAATCGTCTAGCGCGCAAACGTATCACAAGCAAAAGCACAGGTTTTCAATAACCTTGTAAAATTTGTGGGTTTTTTTTTACAGAAAAAAATGTGAAATGGATGTCGTAAAAAGCAATTCGTACTGTTCCTGCCAATCGCACCAACCCCGCCCAATATAAAAGAAGTGGAAAGCACGAGGCAAACACGGGTAAATTAACTTTTACCTTGATGTTTGTATCTTTAAAACACGACCAGACAACAGATAAAAATACCAACAACTTTAATAAGGAAATCACAAGCAAAAACCACTGGTTTTCAATAACCTTGTAAAATTTGTTTTCTTCACAGAACTTTAATAGGTGGTTTTCACTGTCACGCCACTGTCCAAAATTAACTATCAAGTAAAAAAAATCTAGAATATTACAGGTTGTAGAAAACTTCTATATAACTAGACTTCCTATTCTGTTTTTATTACCGCGAATTGCCCTATCTAGACTTCAAATAGGTAATTCTCTTACTGTCCAGAAACCAATAATTAAAACTTGACAAAAGCATCAGTTACGTAGTTGCCAGGGAGAAACAGTTTTCCAATCCATTTGAGTCCGCTCCAGACCCACTCGGTCAACCATACGAGCCCGAGGCTCTGTAGCAAAGCATATCATCACTGATCCATCCTCTTCCCCAGGGCCACGCGTATTTTTTTTAAATGACATGACGTAGTGGCCCTGGTAACGGTAAAAAATATGATTTTTTTGATTGGCTGATAAAAACTGCATGCGTAATTAGGTAAAAAACGAAACGCTTCTACGCAATTTTAGTTATACTTCCGGTCATCGAAACAATTGAAGATGTAGCGGGCAAGTTTGAAAATAATACCGGAAAAAGACCGAATAACACTGGGAGTTTGTTGGAATAACGTATTCACGAAGCAGACCTTTGTTTATGAACGAATGACAAGTACATCTCTTGTAAGGTGTTACTCGGTTGTACTTTTTATTGCATTAAAAATATTGCAAACATTTGCACCATCAACTTAGCTTATACAAGATATACACACTTAATGAAGTTCATGAATTACATGAAGATTTTGAAATTCAATGTGATATTTCTTACCGCTGCTTAATAGAATGATACCTCGTCGATCAGCGGCTTTTTTAGTTCTGAATTTTCTGCAATACCTCCGCATGGCAGTATCATAAACCGTCGGAATGTTATCGGCTGATGATATCCTCGACTCCATGTTTAAACACTATAACAGCGCGACTATAACTCCAATTCCTCTGGATTCTAACTTTGCCTTCAGATAATATTGCGTGTAGAGACGACACAACAAGAACACATCTATCAGCCATGCAATTCAATGTGTTCCAAACGAATCGAATTGTGTAAATATAAGTTATCAACGACTTGAATTGCCAAAACCAGCGGGCAAAACACAAGGACAGTCGTTCTACTTAACGACTACAGCAGGCAGGGCGGCTTCCTGTTCCATTTCTTGTTTCTTGATGTCCTCCGACAGTTGTAGCAAGGATTGCTGTACAGCTCTTTCGAACACCAAACTCAAATCTCGTATTCTTTCAAAATTCGTTTTCTTCTCGTGTTAGTCAGCCCCAGCCTTCCCCTTTCTTTTACTGAGCAGACGCAGACGAACATTTATGCAGTAGGCATGCGCTACCGGATGTCGTGGATTTTACGACATCCGGTAGTCAGTGTTACCAGAGCCCTTCGTTTCGCCGACCACGTGACCAAAAGAAACGGAGGCTCTGGGAACGAGAATGTCACTGATCGTGCATGTTCTATCACGAAGCATATGCGTACCAATGCGCATGCGTATTTGAATAGCTTATAAACTTCAAAATTTTTTTGTCCCACATGTTTTGTCGCACCAAGTTCAACATCCCGCTGATCTTGGCCGTCTTTCATTAACTCTGGTTATCCTTCAACACGCATAAATCTTTCGCCTTTTACTAAAGATTTCCGTGGAGGAGAACAGCTGAATGAGTCTATAGACTAATTTTTCGTCGCCCTGCCTTTCGGCGGGGCTCCTAACAAATTAAAGAACAACAACTTATACAAACATGGCTCCTGATACGAATTTGTAAAACGACTTCTTTACACAAGCGGGAAAAGTTGCGAAGTCGATTGCCGAGTTTTAAAGCTATCTATCATTTGGACGACGCAGAAATTTTACTATCGGGCGGGAAATTCTCGCCCGTTCCAAATTACCAAGGAAAAATCCCTGGGAACGAGGTTGGGAGAGGGCGATAAACGGGATAAGCACGTTAAAGGGCGAGTGGCAAAAATGGCGAGGGGACTAAGGCGAGGAAGCGAGGGAGCCCTTGCCTTCTCCTCCATTGGAAATTTCCATTGGAAATGTTTTGATCCGCAGATCAAAACAAACAATTATCCAATCACTGCGCGAAATTGGAGTCACATTGTGTGAGCTCTGTTTTACATGAAATATTCATGATGAATTTTTTGATCGAAATCTAGCCTACAGAACAATCGGTTTACAGAGAGATCAAGAGAGAAGTTATTTGGCATTTAAAAAACCCCTAAAAACAGTAGTTTTCCTAAGCTAGATAAACACCAACGGAGTAATAAAAAACTGAAAATAAACAAGGATGGTTTCGACTGACGAAGAGTAAGACGGATTATGAACAACAAATTTTTTTAAAAAAATTGTCATTTTTTTTGTCTGGGACGTAGCTCCTTTAAAAGGCAAAACCATCGTGAGGTAAAGTCGTTTGATAATCATCTGCTTTTTCTAATAAACAAATTGCTTGTTATAGGCTATTAATCAGATATAGTACAATGTCCGAATGGTGAGGATTTACATGAAATATACAATAATCTCAAAGATTACTTTTTGATATCATTAAAAACAGCGTCGAACTCGGCACGAAATATTTTTTATCGCAACACGTGAAAACAACGATATGTTAAAAAAGCCCGGAAATTTAATTGAAGTTATCTATATAAATTGCTTCTTCTGTCTAACTGTGCTTTGAGGCACGAAGGCTCGAGGCTTTTGAGCTGATCAGACTGGCAGAGCGATTTACTGCAAATTTTATTGGAAATGCAAACTTTAATAATCCGACAGCATATTCTGATGTATTTTGGAAATTAATAGAATGTCTGTTGTTGGGTAACGACTTTCGTGATTCTCAAATAAAACAAAATCTCGCTTGGTCAAAAATTTACTCGGGTTTATACAAATTTTATTTGGTGCCCTCGAAAATCGGTTTGTTTCCCTTGCCAATTTTAATAGCCGACATACATATTCAGGAAAAGCTCTATGCAAATAAAACGATGTCATCAAATAAAATTTGGACGGAAATTAAGAAAGAAGCCATGATTAAACCATTTCAAGCAAGGTAAAGCTATTTCCGAAAAAAGCTACTAACGAACCTATAGCAAGGGAGCATTTTGACAAATAAATGACTCATACAATATTAATATAACAAATGAGTGATCCGCAAAAGTCGTGTTCTTATTTGCGTTTTTAACGTCGGTTAAAATCAACAACATACCTGGCGGATAAAAGGGTTTGAGTAAATATGACCGTGTGAAACAAAGCGGATAAGTGGGTAGTTTCCATTCAAATAAAGATGCATTTTAATGATCTCTTGGAGAAAAACAGGTGATTACATACAAAAAGAGAGAAAATCACGTCTGAAGTTACAGCGAAGAGTATTTCGAGAAGATATTCCAGAGTGTTTTGAGTTTAAAAACTCCTTCATTTTTGAAAAGCGGTTTGATTTCTACACGCCCTAAAAATCCTCATAATTCGTCGGAATTGAAGCCAAGTGAAAGCGTAATTCGGGTAATACACGTCACTGACTTTTCAAAGCAGTTTTTAATCTAGAACATTCAGTTCAGAATGTCTTTTCCTTCGAACAGGACAGTTCTTGAATTCGCAGAGAACCGCAGTGCTACAAACGCTCCCGCCTTGTGGTTCGAAGACAACGATGTATCAAAAGGAGCAAAAATTGCAGCCTATCTCTTCATCTTTCTGGCCTGTTTGCTCGGCAACTCTTTGCTGATTGCCGTCGTATACAAGAACACTAACCAACGAATGCGAACGCCAAGTAATTATTTCATCGTCAACATGGCTTGTGCCGATATGTTTCTTGTTGCGTACATGATTCCCCAAAACATGATCCTCACCGCGTATGACCACCGATGGCTCATCAATGGAGTAGCAGGCGAGGTGTTTTGCAGCCTTTTCTTCTTCGCTGGTCAAATGTCTATATTGGTTTCCACTGGAAGTTTATTTTTCATTGCTTTGGATCGATATTTTCTGGTGTTTTATCCATTAAAAAGAATGATCACACCTCAGATTGCCCGTCGCATAATTGCTGTGGTGTGGACTTTTGCAATAATCTTCACCGCGCCTCTATTTATCATGGGCAGTCTAATTGAAGTTCGCACTAGATATCTCGTTTGTACTTTTAATTTTGCGATCATAGGTCTTGTCATCGCGTATTACTTGTTTTGCTTTATCCCCATCATATTAATAGCACTCATCATCATTATCATTCTGTACATCGCCATTGGATTCAAAATCAAATAAGTTTTAGTTTCAAAAAGACGGTAAAATCGCAAATTTCACTGAGCTTGTACTCTGACAGAATCGACTAAGGCCTAGTTCAGACGCCGATTTTTTCATGAGCCGAACCTAATTCCTTGAATTAAGTACATGAAAAGATCGGTGTCTGAATCAAAATAGAACGGCTCCTTTAATTTGGAACGGCTAACGCGTTCTTCCCGCCTGGCTTAGCCGAGAATTTCGCCTGTGGAACGCCTTTGGAACGGCTTTGATTCAGACGCCGTACTTTTCATGTGCCGATCCTAATTCATAAATTATTATAATGTATTTTGACAACTTTAACTGGTTTATTGGAACTGTATTAGGAACGGCCTCGGAACGGCCAAAAAGTACGGCGTCTGAATCAAGAGGCGTACTTTTGTTAATTTGGGTTGGTACGGCGTCTGAACCGGGCCTAAGAGCTCACTGATTGACGGAACGGGATAATGTCTGCCGCCATCGAAAGTTTGCCTTCCATGGTAATACACAGTGATGTGATACGAAATATTGCCACGCACGCACTACATGTTAATTACGAGAGGCCAATGTTTGATTATTATTAGACAATGTTTACAATTGAGGTCAAAACAGTTTTGAAAAGTGGCGTGACTATTCTTTTCCCAAGTCTCCAATTGTACTTCATAAATATTACCGATCGATTTTTCAATCGTACCTGACTCGACTACAGCTTGCTTCAGCTTATTTGTGAAAAATCAGATAAACCTCAGCTTATTTCTAATGAAAACAACAGCAAATAAATAAGCGTAAGCCCCCCTTAAATTATATGTATCTAAATATTTATGACAGTTTATTTTTTTATTGTAATTGTAATGAAGGTAGCAAACGCGAAAATTCTCGCCGATTAGTCAGTGCTTAATCCTTACTTTTCATTACAGCTTCCATAAGGTGAAGAGAAGGTTTATTTCTTCCTGCGAAAGTTACGAATTGACCAAACGATTTAAAGCCTATATTCATTTCGCTATGAAATTAATATCCGACTCTCGCGTCGGCCTGCTTTTCGCGGCTGTGTTTGCGATGTCCTTTGCCTTCCATTGCATCAATGCCATGGACGAAACCCTTGATGGTTTGCGACGAGAAGATCAGGTTGCTGCAAAACATCCCGAGCCACTGCGAGAAAAAAGATCTGTTAAAAATAATGCAACACCCAACACGCCGGACATTCTTAAACGACTGCAAGCATTGGAGGAAAAGTAAGTTCAATTTAATATATACTTTTGATACGTATCTGGTATTTATTTAAACTTCTACACCTTTTACTCAGTTCAACTGAAATAGAATGAAGCGTCGTTGAATGAAATTAATAAATACTTGTTGTTGTTAGGGCGATCGGTTTTTGTCATGAAAATATTTTTAAGGGCAGTTACAAACCTTTTTTTTTATCATGATAGAGACTTCTTGCTCGAAGACTGTAAATTTCGCACAAGAAAGACCAAAAAAGAGAAAAAATGAGAACATGAGTAACATTTTTTTAATGTAGATGAAACTTTATTGTTTATTAGAAGAATATTTTCGTCCAAAGAGTAAACTGGATTTCATTCATTCAGTGGACCGCTATCATTCACCATTTTAACCATGAAAAATTCTGAAACATTCTTACATTAACAGCTATATCCTATTCTCACAGGCATGCCAACAGTCTGAGAAGTGCAAACTTTACAGCTAAACGACTTCAAGAACTAGAAAAGAGGTTAGGAATTGTTTTGCAAAATAACATATTCTTGTTAAAAAAGCCCAGGTTGTGATGTTCACTCGTGCATGGGGTTACTTGCGAGAAAACCGTTAAAACGATGTTAAAAAGAGTATGTTTAAATAAACTTTCTTGTAACTCAATTTATTTTTATTCATTTCTTCTAAAGTTTCGCAGATAAGTTAAGTCTGTGCAAGATTTAGTTTCGCTGTCTCCCCTTTTTTGTGTGTGTAGCTGGTTATACATTAACAGTGTCTATAACCGCCATAGAGTTTACAGTTACTGTTAATTAAAAGAGGTAATTACTGTAATTACTGTAGTATGTGTACATGTACCAAGTTCCTGTCATAGACGTATTTCTTCAGTTGTTGATTACAAAATCACCAGCTTTTATCATTTATCTACTGAATCTATAGACTGGAGGCCTTGCTCAAACCTAAATCAGGCGATTCGTGGTTCTTGGCCTATATTTTAGGTATGTATATGGTACACATTGAAAATACAAAGAAAACTGCCTTTTGATTTTGAGTACTGAAATGTTCATGTGAACAGTCAGGACAATGGTATTTTGTTCCCCACAACGAGAAGAATCTCAAGCTGATCTCAGGAAATAGATAAATTATTGATTTAGGGCAATTTAAGGTTGAGGTTTATAAGTGCACTGTGCACTTAGTGAGCAAGAAATGCACTATGATATCAGTACCAAAAATGAAACTAACTATAAAAGCAGCAAATAAAATATGCAAGGGGTGAACGAGGAATGATAATTGGCATTTTGTTTTTTAAGGACGTTCGCGCTAATTGTTTATGCGCATCCCTACTGCGTACGTAATTCATGTCGCAACGCCATGCCGCGTCATTCTTTGAGCGCGCGCGCTGAGTAAAATTTCTTCCCTTGCAATTTGCTCTCTTAAATGGTTGGTGACCCCTACTTTTTTCTTAACGAATCACTTTTATTAATTAATATCCACGTTTTGCGAGAAAATGAAAAAACTCTATCGAGTGGAAGTTTGATTTTTTTGTCACACTGACGGTTTGAATTCCGCTTTTTGAAATTTCCTTTTTGCCGTACGACAGTTTCAAATGCGTTTTCCAGGGTTTAGTTTTACAAAAAAGATGGCAAAACTAGAAGTTATTTACGCAACAGACGCACTTCTACAAAATGTGACTAAGATCGTTAGCCTCTGTTTACTCATCTTCGATTTTTAACTATAAACCCTGTAAACCATGCTGAATTACGTGCGTTTTCCACACGCTTTCTCTCTGAAACGAAGTCGGTGACCCCAACTTTTTTTGCATATCTGACACAAGTAACTCATTATCTGACCGCAGCAAAAAAATTAAAGAAATATATCGAGTAGAACATTTTGGCGCGAACGTCCTTAAGAGCGTGATTGGAATTAAAATATTTGCTGTTCATTGAGCTTATTTTCTATTCTTGCTTTGAATATATTTTTAGGGCGAAAAGGTCAAAATAATGGGCAAGGCATGAAGGGACCACCTGGACCACCCGGAAAAATGGGTCCAAAAGGGTCAAAAGGTATTCAAGGACAGCACTTACAAACTAGACAGTTTTACAGTAATAAACATGCCGAATTTAAAAACATGCGGGCGTTGCACTGAAAAACGCTCAAAACAAAAGGTGTTCATTATGACAGTAGTTACAAACTAGACAATTTTACAGCGATAAACATGCCAAATTTGAAAACAGGCAGGCGTTGCATTAAACGGAAAACGCTTAAAATGTTGCATTCTAAGTAGTTGTACTGTTTTCTTTGAGTGTCCAGAAAGACATTATTTAATACGTGTTGATCATGCTAAACTAAATAACGGATGCAAATTGGCAATGGAAACCTCTACATTGTCAGAAATATATTTTTTTTTTTATGTGTCTATCTTTCAGCTGGAGGATTATTGCTGTAGTTGAAAAACTAGTAAATACCCTCAGCAGCAAGTAGCATGCACTCAGAGCATATAAAGATTTGCAGTTAAGAGCTGGAAAAGTGGTGACATCCATATCATGACCCGTCATGACCCGACACCTACCTTCACACTGATTTCTAAAGTCTTTTCGTCCTTATCCGGAGACAAGGATGCGCATAAGAAAAGCAAACGCATTATTTATAATCACTCTAGAATACGTTTGGTACACCTTAAATCTGTTTAAGTATTTTAGATGTTAATTTGCGCCATAAAAATCTTAAATATTATTATTGCTATTATATTGCAGATTATATTATTATATTTATATTGCAGGAGAGGCAGGAAAGCCTGGTAAAAGTGTTTTGGCTCCAGGCCCTCCTGGACCTAAAGGAGAACGTGGAGCTGTTGGGAGAACTGGACCACAGGGAGCCAAAGGTGAAAAGGGCCAAGATGGGAAGTCTGGGGTGCAGTATGTTCGCTGGGGACGAACCACATGTCCTGGTGGTGCTCAGCTTGTTTACAAAGGTAGGAATTGGCTAACGTCAAATACTTCTTAATGTGTTTTTGAAATTGACAATTTTTTATACCAACAAGTAAGCCTTTTGTTTTATATATCAGGTGTAATTGGTGGTGAATATTTCGTTATAAACTGGTCACGAATCGAAGTAAATTAAGGTGTTCTACCAAATTATTCAGAAAAAAAAGATAGTGTATTAGTGCAAAGCACTAAATACGCTGCTGATAAATAAAAGGTAAATAATAATACAAAAAAAAAACCATTTACATGGCGAAAATAATTAAAAGTCTATAATAATAAAAAACGAACGTTTTCCACTATTCTTTTTTTATTTTTTTAAAATACCATTGAGCAGCACACAGCAACAGATCTTGTCAACTTTCTTTAGTTTCGACCCGTTTCGTCAGACTTCATCAGGGAGTTTAAACAAGATACATAAAGGAACCATTTTTATACCTATGCTATAGAGTACAAATCACGTTCCAACTAGGGTGTGAACAGCAAAATACACCTACAGGAATTTCAATTAGCTAGCTTTTAATGTCAACTAATTCTTATTTTCTACAGAAACAACGCATTTTCCTAATCATAACATCCAACCTCTTTTGACATCGTTAGGTATAATGGGTGGTGAGCATTTCACTCACCAAGGCGGTGGAGTAAATTACCTTTGTCTTCCACACAATCCAAAGTATGACAGATACAAGAACGGATGGCAGAACTCGGGATACGTGTATGGCACTGAGTATCAAGTCAGCGATAACGACATATTTAAGAAGAACGTCCATGACTATGAGGCACCATGCGCGGTTTGCTTCGCGAAGTCACGTGGTTCAATGCTTATGATTCCCGCACGGAACGACTGTCCATCTGGCTGGACCGAGGAGTACCATGGGTACTTGATGACTGGATACTACGGTCACGCCAAGGGATATGACTTCATCTGTGTTGACCAATACGCAGAATACGTCGCCGGTACGAAGGCCAACAAGAATGGTGCGTTACTGTACCCTGTGCAAGGACGGTGTGGCTCACTACCGTGCGGTCCATACGTCGCCGGGAGAGAGTTCACATGCGCTGTGTGTACCAAGTGACGAGAAGATTGTCACTACAGGGGCTATTAAAAGGCTTCCAAAAAAAAAAACAGACCAGTGATTTCGTAGTCTGTCTTGATTTAATGTAACGTAAAACTGAACAGAAACTAGATATTTCAGACAAAGATGTAAACCATGATAAAGTTCACTGCTTTTAGTATATCCGTGCAGGCGATACACATGGACTCAGTGTATAATAACTACAATAAACAATAGTATAATCACTCAAAATGTTGTCTCGTTTGCTTCACTGCCATGTCGTCTCCAGAGCCCGTGATCCAGTTTGTTTACGCCAACAATAATATTGATACCTTTAGCTGACTGCTGTATTGTGGACCCCAGCTGTATTTTAGCAATTTATAATGCCGAGGAAGCAGCACTCAATTCAAACCACTAAATTTGCAACTGATTGATTAAGCCAGGAAATGCACAACAACTGCCCAAGCTAGTTACGTAAACTATAGATCGGCTGGGTGGAGGAAACTTTAAGGGAGACGTGTCGCTCATGCAGTTGTTCGCTTTCATTAAACTTTTCCTAAACCTTTGGGCAAAGGGAAGAAATCACTTCTAGCTGGATAGAAACGAAAATTTCCATTACGCCAACCCTCATGCAATTTCCCGCAGTTATTTCAGTAAAACGCAGGTGTCATGATGGCGTGAATTAAGCGTCAATGTTTTAAACGTGGCCTACAGCCCGGGTTAAACGTGGATGAGAGTAAACGAGAGTTCAGATATATTCTCCACCTGTGTTGTTACATATGGTCACATAAGGTAGATTCTGAAGCGGGTCAAAACTTAAACTTATATAAATACTCTCGCACTCTCTGAAATTAGCTATATCACAGGAAAAAACTTAAACAATGAGAATATTTTAAATCCACTGTTTTTTGCTTATAAATAGCCATAAATCCCGCTTAAAGGAGGCTTCAGTGGTTGCAGTGGAAATTACTGACGAAATTTAAATTTAAACTAATTTCGTGAAGGGTTGAAACCAAGACTAAACCACCCAAGCAGAGGGTAGTAAGCCTGCGGTTCGCCCTCTCGCTCTCGTTTGACCGCCAAATTTCTAGCGCTTTCATCTTCTCCTATAGCTACTCATGTCGAATTCGGAGCTTCTTACAGTTCAACCATATAGCATGTGCAACTATGAAAGTTTACAGATTTCCGGTTCTTGTCAACGATAGAACTAGGCCGAGGGTATTATTTTGACGCTTTTTTTATCTGTGCTTTAAGACGTAATGTACGTGATGCTATGGTAGAGATATACCTTCTCTCAAAAGCCCATTTACAATCAGGTTTCTTCAAATGTCTAAAAAGCTGATTTGGTTGCCTTTCATTTTTTTTGCGATTTTCAAAACTTGCAATTCTCTTTTAGGAGAATTACATAGTATGGATTTTATTTTAAAAAATGGCCTTCGCCAGATTACAAAAGTTCCACTACAATTTCGAGGAAACACTGAATGTTGTTTTATAACACAATATCCCGGTACTACTTATTATCTTTCATCGTATGCACCATCAATCTCGTTCCCAGAGTCCACGTTCCCCTTGACCAGCGGTCGGAAACGAGGGACTCTGGGAAAGAGTGTTTGAGAGCGACATTTCATTGGCAAAAGGTGAGCATGCTCAGTTGAACCGGAAGTTGAAGAGAAGCACAATTTTCGTGACCAGATTATCCAGAGTTTGCCGCGTTGAGAGAGAAGTTCTGGTGTCGAGTTCAAAATACCGGGAAAATATGGCGGACAGAACTTCAATTCGGAAAATCACGTCTGAAGTTACAGCGAAGAGTATTTCGAGAAGTTCTTTTATATTTTATATCTATTTATCTATTTTTATAATATTAGTATTTTTATATTTTATATTTGTATATCTATTTATATAATATTAGTATTTTTATATTTTATATTTGTATATTTATTTTAGTGTCCCCAATTAGCTATTAAGCTAAATACCCAGACAGACAGTTTATGTATATATACCTGATTGAAGAAACGTTGACCCGTGAAAAGCCTAAACGATAAAGGATGCGACCCAAATGTTTACTGGGAAATCGGAAAAAAGTAATCGTCATCTGTGACAGAATGAACATTATCATACGACAGGTTCACAAATCATGCTCTTATAGCTCTAAAAAATATATTGCCTTGATCATGAATAAATAGGATATTACTAAGCTTTTATAATGCTGTCTACCCATAATCCCATTCGGTCTTATCGTTAATGGTTTGAGCTTTTCATGGGTCAACATTTCTTCAATCAGGTATATGTATGTCTTCAAAAGCGTGAACGTCCTTCACTTATGAGATAGCGATTTGTAACACACCTTATTAAATCTTCATTTTTAAAGTGATTGAAGCAGAGGCGGCGGAACGTTTTCAAACGCGGGTGGCATAGGCGTACGAGGCGGGGAGGCGAGAGGGGCTGCTGCCCTCCCAACGCCGAAATATTTCGGGCAAAATGCTTGGAATTCGGGCAAAAGCATTGACATCTTCGGGCAACACCACGAAATTAATTAAAAAACGTTCGTTTTCTTAAAGCAAGCAAGCAAGTTGAGGTTTGTACACAACTATTTCAATGCACGTTTCGTTGTCCATTTTAAATGCCTTTTTATTCGGCTTTCAATGCATGTTTTTTTTTCCGGGCAATTAGGTCTCCACCCCAAAGGTCCGAAGGTGCCCGTACGCCTATGTCGGGTGGAGAGGGCATCGTACTTCAAGCCAAGCGCATACCGTAAAATTCCGGTTATAAGCCCCCCCGCTTATAAGCCCCCCCGGTTATAGGCCCATCAACCTGGAAACAAAAAAATACATCCGGTTATAAGCCCCCCCGGATATAAGCCCCCCTCTACCGGATGACAGCACTGAACTGAGCTCAATGTTGCTTTTTTGTGCGTTTTAACTTAAAAACGTATTTCGATCAATACTCCTGAGGCTCTTTTCGAAACGTTTTTTTCCTTCCGGTTATAAGCCCTCCCGAATATAAGCCCCTCCGCTTATAAGCCCACCCAAAAACCCTTACGAAGTTGTATAAGCCCAGGGCTTATAATCGGAATTCTACGGTACTCTTCTTGTGACGCATCCCCCTACTCTAGACCTAAAGTGTTCAACGACACTTATATCTTCTTCGGTTATTTGGAGCCCCGCCGGAAAGCAGGGCGACGAAAAATTAGTCTATAGACTCATTAAGTTGTTCTCCTCCACGGAAATCTTTAGTAAAAGGCGAAGATTTATGCGTGTTGAAGGAAAACCAGAGTTTTTTTATGTTTAAGGCGGACGGCCAGGCTCCCTTGCGGGCGGTGCAATGCCTGCCGACCAAACACGCCTCATCCTCCCCCGAAGAGGAGGGTCCACCTAAACTGAGGGACAACCATGTCGCCAACTTCGCCGGGGGATCGAACCCCGCCTCCTACAAAAATTAAACACAAAACCAAACTGAACACGAACGGGACATTAAACGGAAACAGACGGGAAGGCAGTACTTCCAATCAAGGAGACCGCAAAACATGGAAACAACGAGGCACAGGGCAAAACAAACATACAGGACAACACTACAAATGCAGTACACCAAAAAAGGAGACCGCAGCACACGAGGGGAAAACAGGCAGACGGCAGGAAAACAGAACAACGGCAGGAAAATCAGCGTCTTGAAGCGGGACGAGGTTTCGGGGGCTGACCACTCGAAGCAGAACGAGGCTTCGGGGGTTTACCACCCGAAGCAGAACGGGGCTTCTGAGGACGACCAGGGAACTTTTGCGGAACAACATCAGGAGACAAAGGAGTACCAACAGAAGCAGCAGGGCCAGGGAAAGGAGCACCTGCAGGAGGCCGATTAACATAACATCTATAGTCTTGTTCACGATACACCTCATAATTCCCAAAGATCACTTTAAGCGTCTCGAGAGGGGCGTTGATATCAGCAGCATGGATGGGAACAGGATCAACAGCAAGACAGGCAGAGGACTCGGGAGCAGGACTGGCAATGGACTCAGCAGCAGGACTGGCAGAGGCCTCAGCAACAGGACTAGCAGTGGACTCAACAGCAGGACTGGCAGAAGACTCAACAGGAACAGCAGGAAAACTGGCAGGAGGAACACTAGGATCCAATAAGCGAGTCTCAGGAAGCGGGTCGCGACCAGGTGGAAACTCACTCATGGCAGGATGACAATCTTTCATCACAGGATCAAGGTAGAAACATTCACGGTACATTTCAGGCGAGGCAGTGTCATCTAGCACACAGCGACGGGTAAGACGACCCAGGTCAATGAAGGAAAAAGAGCCATCAGACTCACGAAGAACAACAGCATTAGGGCGATGGGCGCGATGAAAGTCATCAATGGAATCCTCACTCACAAAAGAAGGCATCGGAGGAGGCGGCTTAGTCGACACAGAATCATCAGCAGGAGCACCAGTACCAAGGTCAAGGGTAGACGTGGGGACAGGCTCCGCAGACTCGACAGAATCAACAGCAGACTCGGACAATTCACCAGACTCAAGGTCAGCAGCTGAATCAGACTCAGGGCGTTGACGTTTGGAAGCACGTACACGCTCATCAGGCAAAGGATCAAGGGGGACAGAAGTGTCCATCTCATCAGAAGGGGCATCATTAGCACGACGAGTACAGTCACGGGCGAAGTGGCCAGGCTGAAGGCACTTGCGACACTTGTCGCGAATCGGACAATTGGCAGCACGATGACCAGACTTGCCACAAATGTGACAGTCCAGGGGCTGATCCCGGTACCAGACACGGCACGGATAACGGAGGACACGAAGCTTCGACGGAATCTCATCACGAAGACACATCTTCAAAATACGGGAACCGGTGAGGATGTCAGAGGTGCCATAAACGCACGACCGGATATCAAGGACTTCGCCATAAGCAGAGAAACATTCAGAAACCACAGCGTCAGAGACTTCAACAGGACAATGATGCAGATAAACGAACCGGACGGAAGGCTCAGCTTCGATGAGGCGAACTTCAACACCACCAATACGAAGACCAGCACTATACACGTTATCACGGGCTCGAACAGACTCGAACGTCACGCGGACGAAGAATCCAGGGACAAACTGAATGGCTACGATCTTGTCATCATCATCGACAGCATCTACGATCTTCTTAGCAAAGTCTTCCTTCTAACCACTGCGTAACTCTTCAGGTACCTGCAAAACAAGCGTCCTAGGACGCTCAACCTTATCGCCAAAAGGCATGACGAAAAGGAAGAAAAAAGCGAGGACACCAACTGGCTTGGTGACCTAACCGGAGAAGAAACCGGGAAGGTCCAAAATGGCTTCCAACAAGAAACACACTTTGACAAACTGTCGATTTCAAAGAAATCACAGCGCGTCCTTACCAACTTGGACACAAAAACCCAACCAAAAAATGGCAGGGCCTCCGGCCATACAAGCGTCAGGAAAACCAGAGTTAACAAAGTCCGAGCGTGATCAGCGGGGTGTTGAACGGCGTTGTAACAAGACACGTGGGACAAATAATCTCTCAGTGAGCCCTTTATGTGCGCATGCGTATTGCATACACTCCAACTTTAATGTGACGGGCTACACTTGACGATTTTTATTCCATGTAACACAAAATGACTTTTAACGCAACTTTGTTGCGGCGATAACGAGTCGAAAAAGTTAACGCAACGTTTAAAACTTCGTTCAACATAATCTCGTTTCCACGGACGAAGCCACAAGAGATCTGGAAACGAGATGACGTTCAACAATGTTACACTCCTTCTTATAAAAGCGTGAACACTAAAAAATATGTCTGGAATGACACCGCGGCAAAACGCACTGCGCATGAGTGGAAAATTAACATCCGGTCAGTTTTGTATTTCCGGTTGACTATGTAATCCAGTCGCGTAAAGTTTAAACACAAAACTTAAAGAATCCCGCCCACCCACTTTGCATTGCGCGCCTCTATTGTTGTTATTATCCGGGGACTCCTGATATCCGTTCCTTATATGGGCACAGATCTAAGACACCGTATCTGTTGTGTACATGCAGAGAAAATATGAGGATTTCAACACAAGAAAACAAGATCCAGTTCAGGAACGTCAACAAATGGACAAATGGCTTGAAAACAAACTTAAAACTAACAAAATTAATTACTGTTGCTCTCTAGACTGATGTGAAATATTTTAGTAGACTGGTTTAAACAAGGAATATTTCGCTCAGAACTTACTTGGAACGACTTCATCTTCATCTGCTTCGTATGATCTGCACCGTTCACGAAGGTCTTCCAGGCTTTGGTGAAGTAATATTTCGGCAAACTGGCTATTACTAAGCCCTTTGATACCAAGGCTTTCCTTCCTTTGAATCCAGAGGTCGAACGTTGATTGCCGCAGAATAATTTTCTTGGTTTGTTCCGTCTTCGGCCGACCGTGCTTTGGAACGCGAAATGCCATCCGACATACAAACGAGTATTTAAATGACAAATTGAAAGAAACCAATAAAATAGACACTCGAAATAAACCACAGATAATTACTAAAGATTTTGACGGGAGTTAAAGCGCTTGGATTGTTGACCACAATATTGAAATTATCCAAAACTAGATGTCATACAAAATGGCGGATTATGCTTTTGAGGCGCGCAATGCAAAGTGGGTGGGCGGGATTCTTTAAGAAATTGCAAAGAAACTTAAGGAAAATAATGGTTTAATTCAAAAGTTTATTTATTTTTGTAGCTTCATACTTTTGCACCATAGGGTTTCCTGCTTGCACCAACATTGAAAATGATGCTTGAAGTTTACAGTTCGCAAGCGCTCGACAGTCGACAGCGGCAATTTCGTTTTGACTGTGTCTATCACTTTGCCCACTTTAATTGCTCGCAAATTAAGGGGCGACAAATGAGAAAGAAAAACAACATAAAACCAAAATAAAGAACCACTGAACTTTTAAGTTTAGGCTTTCGATAATTCTTGCCTTCACTGAGAAAAAAGTCACAAAACAAGAAAGAAAACAGCGACAACAAATTATTCAGCGTGGCCGAGTGGTTAGAGCGCCGGACTTGGAATCTGGAGGTCCCGAGTTCAAGTCCCGTTCTGACCATTATCTGGATTTGTTCTCGGTCGTCCCGAGTTCAAATTCTCGGTCATGCTTGTAATGCATTAGTCAATTGAAACCCCGGCCCCCCGACCCCCGGGACTTAGCGGGGATTTAACGCGTCCAAAGCCGGGATTTAACGCACTTTTAACGGCGCGTTGGCCCCGGTGGGCGGTGGTTTTAACAAAATGTCAGTAGACCGGGGCCATGGAGCGGTGATTTAACAGCACGCGATCACTTAAAGCGGGGACGGCAGCCGGGATTTAACATAAAGGACTAAATGTTTTTCTCAAAATGTTCGTTCTGAGGAATCCCTTCTGAAAAGTCTCCACGCTTCTTCCTTGATATTTAAAGCCTTTCGCGACGCCTGGGTTTGTATTTAATATGTTCACACGATAAAAATAGACTCATTGTACTTGAAATCTGCCATCTTTGTACACTATCGTCTCCAAGAAAGTAGTTTCTGTTTCTGAGATTTCAGCCGTGAATCATATCATAGGGTGAAAGCTGTTCACCTTTAGAAGAAATTCTTCTGTTTTGTCACTTCTTGTGTCCGTCGTCAATAAATCGTTTCCAAAGAATAGGCTCATTGCTACTTGTCTGAGTATTTCGTTTTCTATTTTGGCCGTGAAGATGACAGCGGAAACTGCGGCGATTGTCGTGCCCATGGCTGTTTGATGTGCTTAAAGATAATCTTTTCCATTGAATTGGAACGAGCTTTCTTGAAAGATCACACTGAGCAACTCTCTTACCGAGTACGGCAGGGCCGTAGCTAGCCAGAGGCAAGACGAGGCACTTACCTCGTCTAGATTTTAACCCAATTTTAATAACAAATTTTTTTGTTGGGGAAATGATCCCAAGTTAAAAAAGATTTATTTCTCTCAAGAAATACCTTAAGAAAAATCTTGAAGAAAGAGTTTCAGGGCTTCTAGATTTCAAAATTTTCTGAAGGGCATGCCCCCAGTTCCCCCTAGCAAGATCTTGCCTCTTCTATGGCAAATGCCCTGTACGGGAGGGTTTCCTTGATGAAATTCTCCGTATGCTTCGCATACAGTGTTAATGAGAAAAGGAAAGCTTTTTTAGGCTGTTTGGGCATGGCACTGTAATCTTCTCAATGAAGTTATTAAAGTCTGTCGCACGAAGCTTGTCGCTGTGCTATCGGCTTAAGTAGATGGTCAACAAAAGCTGAAATACGTTCTGTAGGGCAATCACACCCCGATATTATGGGTCTTCCGGCAGGCGTGTTCATAATGGCTAATTATGGGTTTTAAATTTGACAACTTTGTGTCTCTGACCACGAAAAACAATTTTTTTTATAAGTTTTTGGCGGAAACAAACTACATCAGGTTTCTTTTCGACCTCGTAACTATACATGGACAATAAATAAAAGAAATAGATATTTCAACTTCGGCCACGAAATCAAGATTTTTGTCCGTTTTTTTTTCCTGAAAGTCGATTCGGATGCCCCCGCTATGCGGGGTTTTTAACAGACGTCTAGGCCCCTAGGTTGGGGAAATAAGCCGGGTTTTAACACTTGGTAAATGTTAAATTCCCCGGTAAGTCCCGGGGGTCGGGGGGCCGGGGTTTCAATTGACTGATGCATAAATAGCCAACTGGCCTGCCTCCTGCCAGTTGGGATTTTTAACCATGTTATGTTTATTTAATAGATTTTATTTGTTCAGTATTTGTTTCATATACACGGCCCCACAAGCTTCTAGCTTTAAACACAAACCGTGTATAAATAAAGTTGCTTTACCTTTACCTTTACCTTTTAAAACAACATTTGCTCAGTGTTTGCTTGGTTCAACATGAATGAATTGAGTCTTCGATACTCCCGGACTACCTGGAGTTTTTGCTGGATTGAAAGCTGTTAGCCGAGAAGCTAAACAAGTTTAAATTGTGTTTCCATTCAAGACAAAGGCAATTTGATTTTCTTAATCCTCCTCACAAGGTCAAATATTCGTCTATTTGGCGGATGTTTTCCACATTTCCAGTCCGTGTGGCTGCCTCACGCGCGAACATGAAACTTGCAGATTCGCACATGGCGTTCAATTTACCAAACTTTCAAACTATCGTACCGGTTATCTCTCCTCAATCTAAAAGGAAAAACAGAATCAAAGTCTAGTTTAAAAACTTGCTTTAAACCAAAAACCGAATAATTAAAAATCGGACCTCACTACCGGGTGTTATTTAAAAAAAAAACTTTAAAAAGTTTTTATACCTCTGCTGAACGAAAAACAAACGAAGCCACGGCGTGCTGTCATTTTTTAGGCCGAAGTGTTAGGTTAAATAAATGTAGAACTGAAAACAATTAAAGCTAAAAAATACACAAACATGCAACCGATTACTGGATAGGAAAGTATGAATTTAGTCAAGGTTAATCGATCAAGAAAAACTGGCAAGTAAAACTCTGCCTTCTCGCCTTGTGTGATAAACCAAAGCTTGTTTAAGCTCATCTGCTGCTCAAATTCAGCGAATCCACGACTTACCTTTACTAAATCTATCGAGTATTGTTTCGGTCATATTTATCCATGACAGCAGATTAAAACACCGCAATTCACAAAGCAAAACAACTAAAACGTGGGCCACGACTGACCTTGAACCGAAAGCGTAGCGACTAGCGAGTGAAGCCCGTTGAGTGACTGGAAAGATGACCGGAAGTGCTAAATTCAGCGCATGCGTAGACGTTCTGCCGCGGTGTCGTCTGGAATGTTTGTGTTTAGCCAATCACAAGCGAGAACTTCAGACCGCAGAAACCACAAACAATAAATGAGTTTCTATCGGTCACGGAGCAACTTAAGTTCATATTTTGTTTCAGGATACACGCTCTGTCTTTTTCAGGAATTTAAAGAACTGCTATTCTTTCGTATCGAGGGCCACATCCAGAACATGGTTTCAGGGATTTTTGAAAGAAAAAAAAAAGGACAGTTTCTCTAGCGACGTTATACGACATGGTTCAGCGCATGCAGTATGTTGTAGACACGTCTAGACATAAGGGGCGCGATCCATTGGACCAAATTTTTCGGAAATTCCGGTACAAAATCAAATGGAACAGAAAGTTTCCGGAAACTCGTTTCGAAAATTTTGGTCAACTTCTGGAGGTTGTCCTCAAATTCCGGAAAATCGGAATTCTCGGAAAATCCTGTTCCATTCGCCAATTTATGCTCGGGCCCAGTTTTTCCCAACCCGGAAATCGACAAAATTCGACATGGCGGTCATTCCAGCTGCTCGACACTGATCAGTGTTCGTCTTGTCTTCTTGCGGCAGACAGCTTATAAACTACGTTATTGGAACACGTGTGCTTAGCAAGCTTTGGTAAGCAGTTCGAAAATACGTGCACACCACGTATAATTGTCTTAAACGAATGCGATAAGAGCACATCTTGTGCATCCAAATGTTTCCGTAGATGTCATAAAAGCAGACGTATGTGTTTCCAGTGTAAACTTTTCGCATTCTTTACGTTTAAAAAAGCGTGGAGCTACGTTTTTGAGCTAAGTGAAAGGATAGATGGCTTCAGAATTTATCAAGAGGGAGTAATATCTTCAGTTTTCTTTACTGTTTGCGGGAATGGAACTAGCCTGGCCGATTCAAGTGGAAAATACCGTTCCATTTGACAGATGAAAATTTCGAAAATTCAAACCGAAAATTTTGGTCCAATGGATCGCGCCCAAGATGTAAACACGATAAACCGAATATAAAATACAAAATTGTGGAGTTTTCGTTACTGATTGTAAATCTTTTCGGTAGAACAAGGCATTCGATTTATTTTGGCAAACGATTTCAACCTTTAAACAATAAGAGGTTCCGTGATCGTAAGACTGCAAACTGCAAAGGCTCCAGACGAAAATTATTGAAAATGTTGGTATGATTGGTGCAAAGTAAACACCTCAATCGCTCAATCGTTTGATTTTCGCTTTTCCTTCCCGCTATCGTTTCGCTGTTATCGAAGAAACGAACCCTCCTTCTATCAGTGTATCAAATACGAATTGCAGATACGAATTCGTTACAATTTTTGAAAATTGCCGGCAACTGGGGCAAATCGTAGCGTCGGGCGCATCGGTTTTTCATTTTTTTTATAAAAAAAAAACACTCAAACATATTCTTCAGTAGGGCATTGAATGTTCTCAAAAAGGAAGGAATTACAGTTAGTGTTTACTTGTAAATTGGAGCGAAACGAGAACCGAATATCGTTCCGTGACCGATGGAAACCCATTCGTTGTTTGTGGTTTCTGCGGTCTGAAGTTCTCGCATGTGATTGGTTAAAACACAAAGAACATTCCAGACATATTTTAAGTGTTCACGCTTTAATAAGAAGCGGTGTAAAGGATTTTGAATTGAAAACTAATTAAAGACCCTGAGAATCTTTTCACAACAAAATATTGCTTTTAAAATCGTCTAGCGCGCAAACGTATCACAAGCAAAAGCACAGGTTTTCAATAACCTTGTTGTTTTTTTTTTACAGAAAAAAATGTGAAATGGGTGTCGTAAAAAGCAATTCGTACTGTTCCTGCCAATCGCACTAACCCCGCCCAATATAAAAAAAAAAGTGGAAAGCACGAGGCAAACACGGGTAAATTAACTTTTACCTTGATGTTTGTATCTTTAAGACAGATTACTTTTTGATATCATTAATAGCAGCCTCTAGCTCGGCACAAAACCTCTTATAAAGCAATACGTGAAAATAACGATGTTTAAACGAAACTCCCGTAAATTTAATTGAAGTTATCAATTTAAATTACTTCTTCTGTCTTGCTGTGCTTTGAGACACGAAGGCGTGAGGCTTTTGAGCTGATCAGACTGGCAGAGTGATTTACTGCAAATTTTATTGGAAATGCAAACTTTAATAATCCGACAGCGTATCCTGATGTATTTTGGAAATAAATAGAATCTCTGTTGTTGGGTAACGACTTTCGTGATTCTCAAATAAAACAAGATCTGTCTTGGTCAAAAATGTACTCGGGTTTATACAAGTTTTATTTGGTGCTCTAGGAAATCGGTATTTTCCCTTGCCAACTTTAATAGCCGACATACATATTTAGGAAAAGCTCTATGCAAATAAAACGATGTCATCAAATAAAATTTGGACGGAAATTAAGAAAGAAAGTCACGATTAAACCGTTTTAAGCAAGGTAAAGCTATTTCCGAAAAAAGCTACTAACGAACCTATAGCAAGGGAGCATTTTGACAAATAAATGACTCATACAATATTAATATAACAAATGAGTGATCCGCAAAAGTCGTGTTCTCATTTGCGTTTTTAACGTCGGTTAAAATCAACAAACATACCTGGCGGATAAAAGGGTTTGAGTAAATATGATCGTGTGAAACAAAGCGGATAAGTGGGGAGTTTCCATTCAAATAAAGATGCATTTTAATGATCTCTTGGAGAAAAACAGGTGATTACATACAAAAAGAGAGAAAATCACGTCTGAAGTTACAGCGAAGAGTATTTCGAGAAGTTATTCCAAAGTGTTAAACTCCTTCATTTTTGAAAAGCGGTTTGATTCGTACACGCCCTAAAAATCCTCAAAATTCGTCTGAATTGAAGCCAAGTGAAAGCGTAATTCGGGTGATACACGCCACTGACTTTTCAAAGCAGTTTTTAATCTAGAAAATTCAGTTCAGAATGCCTTTTCCTTCAAACAGGACAGTTCTCGAATCCGCAGAGAACCGCAGTGCTACATACGCTCCCGCCTTGTGGTTCGAAGACAACGATGTATCAAAAGGAGCCAAAATTGCAGCCTATCTCATCATCTTTCTGGCCTGTTTGCTCGGCAACTCTTTGCTGATTGCCGTCGTGTACAAGAACGCTAACCAACGAATGCGAACAGCAAGCAATTATTTCATCGTCAACATGGCTTGTGCCGATATGTTCCTTGTTGCGTACATGATTCCCCAAAACATGATCCTCACCGCGTATGACCACCGATGGCTCATCAATGGAGTAGCAGGCGAGGTGTTTTGCAGCCTTTTCTTCTTCGCTGGTCAAATGTCTATATTGGTTTCCACTGGAAGTTTATTTTTCATTGCTTTAGATCGATATTTTCTGGTGTTTTATCCATTAAAAAGAATGATCACACTCAGGACTGCCCGTCGCATAATTGCTGCGGTGTGGACTTTTGCAATAATCTTCACCGCGCCACTATTTATCATGGGCAGTCTAATTGAAGTTCGCACTGGATATCTCGTTTGTACTTTCAATTTTTCCATCATAGGTCTTGTCATCGCGTATTACTTGTTTTGCTTTATCCCCATCATATTAATACCACTCATCATCATTATCATTCTGTACATCGCCATTGGATTCAAAATCAAGCGGGCGACACCTCCTGGAAATCAACTGCCATCAACTCAGGAACGACGCGAGCGAATGACCCACAAGGTGCTTACAATGCTTGTCGCTGTTGTGGTTGTGTTAATCGTGTTTCGTTTTCCATTACTCGTTGGACTGTTGGCATGTTTTACCGGTTTGACAGATCTTTGCCGCAAACCAGACTATATGTTCGTTGCGTGGTTTTTGACTTTTTCTAGCAGCGCAGTAAATCCCTTTATTTATTTCATCTTTAACGAGCAGTTTCGCCATGGAGCGAGGGTAGTCTTAGAAAGACTCATTCCTTGTTGTTTTAAAACTTCAAATGAAGTAGCTGCAATGCAAACTAGTGTTCACCAAATGCCGACCCACTCTGCACGGCAACTTGACGAAATTGTCCACATGGATCAGTCAGAATTACATTAATTAAACTGCAAGACAAACGAAAGGAAGGACATTTTGGAAAAATAAGAATAGTTCAACTTTAATGGTAATGATGTTGGCGAAGACAGTTATGTTTTACTTTGGCCGCAGGGAAAGTTCCGTGAAAAGTTGAAAGTGCGATACGTTATTCCAGACCATTTTTTTTTCATCAATTTTTAGTTTCAGATAACTGTTTAGGGTTTGCTTACTCGTTATTGTGCTTACAAGCAAAATTTTATGTACATGTACCTGTATGAATTCTCTCGATAGCTCAAACTATCTCTGAGCTCACACAAAAGCTTATCGGAATTTGTTTTTTTATGAAACTACAAACGAACGTTAACGCCGAAATTTTTTTAAAGTAGATCTGCTTTTTATAATGATTTTGCTCATTTATAGCCTATTAATCAAGATTTGCATAAATAACAATGATCACAAAGATTACTTTTGATATCACAATTTGTGAAAATTATAATATGTTGGAAATTAGATTTTAGTTACTATAACTCACTAGAAATTGCATTTGTCTTACTGTGCTTTGAGGCAAGAAAGCATCAGAAAGGAAGGATGGGGTGAAATTGATTGGAAATGAAAGTTTTAATAATCCGATGGCATATCTTGGTGTATTTTGGAAATAAAGAGATTCTCTGTTTGGGTAACGACTTTCGTGATTCTCGGTGAAAATAAGATCTCGTTTGGTCAACAAATTTTCGAAATTTATTCAGGTTAATACGAATTTTTTTGGTCATCTGGTCAACTTACCCAGTAACTTTACCTAGGTCTTTTTATTCTCTTTTGTCAATTTCAAAACAAACATATATATTTAAGAACAGCTCCAGATGATGCGATAAGATCAAATAAATTTTGGACGGAAATTAAGGAAAGGGCCCGTAATTAAACCATTCTAAGCAAAGTAAAGCTATTTCGGTGAACAGCTACTAACAAACCACTAGATAGCGAACGTTTTGACACGAGTACGATATTACCATCACAAGTGGTGCTAAAAAGTCGGTTTTGTATTTTTAATGCGGTTATTAAAAGTTATCAAGTGACAAAAAGGTTTGCATCAACAAACATACCACGCCTGCATAAAAGGGTTTGAGTAAATATTATTGTGTGAAACAAAGCGGATAAGTGTGGAGTTTCCATTCAAATAAAGATGCATTTTAATGATCTCTTGGAGAAAAACAGGTGATTACATACAAAAAGAGAGAAAATCACGTCTGAAGCCGAGCCAAAAGTGTATTTCGAGAAGTTTTTAAAAAGCATTAACGTCCTTCACTTCTGAGAAAGCGGTTTGTACTCTGAACAAGGCGTATAAAATCTTCATTTCTAAAGCGATTAAAGCAGAAGCAGCGGAGCGTTTTGAAACGTGTGGATGTGGGGCTGGCATCGTACTCCAAGCCGAGCGCATACCCCCTGGGGGCGCATCCCCCCTACTCTGGTCCGGATTGTCCGTAATCGATTTGTGAGAATGCATATATACAAGGCATAACCAGACGACCCGCTTCTTAGGCGGTTCTTTAGACGTCGGGGGGCTGACAATGTACGCTATGAAGTCACCACTGCACAGGTAATGTCAAATACAATCTTTACAGATTGCGTACCTCTCCTAGTAGCGTTTTGAGGAAATGAATTTCGCTGAAAGCCCTACACCATATTATCCCGCCAAAGAACGCTCTTGATAAAACGATTTGTTTCTTGACATGTACAAACCAATTTATGCTGCGCTAGCGATAATAGGCACTGAAATGTCGAGGGGGGGGGGGGGGGGGATTTTGTTTGGGGGGAGCTACAGCTCCTCTAACCTCCTAGTCTGCCGCCTATGTGAAGGAGTGAGCGAAAAATTCGGCTGATACACTGCTTGAAATCAGTTTGTTATTTAAAAACTTCAGTTTGAATTCCTTTTCTTTCAAACAAGACAGTTCTCGAATCCAAAGAGAACCACAGTGCGACGAACGCCCTAGCTCTGTGGTTTGTTGAGGACGATGCAACAAAAAGAGCATCAACCTCGTTCTTAGGGTCTCTATCGAGAGACACCCTAGGAACGAGATGAAGGAGCAAAAATCGCTGCCTCCCATCCTGACTCCCTCACTATTATCTTTCTAGCCTGTTTGCTTGGCAACTTTTTGCTGATCGCCGTCGTGTACAACAACGCTAACCAACGTATTCTAACACCGAGCAATTTTTTGTTCGGTCTCTTGATTGCCTAAGCACTTGATCGGACCCTCGGCCTAGTGCCTAGGTACTTTCTTCATCTTTCTTCGCGATTTTGTTCAGTTCCTCGTTGTGTTTTATCACAGGACAATCATGGTCAAATTAATTCACTGGTTAGTCAAGTTATGTCTTTCGATAAATAAGTCTCAAAAGCTTCTTGCTTATTTTTAAAAAATGTTTTTAAAACAAAGTTTATTTCGACGTTTTTGCTTGTTTACAAGCTAAAAACGTAGAATAAGGGTTATGTGAACAAAATTTGGAACCACATATTTGTAAACTCTCAAGGGACTTTTTTAATTTCTCAAGGGACTGTTTTAATTTCTCAAGGGATTACTTTCCGCTGTGGGTGATCACTTGCGATCTCGTGAAAAAAACGTGACTTGTCACATTTACAAACGTTATATAACAATTTTAAAAGTGACATGTCAGCTTTCTTATCTCAACGCACGTGCGTCTGAAAGGCGATCTATAAAAAGCGTCGCACAAACAATAGCCTGCGTGGCCGGCGTTCGAAGGGGAGGGAGAAGGGAAGTTCGAGCGCGAAGCGCGATCGTTTGGGATTGGGAAGGGTAACGCCGTCTCCTTTCCCCCTGCCCCCCACCCCCGCGATCCCAAACGATCGCGCTTCGCGCTCGAACTTCCCTTCTCCCTCCCCTTCAGACGCCGGCCACGCAGGCTACACAAACAATGGATTGCGTAACTAAAACACGAATAAATAATAACTAGCACTTACATCGTTTAAAAATTACAAACGTCAAAAATAAACCATACCAAAAAACTCGCTCTTTTCAAAGATATTATTGAAGTTAAAACAAATGCAAGAGATGGGGGCTTCTTTTAGCTTAGGAGCGGTTAAAAATTAGGCCAAATTTGGTCGCTACATGCAAGCGCAACTCTATTTCGTCATCAGCCTAGGTCGTTAGGGACGTGACCTCGCGTTGACAGGGAATGACAGCAGTGTTGCATGAATCGGCTTTACAACATGCGATCGTATCTACGCAGTTCGAGTGGAATTTCAGTTAAAGACAGCAAAATTCTTTCGTATTTCATCTTCAAATATAATTCGAAAGCATTCACTGTATATATGGCTTTTGTTTAATCCTGGGTCTTGATATCCGACCCTCGCAGAGCCTAGACAAAACGCAGCTTGAGTGTAACGATTTGTTTACGCCGCAATTTAATATATGCGCAATGTTTTCTGCGACAGTAGTCGGAAATATCCGTATTTTTTTCGTGCTTTTTCGCAATCGTAACGATACGGCCTTGAACACATTGAACAGCGGTCTACCTATAACAATTCAAATATGGCGTCGCAAAAACAAAGCGTCAAACGCATATTTTGCTGTTTCATTTGCTAATTTCGCTGCCGTAATCGACTGCCTCGAAAGGTCCTTGCAATTTTAAAGTATAGAATTGTCAGATCTCGGTGAAACTTGCACTGTTTATTTGTGTAATGTTAAGGAATATGTGTATAAATACCCGGCGCGGACGAGCCATTTTTGACAAAATTATATGGCTGCATTTCCTCCGCGAAGATAGGAAATTGTTAAACTAAACTACAAAGAAACTGTAATGATAAGTTCGAAGAACAATGCACAGGATAAACCTTCGACTCATACTTCATGCAAAAACGTCGATATCTCGAAGAGACTTTGATTTTTATTTTTAAAATGTTTAACAAAGTTTATCGGAGTTACGCTAACTACTTCTATTCAAGTTGGGACGAATAAATGCAGAGGGCCGCACAACTCTCTGGCCCTGTAGAAGACTAGTTGACTAGTCGAAATATCGGCCAAATCCAATTAAATTGTTCAATACAAAGTGTCGTCGTACTAGCCGTGCATTTAAAATTACTGTTTTATTTATTGCTATACCTAAAGTGTTCAATCTTGTTCAGTTATTTGGAGCCCCGCCGAAAGGCAGGGCAACGAAAAATTAGTCTATAGACTCATCCAGTTGTTCTCCTCCACGGAAATCTTTAGTAAAAGGCGAAAGATTTATGCGTGTTGAAGGAAAACCAGAGTTAACAAAACATGCCGAAGATCAGCAGTATGTTGAACTTGGTGCGACAAAACATGTGGGACAAACAAATCGAAATTTATTAGCTATTCAAATACGCATGCGCATTGGTACGCATATGACTCGTGATAGCACACATTCTCGTTCCCAGAGCCCGCGTCCCCCTGGACCAGCGGTCGGGAAAAAGCGACATTCTTTATCATACCATTTTTTGTTTGAAGATGATTGGACGCGTTTATGATTTTTTATTGTTTTTATCTTTAAGCAGCATTTTGCAGTTGCAATGAAAATGTTTTCTACTTTTTTAAGGGTGATGTTAACATCTGCGGTTGATTCGTTGTCGTTTAGATACTCTCGAATTAACGTTTGCATAGTCGGAGACCGTAGTGCGTCTTTGAATTTTTGTGCGGAATCATGCTCCCAGCAGAATTGTTTCGGTATAAACTCGTCAAAGCATCATTTGCAGGTATTGCATCCCGATTAGAAATATTCGTGTTAATATTCAGCCAAGTCAATACTGGGCTATAATCTGATAAACAGGATGGCTCTTTCATAATCTATCTCTTTACAATAAAATATGCTACATGTTGAAATAAGTCTTAATGACATATTGAATAATCGACGACACTTGTTCCGTTTTCGTCTACCATGAAACGTGGCTCTTCCTAATGAATTACCAGTAACTCTGCCATTGAGAATTCTGAGGTCCGCGCTTCGGCAGAGTTCAAGAAGGCGCTTTCCGTGGTTATACAAAACGTTCTGTTATCGGCCGTTCCCCACCGACCCAGGCTGCAATTTTTGCTCTTTTTGATACATCGTTGTTTTCGAACCACAAGGCGGGAGCGTTTACTGCGGTTCTCTGAGGATTCGAGAACTGTCTTGCTTGAAGGAAAAGACATTCTGAACTGAATTTTTCTAAATTAAAACCTGCTTTGAACAGTTTATCACCCAAATCATCGCTCACTTCTTCAATCACTTCAGAAATGAAGAGTTTTTAGGTCGTGTTACAAACTGCTTTCTCAGAAGTGAAGTCGGACGTTCACGCTTTTGAAGAACTTCTCGAAATACTCTTCGCTGTAACTTCAGACGTGATTTCCTCTCTTTTTGTATGTAATCACCTGTTTTTCTCCAAGAGATCATTAAAATGCGTCTTTATTCAAATGGAAACTCCACACTTATCTGCTTTGTTTCGCACGGTAATATTTACTCAAACCCTTTATCCGCCAGGTATGTTTGTTGATCTAAACGTTAAAAACGCAAATAAGAAAACGCCTTTCATGGACCATTTGTTATATTAATATTGCAGGTGTCACTTATTTGTTAAAATGTTCGCTAGCTATAGGTTCGTTAGAAGCTGTTTACGAAAATAGCTTTACTTTGCTTGGAATGGTTTAATTACGGGCTTCTTTCTTAATTTCCGTCAAAATTATATTTGATCTTATCACCTTTGTGGAGCTGTTCTTAATATGTATATTTCTATAAAAATTGACAACACACAGAGAGAAAAAGGCCTACCGGGTAAGCTACGTATTGCCCAGGCCAAAAAAAAATCATAATAACCTGAGTAAATTTGTTGACCAAGCGAAAACATATTCCTTCTGAGAATCACGAAAGTCGTTACCCAAAAAGAGAATCTACCTTATTACATGAAATTTTTATTTGGCGACACTTTAATGTTAATTAACAAATTGAGCGATTTTTCAAAAAAATCGCTAATTTAAAATGTTGTTAAATACGGATTTTCATGAAACTTTGGAAAATTAAGTGACTTATATTCCAAAATTTTGGAAAAATCGGTAAATACAAGTGTCACAAAATACGCGGATTTTTCAAAATCGAGAATTAATTATTTATTAAAATTTACATTTCCAATCATTTTCGCACCATCCTGCCTGTCTGATCAACTAAAAAATCTCAGGCTTTCTTACCTCAAAGCACAGCAAGAGAAATGCATTTTACAGTTTAATTGAATTTCCAACGTATTATAATTTTCACATATTGCGACAAAAAATATTTCGTGCCAAGTTCTACACTGTTATTAATTATCGTCGTAATTTATGTACATCCTTTCTTCTACTTTAGACATTTTTGATTAAAAGGCTATATAAGTGAGCAATATTATTATTAAAAGCAGATATATTTTGAAAAAGGTCAGCATTAACAATCACTGGGTTTGTAGTTTAACAAAAACAAACTCCAGTAACCTTTTTTTATGCCGGAGCTCTCGATAGTTTGAGCTATCGAGAGAGTAATTCGCACCGGTAGATGTACTGATAAAGATTTGCCTATCAGCACAATAATGAGTCAGCAAACTCTAAAACTGTTACCAAATAAAACTAAAAATTGATACGAAAATTGCTCAGCCTGAAAATACCCGAGAGTATTTCTCTTAGCGGTACACCTTCGATCCCCAGTTAAGTTCCCGGCGGGATTTTCTCCCCGCTGCCTGCAGACGGGGTAAAACGTATTAACCGTCTTCACCGTCGTTGTGAATAAATTTAAAAAAGTTCAACACCAAAGAGATATTAAACCATTCTTTTAACCCAAAGTGTCCTTCCTTTCGTTTGTCCTTTGCAGTTTAATGCATTTCTGACTGATCCATAGGGACAATTTCGTCAAGTTGCCGTGCAGAGTGGGTCGGCATTTGGTGAGCACTAGATTGCATTGCAGCTACTTCGTTTGCAGTTGTAAAACAGCCAGGGACGAGTCTTTCCAAGACTACTCTCGCTCCATGGCGAAACTGCTCGTTAAAGATAAAATAAATAAAGGGATTTACTGCGCTGCCAGAAAAAGTCAAAAACCACGCAACGAACATATAGTTTCTTTTGTGGCAAAGATCTGTCAAACCGGTAAAACAGGCTATCAACCCAGTGAGTAATGGAAAACGAAACACGATTAACACAACCACAACAGCGACAAGCATTGTCAGCACCTTGTGGGTCATTCGCTCGCGTCGTTCTTGAGTAGATGGTAGTTGATTCCCGGGAGGTGTCGCTCGCTTGATTTTGAATCCAATGGCGATGTACAGAATGATAATGATGATGAGTGGTATTAATATGATGGGAATGTAGCCAAACAAGAAGTAAGAGATTACAAGACCTATGATGGAAAAATTGAAAGTACAAGCTAGATATCCGGCGCGTAGTTGAATTAAACTGCCCATGATAAATAGTGGCGCGGTAAAGATTATTGCAAAAATCCATACCGCAGCAATTATGCGACGAGCAATCCTGAGTGTGATCATTCTCTTTAATGGATGAAACACCAGAAAATATCGATCCAAAGCAATGAAAAATAAACTTCCAGAGGAAACCAGCACTGACATTTCACTAATGAAGAAGAATAGCCGGCAAAACAATTCGCCTGCTACTCCAGTGATAAGCCAGTGATTCCCATTCGCGATGTTAGCTATGTTTTGGGGAACCATGTATGCAACAAGGAACATATCGGCAAAAGCCATGTTGACGATGAAGTAATTGCTCGGTGTTCGCATTCGTCGGTTAGCGTTCTTGTACACGACGGCGATCAGCAAAGAGTTGCCGAGCAAACAGGCCAGAAAGATGACGAGATAGGCTGTAATTTTTGCTCCTTTTGATACATCGTTGTCTTCGAGCCACAAGGCGGGAGCGTTTGTAGCACTGCGGTTCTCTGAGGATTCGAGAACTGTCTTGCTTGAAGGAAAAGACATTCTGAACTGAATTTTCTAAATTAAAACCTGCTTTGAACAGTTTATCACCCAAATCACTCGCTCACTCCTTCAATCACTTCTGAAATGAAGATTTTTTAAGGTGTGTTACAAACCGCTTTCTCAGAAGTGAAGGACGTTCACGCTTTTGAAGAACTTCTCGAAAAGCTCTTCGCTGTAACTTCAGACGTGATTTTCTCTCTTTCCATTTGTATGTAATCACCTGTTTTTCTCCAAAAGATCATTAAAATGCATCTTTATTTGAATGGAAACTCCAATCTTATCTGCTTTGTTTCACACTGTAATATTTACTCACACCCTTTATCCGCCAGGTATTTTTGTTGATCTAGACGTTAAAAACGCAAATGCGAAAACGACTTTTGCGGACCATTTGTCATATTAATATTGCAGGCATAATTTATTTGTCAAAATGTTCGCTAGGCGGTGAGCCATAGGTTCGTTAGTAGCTTTTTTCGGAAATAGGTTGATCTTGCCTAAAATAGTTTAATCATGGGCTCTTTTCTTAATTTCCGTCCTAATTCAGTCATTTGATAATATCGTTTCATTTGCATGGAGCCTCCTTGAATATGTATGTTTCTATTAAAATTGGCAAGCCTTTTCCGGGAAAAACCGAGTTACTTTGTAAGTTGAGAATTGACCAGAGCACCAAATAAAACTGTATAAACCCGAGTAATTCTTCAGTTGACCAAGCGAGATCTTGTTTTCTCTGAAAATCTCAAAAGTCTTTACCCAAACGGAGATTCTATTTATTTCCAAAATACATCAGAATATGCTGTCGGATTATTACAATTTGCATTTCCAATCAATTTCAGAGACAAAACATCACTCTGCTAGTCTGATCAACTCAAAAGCCTCACGCCTTCGTGAGCCTCAAAGCACAGCGAGACAGAAGAAGCAATTTATATCGACATCTTCAATCAATTTCCGGGGTTTTTTTTTTTGTTCGACGCTGCTTTTAATGATATCAAAAAGTAATCTTTGAGATCATTGTATATTTTATGTAAATCCTCACCTCTACTTAGACATTGTACTTTGTTGATTTGTAGATTATAAGAAAGCAATTTGTTTATTAGAAAAAGAAAATGACTTTCAAACGACTGTTCCATACGATAGTGTTGTCTTGTCTTGTAGTAAAGGAGCTACGTGCCTACGTCACGGACAACGCATCTTGAAAAAATTACATTTTTTTTCAAGTTTGTTGCTCTTAATTTGTCTTATTCTTCGTCAGTCGAAACCAACCTTGTTTATTTTTTGGGTTTTCATTACTCTGTTGTTGTTTTTCTAGCATAGAGAACTGCTATTTTGATGTTTCCTTCAATTTAAAATTAATCACAAAAATGACTTAAAATACCGTGATATTAAAATACTCCTTTAATTAATAAAATCATTTTTTTTAAGTTCTGACTACTCTAATCGCTCGTATAATCTCGTCCTCAGGGTCTCTGGTTGTCGTTGAAATCAGAAAGGACGTGTTTCTCGGGATGTATATTTTAACCGAGCGATTCTGTTTCTTTTAGATTCTCCGAGAAGGAGCATATTTTAATAGCTGTTGCACAGTGTAATCTGCATTTAGTTATTTGTTTTATTTGTTTTCTGTTTTTTAACCATCACCAGAAGATCATGTACTTCTGCCATCACTAAGAAGAACAGAAAGGATCCTATCTTGACTCTGCTTGTGTTAGGACTTGAAGAAATTAGAAACAATGAGGCACGAGCGAAATCGTAGTCATACTTTCCTGCTAGCTGAGTATCCTTTCCTATTTTGAAATGCCTCAAAATATAAACGGAAAAGGTTACTGAAAAAGAACTACCACAAAGAAATCCCGTCAAAACTTTATGTCAAAATTCAATCACCGCACCATTTTGTCAATTCTTCCCTTTGTTATCCTCTACCACGCCCCTTTCTCCCTGGGGTTCTAGACTACGAGCAGTCCCTATTTTTTCGCAGGGTCCGTCGAGCTTGAAGCGAATTTTTTTTTTCGAAGAGTCCGTCGAGCTTGAAGCGAAAAAAATTACGCGCGGGGGGAGGAGGCGGGGCGAGGCGAGAATTTTTTTTCGCTTCAAGCTCGACGGACTCTTCGAAAAAAAATTCGCTTCAAGCTCGATAGACTCTGCGAAAAAATAGGGACTGCTCGTAGTCTACAGGGGTTCAAGCACAAGGAAGGCACTTTTCGCGCGAAGTTTTTCGTGCTCGATCACACGACTCATTCCCAGGCTCCTTTCTTTTCTACGTCGAAAAATGAAATGACGTCATTAATGTACACTTTCAACATGGCGGCGGAAGCAAGTTCCGGGTTGAAAGCTCCATGGCAGGCTATGAAACATCCTACAGCAACGTTTTCAGCACTTTGCCTTTTCAGAATCAAGAGGTATGAGATATTTTTCGTTTCGTAATAAACTACAAGAAGCAGAAGCCTTCGGCTGAAACTCCTATCCTCTGATGATCTTTCACACTTTCTAATTTGCATCTAGTACCAGCTTGTCATTTTACAAGCGTAAGAAATAATATCAGTAAGATCAGACAGGAGCCCATGGATCAGACTACGTCGCTGTTTGGTGCTTTGGCAGTCATTCTTGACTTTAAAGCTTCCTTTTACTCCCTCTGGTTTTGCAAGATGCGAGCTTTCCTAGCAGGGGAAGCTCTATAAAAATACATTCATGTAGTATTTTGCAGACTTGACAGTTTTCCACCCGCGTTAGTTAGGCTGCTGTCAGTTTACAGGCTGGGTTTCGGGAAAGGTCAGAGGAATTTTTTTTTTTTTTTTTTTTTTGGGGGGGGGGGGACTCACTTGATTTAGAGAAGAGTGAAAGAAAGGGAGGATCATCTAAGGGGCTGTTGACATATTTGGGTTTACCACAGTGTAAGAACCTGTGAAATTTTTCTTTGCTTTGGAGCTTTTGTTTTCCTGCTCTATTGTCTTGAGGTTCTTTGTTGTCTTGGACGTTCTTTGTTTTACGTCACTCAGGTGAAGTTCACAGGTTCTTACACCATGCACATATTCATTTGTTCCCTGCTTAACGTCAACTTGTGAACTGTGGGTTTATCTCAACCCCCCCCCCCCCTCCACCTCCACCTCCCTAAACTTATGTCCATAAAGGAAAAGCTCTCCTGCAGGCCTTTTCCTAGATTAACTACTTTCAGTCGTTTTAGTTTGCATTACTGATGTAATTTCAAAACCAGGAACATTATTATGTCGATATATTTTCGAAGACAGTGGAAACTGAAGCTTTCTTTTATCAGATCAGCCGAAATCTATGTGCATGTCCACTTTTCCTATGTATTTTCTTGATTTTTCACTAACATTTTTCAACTACCGTCAAACTGAATTTCACAACAGAAGATAGTGATGAGCATGGAGAGCCCCCCCCCCCCAAAAAAAAATATATATTCAAAACTGAATAAGCTTAAGGAGAGTACAACATTAAGGAAACATTAATGATTTTAGCTGGTTAAAATCACTGGAAAAATGCTCTCAGAAGACTTGAAATGTTATTTTAGAGACCCCAGATTCAAAAATCTCCCCCCCCCCCCCAATACATTAAAGCTGATTTCCAGTCCGTACTGCGCAGACTCGGGGTTTGTTTTCGTTTTTGTTTTGAATTCGTTGAAACCTTACACTTCGGTGATAGCATACATGAAGTTTTTTAGTCCGCCATTACAGCTCGTTTCGTTCAAGAATTTCCGATGAGCTGAAACTTCGGTTTGAAATAGCGTCAAGGTTCTTCTACTCATTATTATTTGTTCTGCAAGGATATCTGGCGTTAATTATGAAGAAAAAGGTAAGTTTGTCGCGGAATTTTTAGTTTTGCTTGTAACTGATTCCTTCATGGTGGGCTCACATAAACATTGCAGCCGAGATTGCGCAGTACGGACTGGAATTCATCTTTAAACCCTGCTACGGCACTGAAAGAGGTGGTGAGCATGTGACTATTTGACTCCTCTGAAGCCCTCTTACCCTAAAGGAGTCCAGTTGACATCAAGTGGGGAACATGTGAATATTTTCTAAAAATAAGTTGCACATGAAACCTTTTTTGACAAATACTGTACATGATTATTGTTTATTTTGTGTGACTAGGGATATAACAAGTATGTATAAAGAACCACCACCAGGCTTGTATATAGCAGCAGATGAAAATGACATTTCAAAGGTTTGTTAACTTAACTTTAACTTAACACAGACAACCCTCCAAGTTTATTTTTTTTCCTTAGTGGCTGTTTTGGCACCAACTGCTAAAGTTTCGTTGCCAGTGAAAAATTTTAGTTGCAAAATTAAGCTCATGCTTCCAATTAGTCTTCGCAATTTAAGTCCCCAGGCTGGGGACTTTGGTTCCAATTTAGTTGCCAGCTCCAAAATTTTAGTTGTCATGATGGCTAAAAATGATCTTAACTTGGAGGGTTGACAGACCGAAGTATTACACTTTTCAGCACTTGGGTTGGTGAAAGCTGCACTTTATTTTAGCCAGTTGGAATACTGAGTGGGTTTTCAAGTGTATTATTTAGAATGATAAAATAAATGTTAAATAATTATAATTGTTATTGTGTATATGTTAATTTTCAGGTTCATGCATTGGTCATCGGTCCACGTGGCACACCATATGAGGGTGGATTTTTTTATTTTTTGATCTGTTTTACTCCTGAGTACCCAATCAAGCCTCCAAAAGTCATTTTTATGACAACAGGAAATGGAAGAGTCAGATTCAATCCCAATCTGTACAAAGATGGCAAAGTTTGCCTTAGTATTCTAGGGTAAGCTGTTTAAATATTCAGGTTACTATCTAATGTTGTTCTGGTTCTAATTTTTAAGGTTAAGTAAAGAGCACATTCAAGGCAAGTGCCCACAAGGCTGCTGCATCCTTAACTGAGATTACAGTTAATTTTGTACCATAAAGTGACATTGGGTATTTCTACTCTCCCCTGCATGGAATGCTTCTTCATCACAGGGCTACTCCCCAGCATTTTATTTACACATACCTTACCTAGTACGTGTAAATTCATACTCCTGGATGGAGAATCAGGGTAAAAAGATACTTCCACAGGGGCAGATCTAGGAGAAGTGTGTAGGGGGTGTGGACCCACCCTGAGATTACCTGTGGTGTTATAGTTATGTACAACTGGTATTCTGCAAAAAAATCAGTTATGCCATACTTTAGGGGTGCACTCCCTCCTAACAAAAATCCTGGATCCACCCCTGTCCTAGATGTGAGCTACACCATGTAAATGTAAAGGGGTTTAATTTACAGCCAGTCTGGGATAGGGTATAGAAATCAGAGAGTTTTGGTCTAGAATAGGGTATCATTATGCTTGAAACTAATCAGTTGCGTGAAGAATTTAGTCTAGACAAAGTTTCCTGGCAGATTACCTTTTTAAAAAATCAGTACGGCAGGCAGTATGGCAACTTTACTGATCCCTGGTAATACTTAGTAACAAAGATAGAGTTGATAAATAGCTTTAGGATAAGAACAGTGTTCTCCCTAGTTTTCAGCACAGCAGGTAAGAAAACTTTTTAAACCGGTAATTAAAGAAATTATTCCCGTAAATCCCAGCCGTTCGGCGGTCCTGTTTCCTCTTTGCTACGAATTGCTGCAGTTCTTTTTTTCTTTGCTTCGAATACTCAGCATTCACGACGGCGTTGTTACAAAGTTGTATTCTGAGTGCTTCTTTTAACCTGTCGTCTGGGTTTTGTTTTAAATACTTACGAACTTATGAGAAGAATTTGACATCGAAAGCTGCCTTTGCCTTCACCACGCGTCAGCTACGGTCAACTAAGCAATCAACTGTTATCTGCATTTTGCATGTTTTTGAAAACTGAACTATTATATGTAAGTAATATTTATCACTTCTGAAATTATTTTTACCTCTTTGCCTTTGTGATTGTTTTTATTTTCAATTGACAAAGTGAAAGGACAGCAAGGATTGCTGCCGCTTCAATGTGGAATTGATCGTGGAAACTGTGCAACAACAGATGTGCACTTGCCGCCAAGTGAGAAAGACCAGCAAAACTTGCTCTTTCTTCGATACCAGCCCTCAGAGATTCGGAAAGCGAAAGGAAATAAAGAATATTGAATACTGGCACAAATTCGTAAATAAATATTGCATTTGTCGCTGTTTATTTTCAATGTGTTATTCTATATTTTCGATCATGACTACGAAGGTGAAACAAGTGGTGTTACTTTGTTATTTACCTGTTGAATTTACAAGATATCTTAGCGATTCTAGGCGGTAAAGAGTCGTGTTACAAGCGGTAAATTTTACCGGTTACCGCCTGATAAGGAGAACACTGTAAGAAGGGGATTTTCCTTGGTTAGTCAAGAACAGGGTCTAAAATGCAGCTGAACATGGTCTAGTATAGGTTAAGGGTGCCAAAGTCCCAGCGGCACAGCCCAGCTTAAAATTTGCAGAGTACTCCCTTCCCCCCCCCCCCCTGGGATGTGGAAGGCACTTTTAGTCTTTTGAGAGTAAATTGTTTTACCCAAGAACCCGAGTACCAGTCACTGTGTTAAGTCATTAAAACATGAGTTGGATATGATTCGTTAAAACCGTCTTCATTTGTTATCAGGACATGGTCTGGACCTGCATGGAGTCCTGCCCAGACCCTCTCAAGTCTGCTCATCTCGATCCAGTCTCTACTAAATGAAAAACCTTATCACAATGAACCAGGATATGAACGGGTAAAGGTTGGTAAAAATCCCACTAAAAACACACTGCTGCCAAAATGATCTACATTTTGGTTTTGGTTCTATTTTTAGTTTCATTATCCTCAGAATTTCCTCAATACTGTCGCTGTTTTGAATGTAGCAGTGATCATTTCAGCAGCATTGCCTTACTTTTAAAGCTGGGAGAAGAGAAAAATGTTATCTAGCATTTATAGCATACCTGCCAACTCTCCCCATTTTCCCGGGAGTCCCCAAATTTTTCATCAAATCTCCTGGTCTCTAGGTTAGAGCACCAAATCTCCCAGAAAATACCTACTGTGGCGGGTGATTTTGGAGAGTATTCAGACATTGTCGAAAGGGACATTCTTACAATGCAAAGATTTCTAGACGTTTCCAGATTTTTGTACTCTGGGGTTTGGCTTGTATGTGATAGGTGCGCAGGCATATAGAGGATAGCTTTACCAGTATCATATACATATGCATTGCATGCAGAGAAAAGCTACCAAAGTACTTATAATATACTGTAGGGTACAAATTGCAGCATGTGTATGTGTACACCCCCTTTTTCCAGGCTAATACTTAAAAAGATTTAAAATTATGTGAATATTTTTAATTTGCTGGAAAATTATATTTGATCAACAGGAAAGTCGCAAAGATGACTGCAAAAGATACAATGAATGCATAAGACATGAAAACCTCAGAGTTGCTGTTTGTGATATGTTGGAAGGAAAACAGAGATGTCATTCAGCTCTCATGTAATATGTACTTGTGATTGGTTCATTTTGTAATTTTAACTTTAGTGTTCCTTTTTTTCTATCTTACTTATGTTAAGTTTTAATGTATTTGTAAAACTGTGGTTGAGTGTTTTTTTTTTAATCAAAATGTTAATATCCGTACCTCTCCTGTAGAAGGTTTTTGCTTAGAACTCCCCCCACCCTACCCCTCTGAAATTCCATTTTAGCTTCATACTTTCCTTCAAAAATTTTGGCTTTTGAGACTCCCACCCCCCACCCCCAAAAAATTTCATGCGCTCTCATCAACTTTGAACATGCTCAAAATTTTCTTGAGAGTCGAGAGAGTTGGACGGACTCTTGTTCTCGCTTGACCAGAGTTGTTGACAGTTGATGAGAGTTGACGAAAAACTCTCATTAGAGTCAACTCTCCTCAACTCTTATCCTCGTTTGGCCCGGGCTTTAGCCAATCTTATTATATGTTTGATCAAAACTCATTGTTGAACAAGAAATACAGCCAGAGTCATTTATTATTTGATTTATTTACCCTTTCTACTGATTGGTTGATAGCACACCACCGTGCACAGCACCTTTAAAATGTCTGCTTGTACAAATAATAGTCTACTCTGATGACCGTTTTTCATTTTCTGTGTCACTGATGCAATTTAAATAAAGTTACCGGTAAGTTATTTTTACTGATGTATTAATTTTTTAATCCAATCACTATTTCAGAAAAAGAATGGAGAAGTTATTCCTTGAGTTTTATGACAGTTACTGGTCAGTTGTCAACGAGAATATGAATTCATCTGGAAAACCAATGTCGGTAGGGAAATAATATGTTTAAGTTCTACAATGGCACTAGCTTGGGGATGCTGGGCATGAAACAACAGGGAAAAAGTGGTCTTCAGGTGCAAGGATTTATAAATTAAAGAATATCATGTGGGCCTTGCATGCAGGGGGGGGGGGAACTCGCATAATTAATTATGAAAGTGACGGGGATGCTCGTTGTCTCGCTTATGGTGGATTCCACGACGCGTTACGGCGTGAACAATTAGAGACAATGTATGAACGGCTTGCGTAAACGTTACGCAAGTCCATACATTGTCTTATTTCACGCACGTTAAAAATTATTCGTCAGTGGAAATCCACCATTAGGGGTGCAAATTTCAGATATTTGGTCTCGCTTAGGGTGTTCCAGGCAAAAGACCAACATTTTTAGCCATAATGGTCTTGTTTAGGGTTACACACGAAGAAATATAGAAATATAAACTCTATTCTTAGTTTTATTTTTTGGTATCTTTTAGGGGTTCTTTTCAAAATTTCCGACAAGCATCCCCGTCCATTTCATATAGGAGTTCCCCCCGGACTTGCATGGCTTTATTTGTAAATCCTTGGTTTATTTGTCTTTTTCGTGGTGATTCTAAAGCTATTGGAATTGCAGTCTGTAAGATCACTTCATAGTCAGATGGCTCCAATCCATATTGCTCTAGATAACCAAAAAAAAGAAATCGCTCTAACCAAGAAGTTTAGTTACGTGGTTGTTTGGACTCTTGGATAAAGGATGAGGCTTGTTCATGTGCAGCATGGATTAAATGCACTCGTGGATTAAAGAACAAGATACCGGTATTTTCGTGCGTAGCCCGCTTGTTTCTTTGTTTTGCTCGGAGTGAAGTCACTTTTTGATGGAGCGATTTGACTTGGAGCAATCTGATCATGGAGCAATCTGACTGGGTACCAGCTATTAACAGTCTAGTCACTGTTAGTGTCCGGGGGGGGGGGGGGGGGCTACTCCCTAGAAATGGCCTATATGGGGAGGCTCCGCCCAAAAGGGGAACCTTTTTCAGGCTTCAGGTATATAGAAGGGTAGGGATTTCACAAGTTTAGGTATACAAAAGGGTATGGAAATCTGTCATTTAGGTTTCTGAAAGGGCCCTTAATTAAAATATTTCGAACAGATGGAATTTATGGCTATGTTATTTCAATTTTTTAAGCGCTACTTGAAAATGACAAGAAAATGTCATGTTCTAAGTCTATACCATGACATTCAAGTATATGAAAGGGGTACCTTTTTTCATATATGTAAAAGTATACGAAAGGGGTACAATTTCTGGCAAAATGGTATATAAAAGGTAAGGGGTGAGAGCTCGGGGTGGAGCCTGCCCATACAAAACTTTTTTGGGTTCCCCCCGGGATAAGTGCACCACTTGCAATATGCAGCAGCAACCTTGGTAAAATTATACATTCATTTCACGTTACACCTGTCATATTGGTACAGGTTGAAGTGTTCAACATTTTTACAGGTCTGTTAAGTCCCAAAAATGACCATCATCAAATTTCTCCTCAATACATTTCAATACTTCATCAAGGGAAAAGGTTATAATAATTATAACTAAAGGTGATCATTAAAGGGAAATGGCTTTGAACTTTTGATAAATTCTCCCAACCCAAGAGAATTTGTAAACAGTGGATTTTGGGGCTCTTTAAATGAAGCCTGGTTAACATGATGTCAATTTGCTTGTAGGATCCTTTTCATGAAAATATGGGTACCTTTGATTATGCATCTATTAAACAAAGACTAGAAGTCATCAAGAAAAGACTTGATGCAAAGAAAGCATTAGGACATGAACTGGATGACCCTTTGAGTGAAGACGAAATAGAAGTAGAAGAAGAAGAAAAAGAAAAAGAGGAGAAAAAAGCTAAAGAAAGTCCTCCTGAAATAGACGATTGGGAAGCGTTTTTATATGGTGATGGTGGTGGTGATAGCGATAGCGATGATTGACCTAAATATAAATTTATGTCTTATTTGTTTATGTGTTGTTTGGACGATCAGTGTTTATGAAACTGATCTAAAAAATCTAAATAAGTTAACATGATGTTATATAAAAAACTAAATTAAATTCAACAACTCTCTGTTGCCTTCCTCAGAGTTTGCATAATTAGAATGCGTAATTAGTTCTTATTTGATAGTTTTTTCAGTAACATCTCATTTGTTTGTTGGTTCATAGTTTAACATTTCAAGATATATAGTCTAGTATGATGCAATCCAGGAAATAAGTAGACAATTGTTAATAAACCGAACAACATTTAATAAGATATATATTTAGACAAACACACTTGTATTTAATTAATTAAAAACACTTCTGACAATAACAGGCTGAAAAATGCATAAATGACAGATATGCAACTTAGAAGTAGAAAAACCATGCTAGACATACAAAATTTAGGTTCTCACAAACTATTGAGGAAATGTCTGATTCCTATCTCCACGAGGAATCACTTGTTTATAGCTTACAACAATACTGTATGTGAATGCTTTACATAATGAAACATCTCTTAAAATTTAGTGCAAGAAGTCAAACAGTTAGGTTGCCCCAGAAATAAAATGGCACAACATTGTACATGATGTACATAATATATGTTTTAAATATTGAATTTGTTTATCTATGAAAAAAGAAAAGACATATTTGTAAATTTTAATCAGAATTAAGGCTCGATAGACACCCATCATCACATACTGTATTAACGAAATTATGTGGATTCGTAAAGCTATTAATGGAATCTTGCTAAATTTTTTAAGTTTTGTTATACAAAAAAATAATAAAATAAAAACTCACTAAGTCTGACAAGTTGTTGCATAATTATTGAAAACAAATTGTCTGGACGACTGGTTTGCTAAGCTAGCTCAACTTTAAAATGTTTGAATTGCAGTAAATGGAAAAAACAAAATAGGCTAAAGCTATAGCTAAGTGGGGCAAAATCAAGAGTCAAACAGCCTTATGAAACAGCTAGGAACACAGGGTTTAATGATTTGGCACGATATTGCCAGACAGTGCAACAGTCTCAACTTCATGCATGCTGCGCACCAAGGAGGGATCAATAGGAATGAGACAGACTAGTTATTTAACAATCACGCATGTCACAGGGCAACCAGTCACACCTCAGTTCCCATGCTGGCCCCAGTTTTTCAAAAGGTGGATAACGATATCCACCGGATAAATATATATATGGTGGATAGTGCAGTATGTTTTGTAAACACTTATCCACTGGATAGTGATTTATCTGGTGGATAGCGTTATCCACCCTTTAAACCACTGGGCCCCAGTTGCTGGGCCCATGTTACTGTGTACTTCAGTCATCAAGAAGGAAAATATTTGTCCTCTACCTTAGTTCACTTTTGATTGATTTACTGGCTAGTCATACTTGCATGGTCAAGGTCCCTAAGGAAACCTTTCTCTGGAGCCTAGTCTTCTTGCAGTGCCAACAATAACATGGATTCACCTACTTGATGAAAAAACTCATCTTTGGCCCCATCCACATTAACCTGGAGAAATATAAAAATGCAGTGTAAAATGTTTTCCGTCCACATTAACCCGGGTAAATTTGAAAGTGATATGCTCCATCGCAGGTTGAGTTACAATGCATGCACCGAGCTATTGTTAAGCTTATGAAACCTTTTTGTTTTGACAGAGAACACACGTCTTTTTTGACGTCAGCGTTTTCAAAAAGTCCTGGTTTCGCTGTCCACACTACACCACCAAGCAGGCGTTCTTGAATTTACCCCCTTTGAGAGCGTTTTTGAAAAGTACCGTTTTTGGTAACCAAACAGACAGACAGTTGGCCTCTCCAGGTAAAAAACGATGCGTTTTCAAATTTACCCATGTCAGAGTGGATGGGGCCTTAGCCAGACCTCAAAAAAACCCTCTAGCTCCATGTGCAGTTCATTTCTAGAGTCACCTTGAGGTACTCTTACCCGGCCTTTCTGAAAGTATGAATCAGATACATTATCAAAGTGTTGCCATCTAGTTGGGGGATACTATCAAAATCACCAGTGTGGAAAAACCACCGTTGGGAATTTGAACCGCTGGAGGCACAATTCTTATCACGTGATTGAGGTTAAATACTTCTCATGAGTTTTCCGACCCTGTTGCCTTGATAGTGTCATTGTTTATACAAATTCTGGGAAAAGAATGTTAACATGGCCATCGCACGACTGTTAAAAAATGATATAATGATGGTCTAAAAAATAATTTTTAGACCATGTGACATTTTTTTCAATCACATGATAAGAATTGTGCCACCCCAGTTAAAATTTCTTATGGTGGTTTTACCACTAGTGATGTTGATAGTAGGAGGACAGGGCCTGGGGTACTAGGGGGCAGGAGGGGTATAAGAGGCAGGGAGGTAAAGATAGAAAGTGGGATTCCCAAGGTGTTAGAACAGGGTAAAATTAGAAATGAGAAAAAAAATGCAACAGTTGCATAATACTTTGCAAAAAAACAGCAGAAAGACAACAATGAAACAAAGAGGCAGGGACAGGAACCAAGAGCAAAATGTATGGGGTAGAAAGACCTCCCCCTGCCCTGTCCCACAACTATCTTGGCTTCACACCCTGGTTATATAGGATCAGTAAGGATGACCCTAACATTCATTAGGGCCAACAACATTTGAACAACAATTTTATTTGTACCAAGACGAAAAAAGACACTTTAAAATATGGACTAGTGACAAAAAACAGCAAAGAGCTAAACTATCAATACCTTATTCTCACTATTTCGCGAGTATCAAATTCCGCGATTTTCGCAAAATATAGGACAGGCGAACTTTCAAATTGCGAAATTTAATATCGTACTGATAATATAAAAAAATAATGAAACTCGGTGTGTTTTATCAGTTATTCTAACATGTTTGAGCTTCATGTTTAGGAGTTTTTTTTGTTTAATTTTGTCCATTAGTTATCTCCCACTCTATCAGTCGCATTGTTTGAACTGTTCTCTGCCGTCAAGTTCCTCAAAATCTTGCTCTTGCAGTTGTAGATGAACCTATTAGGGATTTAGACTGTTGAATACCTTATGTTTTGTTTTGTGTAAATTGTTTTGTTTGCTGTTTTTACAATGACTTTCATATTAATTATGTTTTTAGTTTCGAGGTCAAAGCTTCATATTGAAGAATAGATAAAAATCATGAAATTTAATACACTCCAATTGTAACTTCCTCTCAAAATCGCGAAATTAAGTACTCGTGAAATATGGCTCTAATTTTTCGCGAAAATTAAGTACTCACAAAATTTTGTGAGAATAAGGTATATTACTACAATTAAATATAATGCATTACCAGTAAGCAGTTGAGACTTATCCACTTTACGAATTATCAATCCCCAGTCTTTGTACAGTTCACCACACATGGAAGCCTCTATTCCACTCCTGTATAGTGTGGTGAGACAAACTTGCGAGGGTAATGGCACGCTGTGTACCATATTTCAATTATATACAGGCAAACCAAATCTTCATCTCTCTTTTTTTTTTTCATTTTAAGACAAGTACATTATTTTTAAACCTATAATATCTGCCAAATACAAGCAGCAGTCCAGTACATGAACAATATAGTAATAGCCACAATATACATGCAACATTACACACACTTTCAGTGTTACGTCCATAGGGGCTTTCTTTCGCATCCATCTTTTGACATGCTGTTTGAAATGAGCCAATCAAAACTGGTCCATTCTGGTATTTATTTCATGCAAATGTGCCACAAGTTCAGAAGGTCACGCTAGTGGGCTTTGATCGGTAGAATTCGATCTGTCATGTTTGTTTAGCATGTCGAAAGACAGCCCCTATGCAAATAACACTGAAAGCAGGTGTAAAATTAAACTCTCAATGTGTTTCCACTATACTGATTCACAGTCTGATGCCTTCACTTTAATTTTATTGCTCTTGTCAATTGCTTTGCTCAGCAAAGCAATCAGTTCAGACAGATCATGTGAGAGGCACACTTGCATCTGATGTTCCATTTACCACAATGCCTTCGTCATTCTTCATGTTCGGCAATTCTTGTGCAAGTTGTTGCACCACACTCTCGAGATATTCTGGAAGTGTTTTAAATGGATTAGTGCTCGGCTGGAAAAAGTGATGGCTTCTCCGAGCAAGAAGACGCAATGCTCGCCAACCAAAGTTCCCATTTTTGATGACCTTGTATTCATCTTCTACCATAGCATCAGGATCAGCTTGCTCTATGGCCTCAGAGAAATATTCTTCAAGTGTTGGCAGAAAAACTCTGTTATCAGCTTTGCAAGCTTCTAGGTTGTCAGGACATAGATTCCACAGACGGGTCAATTCATTGCTTCCCATTAGCACTTTTTTGGACTTCCACCCAGACGCCATCTCGTCTCCAATACTCACTTTGCGCTTCCTTGTAGGTTTCGGTTTTGATTCGTCTTTCTTTTTCTCCTCTCCTCTTTCTTCGTCTTCGCTCTTTTCTTTGATGAAACTTGGACAACCCTCATTCTTCCATGAAATCCAATTCTCTTCTCTTTCCAAGATATGCTCCACAGCTTTGGCAAATTTGTCACCATCTGGTGGTGTCTCTCGTAGCAGTTCGTACACTTGAGATGTTGTTTCTTTCACCCAGGTGCTTTGCGCCTCATTCAAGACTTGGTTTGGGCTTTTAAACTTGATGTTACCAACAAGGTACTGGCATATGATCAACATTTGCACAAGAATAGTTCTTCTGAAATTACTGTCACTTAGTTGCAAATCAAGGAGCTTCTCATTGGTTAGAAACTTTGCAAAATAACGAGCCACGTCTTTGCTGTCACTCCCTTGCAGATCCTTCAACTCCTTTGCCTTCTTTTTCCACGTCACATGTTCCAACTTGAGACTTCTAAACGCATTCAAAACCTCTTTTGTATTGTTGGTAAATGTCTTCCAGGCCACAGCATTGTTGTAGCACTGAGTGGGGTTTCGGAAATAATCTTGTAAAGCCCAGAATTTTTTGTAAAGATTGAAATCAATTGGAACAGTACTTGACGTTAATTCACCAGCCTCTCTGTCGTCTACTTCCATTTCACTTCCAACAATTTTGTCCTTCTGGTCAGCAGATGCTGTATAAGTTGTGATGTTTTCGTAATTAAATTGACTCATTAAGTTCAGTCCAGATCTTTCAGACAGAGGAAAGAGCCTTGCCAGAAACAGCTGAATTCTTCCACAGAACACTGTGTTCTGAGATGTCGACAAGCGACGTAGCAAATCGTTGGACATCCTGAGCAGAAGATTCTTTCCAGCGGAAAAGAATAAAGGCATTGTCCAAGTGGAAACTTTTTCCTCAACAAATGTGAACAGGGGATCACACTGCTCTAACGTGATACAATCAAACACATCACTTAGCAAAATGAAAACCAAATTAGGCGAACAGTGGCCTTGAATAGCTGACTTAATAACCAAACTAATCAAGAGTTTGTATCTTTCCAGACTGGCCCCTTTGACAACAGCTTCTTTGACAAGATCTCTGAAAACTTGATCAAGGACCAGTTTTTTCTCTTGCTCGCTTCCAGGTGCCTTCTGGAAAACCGCGACTAACTCTGTCTCGTCATTTTCATCCTTGGCTTTGTTCACACAAGACTTAAATTTCTCCCTGGCTGCTTCAAAATTCAATTTCCCCTCGTCCGCCATTTTTAACCGCGTGCAAGGAATCTGTCTTTTGCGCATCGACTATTGCGCATCTTCGTTCCCAGTCCCGATGGGTCAACCGCCATCTTTTATCTGTTTTGACGAAAAATGCCGAAATGTTTACGTCTTGTTGTTGTCGGGGGAAGTTGTGTTGGAAAAACGGCAGTGATTGAGCAAGCCGTGTTTGGAAATCACTCTCCAGGCCAGGTAAAGCTTTTACCTTCAATATTCTTCTTGCTGTTTGCAAGTGTTCTTTGGTATTGGTTGGTGGTACATGATCAAAGATTACTAGCTTAAGTGAGCTATCTTGTTCCTGTACATGCAATAACCCTCTTAATAACAGCCCTCTAAGAGGTCATGTGGTTACCGATATTTTAACAGACTTGTGTTTACAGTCGAACTGAGGAAATAGTGAATAGCTAAAATGGTTCTGGAATGTTCATAGTGTAGTAAATACTAGTAATGATGAAAGTACTGTCCCCCCACTCCGGCCTTCATCAATTATTTTACAAGAAATCAGATCGACAAAAATATGTTAAAGATTTTCTGACAGATTTTTGGTGAACGTAGTTGTCGTAGGCTTTCTTGCAAAACAAATAACAGATATTGATGCTGGCGGGTCTAAATGTGTTTTTGGTTTACCTCTGGTCCTAATAAGGGGGAAAACATATTAAAAGCAACGGGTTGACCCTTTTCTGCAAAATATAACGATCTCCTTATACTCAGAGATAAATTCAGATATTGATTCCAAGCAATATAAATATAAATAACATTTCACTGCATTTCAGACATGTGCGTTCGTACTGTACGTAATACACAACTCTTACCTCGATTTTGATCGATTCATCGGTTGTATTTCGCAGTTGACGATCAAGATCTTACTTCCTTCTTGTCGTGTAGGCCACATTCAAATTTGCAGGGGGATTGGGTAATAACCTTGTCATGCATTCTACCAAAATTTGTAGCGATCGGACGAAGAATAAATTTCGAGGTGAACTATTTACACAGTGGAGGCCACTATCCAATTAGGAGAACGCTCGCAACCACAAAGTAAATAAGTTTGACCGCAGGCAATTAGTTTCGTAAAAGCATGCTCTTCAAATATCGGAAAGATAATCATCAGCAAGACCAAGAAATATTGAGATTCCTTACAAATACAAATATCCGACGACTGCAATGGTTTTAGGTTTGATTAAAGCGATGTATTGAAAAAAAATTAGAGTAAGCTCTTTTAGCGTTTAATTGTAAAGTAAACATTCTAGCTATATTCTGAAACGGAAGAAAACTTCCACCAATCAGAGTATTTGTAACGCAAACAAAAGCGTGATGACATGGCATATCCGCCGTGTTTGCTCGCACGGAAGGGCTAGTGTGCCCCGAAAACGGGCAAGTTGATTGAAGAGAAGGGCCGATATATGCAGGAGAGTTACAAAGTTTTTACAATTCATGTAACAGATTAATGTATAAATGTGTATAGGAAAATTCACGGCATCTTCGACGTCACAGGCCGCCCGAATACACGCAAAATTGCGTGGGTTCTCGCGTGGACGTATCCGGAGTTGCGTGATCAGTGTCACGTGAATCGCGAAAACATTCGACTCGGCACGAAAAGTTCAGAACGAAAAAGAAGACAGTCAAGTTATGTTAAAACATCAAATTTCGTATGGACAGTTTCGTATAGCAAGCTGTGCAAATGCCATGTCGAACAACATTTATCCCCTTGATGTAAAGCTCAAGATTACGCTATTCTCACCCTACCGCAATCTGGAAACGAAACACTATTTGTTTTTGAAATAGCTGCTTGTTGGTAATTATTTTAGCCATCGCTCCTGAAGAAACGATATTTAAAGGACAGTGCGGTAAAGAGTTTTATGCATGGCCAGAAGTTAATAGTTAAATACTCGTGCCGTTTCAGGTTCGCTTTCGTTCTTCCTTCGTGCTTCGGAAAGTCTCACTTCGAAGCAATATCCACGTGCGAAGGATCATATTCCAACTACGTTCGGCCATATGTACGTGCGAATCATCATATTCCAACTACGTTCGCCCATATGCACGTGGGAATCATCATATTCTAACTACGTTCGTCCATACACACATGTCAAGCATCATGTTCCAACTACGTTCAGCCAGCGGTTCATCAAAGCAGTCGATTGTCGATCGTGGACAGTTCGAACGCGCCATAATGATTGTGAAAGTGGCTTTTTTATCGGAATCCTCATATTTAACTAAATCCTAACAATTCATCACCGTATCCTTCTAAAGAATAGTATTGTAATCGTAAAAAGCTACCAGGAGAACTTGAGAAATCCTCGTGCCGTTTCGGTACGCTCTCGTTCTTACTTCGTGCTTCGGAAAATCTTACTTACACTTACAATTACATTACAATTACACTTACTTAACCAGATAGCAGCATTATGGTTACCTTGGTAACCACAATAAATCGATCAGGCTGGCAGTGTATTGTTGTTAATCTTATATATTCAATGAGAAGTTTTATGGTCATCCTAAAAACAATTACCAAGTGATTTTAAACGTTTCGGGGTTCAGTGTATTTTCAGTTCTTTATATATTTTAGGGGCCATTCCATTTAATATCAGCACCCCCCCCCCTATTGAGGGTATTTGGTCTCAACCCCCTCGGAAATAAGATTTGAAGACCCCTTCAGATTGTTTGATCAAAGTGCCGACACATACCCCCCTTCAGAAAAATAAAAAGATCCAAGGTGCCGACATGGCTACCCCCTCAGAAATAACTGCTGAAGAGGGGGGTGCAGATATTAAATGGAATGGCCCAAGTGAGGAGGCCCTGCCAAGGGGGGTCCCCGAGTCGCTTGTTTGAATATTCTCAAAATGTCCGTTGTCGCTGTTTCATTGGTCATTTTAAGCCTTTTTGTCACTTGTCGCAATTTGGCTAGAAAGGTTTTTGTTTGTTGCAATTTCATTTTATGTGCTGTCGCTACTTTTAAGGCCATGTCGCCTGTCGGAGTTTAACTTTACCCTAACAGGGTCTCTTTAGGTAATCGTTTTCAATGAACTTTTAGCCAACGTTTCATACAGTTGAGGACATTTATGAAGTTCAGTTGGACACTGACCGAGGAGTGAAGGAGAGAATAAGAATATTTGACACTGCTGGTGTGGTGAGTCATTTCACATGTTCTTTGGTAATTCATTCTCATCCCAAGAGCCCCTTGTCCCTCTTAGCCAGCTGATCCAGTGCACAAGAAATTAAACAAGTGGCTCTGGGGACACATGATTTGTTTGGCTGGTTTTAACAAAAAGAACAGCCAAAATTAAAATCTCTTTGTTAAATGAGAGTTTAGAACGGTTGATTTGATTGGTTTGATTTGAAACTCCCTTTGTTAAAATCCAGCCAATCAAATCATGTGTGTCCTCAGAAGCACCTGTCTCTCGTGCACAGGCTCACCCAACTAAGACAAACTAGCTGCTCTGGAGATGAGAACGGTAATCATTAACATTATCTATGTCACTTGCAATGTTACATTTTTATGTTGTGCATTTGATCTCTTTCTCCATTAAATTGATTTTATATCTAAAGTTTTGCACTCCCCCCCCCCCATCTCCCATACTGTGTTGAAAAAAATTTCTGAAGTTGCTTGGAAGTCATTTCTGGGGGGGGGGGGTGGTTCTGTTGGCATGTTTTTGTCTTTTACATGTAAATATATTTTTCTGAAGGGGTTTAGAAAAAAGTTTTTTTTTTCTAAGGTCAAAGGAGGTGAAGAAAACTCAGGGTTATTTCTGAGGGGGCGTCACATGGCACTTCAATTTTCTTTCACTGGGGGAACATTTTGACTTGAAATCCTCATCAAAAGGGGGTTTGGGGGGGGGGGTTATAATCATGTAAAATGGAATAGCACTGCATTTCTCACTTGTCATTTTGTACTAAGGACAGTTTTGTGATTTTTCTTTGATCCAATGACAGGACTCAAGTAATGGAGAGCTTTCTAAACACTATCTTAATCTGGCAGATGTAAGTATTGCATATTTTGTGATGAAGATAAGAAATGTTGTGACCACAATAATTGTGGTAATTATTACAATGTTTGTAGTTATCTTTTATAGTTTTTAAAGAAATTAATTGTGCTGCTCTCAGCAAATCATGTGGGAGGTGTGGTGTCCTAATGGCTAGCATGCTGAACTCCAGATTGAGTGGTCTGGGTTCAAGTCCAGGCCTGGGGCACTGTGTTGAGTTCCTGGACAAGACATTTTACTCTCAAAGTGCCTATTTCCACCCAGCTGTTCAATGCTGGAGGGAAAACCTGCGATGGACTAGCATCCCATCCAGGGGGGAAGTAGAAATACTCCTAGTCACTTCGTGCTATTGAAACTGGGATAAGCTCCGGCCTGATGGGCCTCTAGGCTTGAATGCAGACATAACCCAGCAAATCAGGATTTAGTTATTGTATTGAGTAGACTATTATTATTTTTATACTGTTAGCCTAAATTTGAACACAGACTAGTTAATTGGTTAGTAAATGTAACAGGAAATGGACTCAGAGAGAATGCAGGAATATCAATTCAGAGAGTATGCAAAGATTTTGAAAATTTCTCAGAGCTCTAGGAGATAGGTACATCTTCCCTGACCTACCTAGTTGGCTTGCATCTCCAGTAATCAGGAAATCAGTACCTCTTTGAGAAAATTTAAACCAGACCATGAATTGAGAGCATGGTAAAATTGTGTGTTCATGTTCCCTTGAAACAGAGATCTAGAACAAAAGTGATGAAAATGAATGAAATTAATCACATTCAGACACATGACTTGTGGATGTAATGTAAAGCTAAGAAGTGAGGATAGACTTGTTATGTGGGATCAAGGGCTTGATGAATATGCTAGTCACAAGAAAGGAGCCATATTTATTGAGTTTTCATGTACAAATCATTGTTATAAAACAGCTTTGTTTTCCTGTTTTGTAGGGATTTCTTCTTGTCTTCAGTGTGACTTCAAAGAAATCCTTTCAGCATGTTCAAGCCATCAAGAAAGAAATAGACAGAAACAGGGGAAAAGATGTAGGTTTACAGTTTTAGTAAGCAAATTTAATTGAGCACTTTAGGTAGAGAATGGAAGGGGGTGGCTTAATGGTAAGCACATTGGACTCGAGATCAAGCGATCTTGAGTTCAAGCCTTGGCTGGGCACTGCATTGTATTCTATTGGGCAAGACACTTATCTATCATAGTTGCTCTCTTTACCCAGGTGTATAAATGGGTACCGGCAAATTAAATGCTGGACCTGATCCTCTGTTTGACTATCATCCCTTCCAGGGAGGAGTAGAGATACTCCTTAAGTCACTTCATGCTACAGAAACCAGGATAGGCTCTGGCCTGATGAGCTACCTGGCCCACACGCAGGCTTTACCTATAGGTGGAGAACGCGGGTTGTGAAAGTGATAATCAGTTATCCAAAGGTCAAAACCTACAGATCCAAGAGCACAGAGAACGCAGCACCATGCGTCAACTTTGTTTACTGTTGTTGACTATTTTAAATTATTGTCTAGTAAAAAACTTTTATTTCTAGACAACTTAATATCAGGTTAGACCTTTGAATAGTTTTACAATATTATCTTGTAAAAATTCTTGTTTATAGTTTCCAATGGTTGTTATAGCCACAAAAGCTGATATAAAGAATGAACGGGAGTGTGAATCCCTTGTCATCAAAAAGTGGGCTGAGGCAGAAAAAGGTACATTGTAAACTGGTACAGGTGCATTATTTAATGGCCATGGTAGCTTTACCGAAAAATGTAAATTAGCAAATTGAAAACCTCTTGTTTGCTGTGTCTGGCCAAATTTTTTGGTTTAAATTTTAGGAAAGTGGCTCCAATATGAATGAATGAGTTAAACTTTGTTGTGCACTTTTACCTTAAAGGAGAAGTTCACTCCAGAAAAGCGATTTATTTTCTTTAAGCCAACAAAAAGTTTACACAAAGATAATAATTTTATTCACCAAAATTTCAGCCTCCAACGTTCGCTATAACCCTACGAAATCTTTCCCAAAACTCGACAACTGAACGCTGCCATCTTGGAGCTGGTAATGTATGTGTGACGTCAAAGAGCTCAGCCTGAAGTTTGGCAGCAAAATTTTGATAGTCCAAACTCCTTGTTTTTTGTATATCTTGGAGCTCTGTTTGAGCAAAATGGAGCTGCACAAACAGGCATTTTGACAAACAAAAGCCACTACGAAGAAACAAGGAGTTTCGAGTATTTAAATTTTCCCGCCAAACTTCAGGCTGAGCTCTTTGACATCACGTATACATTACCAGCTCCAAGATGGCGGCGTTCAGTTGTCGAGTTTTGGGAAAGATTTTGTAGGGTTAAAGCGCACGTTGGAGGCTAAAATTTGGGTGAATAACATAACTTTGTATAAACTTTTTATTGGCGTAAAGAAAATAAATAGTCATTCTGGAGTGAACTTCTCCTTTAAAATGTTTGTTTGTCAGCAAGGTCATCAAGAAACCAATATATATGAAAAATACTTTGTTTAACTATAGCTTGCATATTCTGTATTGGTCTCACTTGTTTGGGTTTTATGCAAGGTGATGGATCGACCAGTCCTTAACTTGCAAAAGAAGGAACTCAACTAATTTTCCTTTTCCCAACATATAGACTGAACAAGCTAGTTCATAAATACTATATATAAAACTATATGCCAAAATTCCAAAAAAAAGATATTGCACTAAACACAATCATGTGTCTTTTTGGCCACTGGTACGGGCAAGATGGCGGAATAGACGTGTCCGTAAGAGCTCCGCACTTATTAGCTAATTTAAACCTAATGTTGCCCATGTTGGATGATATTGTCTATTCATCCAAGAAATCTATTACACTAAAGCGAACATCAACACAGAGAAGCGATTCTAGCGCGTCTGAATCGAGCTCTCCATCGGATAAGCGACTCAGGAATACGAAGCACATTGAACTGGAAGGCGAAGTCCAAGAAGTCTTCGAAGGAGCAGTCGAAGCCTCGCTTGCCGTAGATATGTCCGAAATGATGGCAGAGAAGCTCGACGAAATATTGGCCAAGCTGAATAAGCTTGACAGCATCGAAACAACTCTAAATAATCTTTGTTCAAAGATGGCCACAGTGGAAAGTGATGTATCGAAGCTGAAAGACGGCGCACGTGTTACCGATGGTAAACTGGAGAAGATGGATAACGGTTTACAATGGATGAATACAGAAGTCGAAGACTTGAAATTGAAGATAACGCTTCTTGAAACAGCTAAAAAAGATCTACACACGCAGCAACTTTATGCAGAAGCTTATAGCCGAAGGGAAAATTTGAAATTCTTTGGACTAGCTGAGAGAGAAACAAAGAGCAGCTCAAATAGCAGCGAGGTGATCAACACGCGTAATATCCTATTTGAGTTCCTGGAAAAAAGGCTTGGCCTTGAAAACCCAGAAAAAGAAATAGAGTTACAAAGAGTTCATCGCATTGGAAAACCAACTGCTGGAAAAACGCGACCAATTATCGCAAGATTTCTTCGCTTTCAAGATCGTGAGATGGTATTAAAAGCTTCCTTTCGTCTACAAGATCCGGAGATCAAAGTGCTGGAAGATTATCCGCAAGAGATTATCGAACGCCGACGAAAACAGATGAAAAAGTTAAAGGATGCCAAAAAGAACGGTATAAAAGTCTCATTTAGTAAAGCCGAACCAGATAAACTCTATATAAATGGTAAATTCATTCCAATGTAAAGCTCTGTTTACGTTCGGACGCGTCTTTTAGGTCGCAATTCAAATGGTTTATGAATTATTATTGTTAGCCGCGGGCCAAAGAGCAAAAATTGTAAACATGGGCTAATAAGTATCGAACGGAGTTCTGAATGCTTGATGAAGTTATCTTTATTTCATCTTGCATTCTTCGAGGGGAGCTATGTGTATGTTTATTTATATGTGATTTTTTGTTGCATTTTAGTTAGTTTCAGTTTAGTGAGATGTTTTTTCGCTGAGATCACACAATTGGGCACTACACGAAGAAATTTTCCCTATGTATTGTACTCAAAACAGTCATTAATCTATTTATTATGGATGTTCTTGTTTCTTCAGCCTTCTGTCGTTTATTCAAAATTTAGCTTTCAGATTTGGATCTTATTATTTATGCATGTTTAAAATATGTCAGCTTGTTTAAAAATAATTTCTTTGAATGTAAGGGGAATTAGCAACTTCAAAAAAAGGCGCACTATCTACACGTGGTGTCGCAGAAAGAACGCAGACGTAATTTTTCTACAAGAAACGCACTCAAGTAAAACAACAGAAATACAATGGAAAAATGAATGGGGCGGAACAATGCTTTTTTCACACGGCAGTCCGAATTCATGTGGGACCGCAATACTTATAAACAACAAGGCCAATTGTACAGTGCTTTCCACAACTCCGGATCCCTCGGGGCGCTTTATTATTTCTAAAATACAAGTCGATGACAAAGTTTATGTTCTTGTTAATATTTATGCACCAAACAAAGATAAAGATTCGGTCCAATTCTTTAACAAATTGCACACCTTGCTTCAAACTGAAAATTTAGATTCTGAGGAGAATATTATTTTAGGCGGTGATTTCAATTGTCCTTTAAACCCAACTCTAGATAAACGAGGGGGCATTATGATACCAAGAAAATCGGTCGTGAGTAGCATAGAATGTTTGCAAAATGAACTCGATCTGATTGATATCTGGAGAGTGCAAAATCCTCAGACAAAAAGCTTCACTTGGAGTCAAAACTCACCGACAGTACTGTGTCGTCTAGATTTCTGGCTCATCTCTAACAATCTTTGTGATTTTGTCAATTCCACTGACATTATACCTGCGATACGAACTGACCATGCGGCAATAAGTTTAATTCTCGGTAAAGTTGGAGAGGTAAAAGGACCTGGAATGTGGAAAATGAATGTCACACTTTTAGATGACGAAGAATATCTGAATTACCTAAGTGTTAATATTCCAAAATGGAAATCAGAGGGCGAAAAAGAATTATCAAACAAACGCTCGGTTTGGGATTGGATCAAATACAACATCAGAAAACACAATATTAAGTACTCTAAAGACAAAGCTAAACAACGAATCGACAAGGAAAGAATAATTCAACAGGAATACAAAGAAGCAACTAGGCAGTTTGAAAATGATCCAAGTGATTTGAACAGATGTTGTCTGAATGAGATTAAAGAAAAACTGGAATTATTGTATGAAGAGAAAACAAAAGGAATAATTGTACGAGCAAGAGCTCGCTGGCATGAGCACGGAGAAAGAAGTACTAAATACTTTTTAAATTTAGAGAAAAGAAATCACGTCAAAAAACATATTAGAAAGCTGCTAATTAGCGGCGCGATTACAACTGATCCTTACCGTATACTTACCGAACAGAAAAATTTTTATCACAACTTATACAAAACAAGTTCGACAGACACCGATTCTATCAAGTCGTTTTTAGATAATTTAAACATACCTCAATTGTCTGAAGATCAAAAGCAATCATGTGAAGGCCAAATTACAATTGACGAATGCAAACGGATTTTAGAAACTTTTCAAAACAACAAGTCCCCTGGAATACCAATCGAATTCTATAAAAGCTGTTGGAATCTTATTTGTGAACCGTTCATTAACTGCGTAAATGAGTCCTTTGAAAATGAAGAAATGTCCAACTCCCAAAAGCAAGCTGTTATTACTTTAATAGAAAAACAAGGAAAAGATCGCACGTTAATGGAAAATTGGAGACCCATCTCGCTTGTCAATGTCGATGCCAAAATAATATCGAAAGTAATTGCTTCTAGACTTAAAGAGGTCCTACCTCACATTATTCACTGCAATCAAACCGGTTACGTTAAAGATCGTTATATTGGTGAGACGGTAAGATCGATTCTTGACATCATGGATTTCACGGAAAGAGAAAATATACCTGGTCTGTTGATATTCATAGATTTTCGAAAAGCTTTTGATACTTTAGAATGGAACTTTTTGTTTAAGTGTCATTGTCAGAGTAAACCAGGCAATGCCAAAAGATGGGGGTCAGCCGATTTCCCTCATATTTTCAGCATTTAAAACCTATCAGATAAGATTAAGATTGGTGGCATTTAAATGATTTTCTGCCTTTTCAATCTTGAGATTGACCACCCCCCTAGTTTTTGGCACAGAAAGTGCCAAAAATCCTCATAAAAAAGGCCAAATTCTCAGTACAGGAAACAGATCTTCCTTTTGCATTTCGTGCACAAAAGTTTTTCTCAAGGTAAATTAACTGGTTGTTGATGTTTTACATTCTTAGAAACACCTTTCCAGTTCAACTGTAATTTTTACTATATTTTCTAAACTAGGTAGGTAGCTTGTGTCTTGCCACAGAGTGAATTTGGGGGATTTTCAAATTCAATTTTTTCAAAAGTGCGATAGTTTATTTTTTATTAAAAGCCATTTTATAACAGTCCATACCCTTCTTATTCGAAAACAAGAATTTATTGATTGGCACGATAAATTTTTTCTCCACGAATTTAGTTCAAAAATTGCTCTGATCGCTCTTATGGCTATTTTCCCGCCAAAATTAAATCACACTAAAATATCACATAACATCGATACAATTATATTTTGAAATGAAATAGTTGTATTTTAATTCATTGAAAGGAGTAGAAACTTCATTAAATGTGTTAATAATTGATTTCGAATTAACTATGTTAATTAACCCTCGGACGTACAAGGGGGGGGGGGGGGGTGAATGCCACCACCCCATGAGGTTTTTTCTAAATTTTGAAAAAACGATTTACTCTACAATGCTGAAACTTTCATTAGCTGTTCATTCATCCTTTGCGGAAATTTTGATATGTCAACGATGTGTCCGTGGTGTGTGACGCTGCCGTGACAACGTCATAGATGCAAGCAGGTCTTGCCAAAAATCGTCATTTTTACCATTTTTCTTAATTTTTTCAGGTTTTTTAAAACAGAAGTGCAAGATGTGTTTATTTTTACATTCCGTAAGCATTCTGGCTTGATTTTGCATCAACTCCCGTTATTTTCTGACTTTCTAAGAAAATGTTGAAATCCAAGATGGCGGATTCAAGATGGCGGCTCTAATGACGTCACGTGATGTCATATGACGTCACAGCCAATTAAAATTATGTCATCTTATAGAGTACGCTGAGGGCTTTCTTCCAAGTTCAAAATAATTTCTCTACGCCTTAATATAACGAAAACTCCGGGGGAGGGGCTCCATCCACCCCCCCCCCCCCCTTGTACGATGGTGGGGGTGTGAGTTGGCTTGTACGTCCGAGGGTTAAAGTAATAGATACCGCAGTCCGTGCATAAATTCATTGTGTATTTCCTGCGAAAACTAAGTTGTATTACGTAAGCATTGCTTCGATTTTCATAGTTTAGTTTGGTATGTCTTAAAAGCGAGATTATAAACGTAATATATAAGGCGGTCTTTGAAGTAATGATCCAAGGTACCAAAGAAAGACACCACGAGTCGAGACGTTATTTCTCACGTTCGACACGGAATTTTGTCAGTTTCAATTCATACTATCACGTTTCATTCGGGACAAACACTCTTATATAAAGTATGAATTGTTCGTTAGCTTCACAAGAATCACCTTGTAGTCTTCTCGAATATAGAACAACTGTTCTACCGTTAGATGCTTGAAAACATGATGTTACAGTTCGCTTACTACTCGAGGTCTTGTTGTGAGTGTCAAGCGAGGATGGCGATCTCGAAGTTCAGAAATCACTGAGGGAGCTTTCTTCATTCAGTTCAGGTCACTTTGACTTATCCGTAGATAGAGTGGCAGGTATGAGCATCTGTCCAGAACACTGAAAAAGAAGTAACAGGCGACTGCATTTTCAAGTTAGTCTCGAATTCTTTTCATCCTAAAAGAGACACAAAACACACACACAAGACCCAAGTAAACATAGGTAGAAGTTCAGATCAGCTGTGTATTTTTTTCAAGAACCTTTAGTGACAGGAAGCATATTTTTTCATTTCTATAACTCAAGTGTCATCGTGACGCACCCGAAGTAAGTAGTAACACCAATTTAACCAATAAAAACAGAAAACATCTCTGTTTTCATCTTTGTCGAGGACTGCATTTTCGTTTTGGTCATTGGAGAAAACTGAAATGTGACCCAGCTCGTGTGTGAATTTTCATAGAAGCACAAGGTTCATCAATTTATATGGGCATCGTTTACCGATATAAGAGATAAACAAAATGTTCGTTTCAGGTCACGAGAATCAATGTCTAGTATATGTCTGTGTCATATTTTATAACTGAATCGTCTGGTCAGATCAGAATTCGTACCCAAGGGATAGTCAAGCTAATCCATTATAGGATGCTTAAGATGCACACACTTTTGCTTATGATTCGCCACTATAAGAAAACTTATTTAACTAGCTCTGGTTTCCTTTCTTATTCAAAACTATTTGTGAATTAAATTAAGAAAAATAATTCTTAATTTTTCTAGCACAAACGCCTGGTCAAACTTGACAAAGGTCGTGATAGTGGCAACAACAGTAGTAGTAGTAGTTGCCTTTATTTAAAAACACGATATGGATAAAAGCTTACAGCTTGTGGGGTCGTGTAAATTAAGTATTTAAAGTTAAAAATATTTACTTACAATTAATTAGGCCATTTACATTTGTATTTGATTTTATTGTTTCGTGTTGTGTACCTTTCAGCCACGATAAATTTCTGTGAGGGCGTGGTTCACCTACAACCTTGAAGCAGATTTCATTTGTACTGTAAAAGATTTGTACTACAGAAACCCTAAGAAAAAATCGTGCAAATGGAATATTAAGCCGACCTATTGCCCGGCTTTTTAACTATCAAAATAAATAATTGGGCGGGGCGAGAGTTAGCCGATGTACAGGAGAAATGCTTACACGAGTATACATCGCGCCAGTGACACTGTAGTGCATGTCTAACAATTATATTCGTTTTTCCTTTACGATCACTTGATTGCCTGTACAACAAAATATCCAACATTCAACCAACATAAATTAAAGGAAAGAGTAAGCAAGTGATCTCGTTGTTCAAATGTTGAATATTTATAGATGTAACCCACTGGCATTTCAAAAAAATGATGTTTTGTATACATCAGTTTCCTTGATTCTAAGAAGCTGGGTGTGGCCATTACAAAACTGTGTATCACTGTTTTATATTTGAAAATTAGTAACCCGAGTTTTCTATGAGTTAGATTAATCAACGAGGCTCAGCCGAGTCGACTATCGCTATCCAAAACATACAGTGGACTATCGCTATCCAAAACCTAAAATTTAAAGCACTTTTAAGCCAACGCACAATCATGCGCTATCAGCGATTATAGTTCACCAAAAAATTTTCTCAGATTCTGATTGGATTAAATTGATCACGTGACGCGATGGTGTCCATCCGCGGAGGGCACTATCAGCTCATAGTGCCCGTCCGAGAAAAATGCCCGGATGGATAGTGCCCGCCCGTGAAATTTTTTGTAAACAAGTGTGCCTGCAGACAAAAAAAAACAACCAAAATCACTGCATTTAGTGGATTTCTTGTCTGATTTTGTTTCGTTTGTTAAATTTCGGCTTTCAATTGAGTTTTTTGTTTTGAAAAGTAAAAAATAATTCACGATGCTCGTTTTTGAATGGGCGCGCCGAAGCCGGAGAAAATTTAGTGGTGAATAATAAAAACGATAGAGTGTTTCTGTCTCGGAACTATCGGTCTGATAGTTGCCCCTTGGAAATTTGATGTTCTTAAAACTAGCATATTAGCCCTTAAAGCTTCGCTTCTCGGGTTAATATTTTTTTTTAAGAACATCAAATTTCCGCGGGACAACTATCAGTCGATAGTTCCTCGACAGAAACACTCTATTGTTTAAATAGTGCCCGTCCAAGGAAAATACCCGAAAGGATAGTACTCGTCCGTGAAAATTGTTGTAAAGCGGGCCTGCAAACAGAAAAACCCCACAAAAGTCACTGCATTTAGTGGGTTTCTTGTCTGGTTTTGTTTTGTGTGTTAAATTTCGGCTTTGAAGACTTTCATCTGAAAAAAGATGTCCTGTTTACAGTCATAGCAGTCAAAATGCAATCATCATCGTCATCATCATCACCACCGCCACCCCCACCATCATCATCATCATCATCATCATCATCAACAACAACAACAACAACAACATTATCATCATTATCTCCACAGGTGCTCCATGATCTATGATTGTTATTTTATTATAGGAAATGAAAGCTCAAATCTATGAACTTTATGGGCCATATTGCTGAACGTTGTGCTTCTGTGCAAATTTAGATGGGTGTTGGGACATATTACAGTCGTCTTCAGTGATAAAAACGAGAATACAGTCTTCAACAACATATATCCAAAACAGAGATTTGTGCGTTTATTGGTCAAATGAGAGTACATTAAATAATTAGCACACAATTTCATCAAGAGTGTTACAATAACAGTTGCTCTATAGCCAGATTGTATAAGCAATGGTATAAGGAAAAAATGCTTCCTATTACTAACGATTCTAGCATAAAAATTGCTCAGCTAAACTTCTACCTGTGTACGTCTACTTGGGTCTTGTATGCGTGTTTGTGTCTGTTTTGGTATGAAAAGAACTAAAGACTAACTTGAAAAGAGAGGAGCTCAAATTACAACCAGCGTGACAGTGTTACAAAGGTCATGCAAACACGGCGTGGGTCATTAATCTGTTTGCATTGATCTTTGTGCAGTGATAGCAACAGGTATCTTTTCAAGGTCGCCAGTCGCATGCAGTCGCCTGTTACTTCTCTTTTAGTATTCTGGACAGATGCTCATACCTGCCACTCTATCTACGGATAAGTCAAAGTGACCTGAACTGGATGAAGAAAGCTCCCTCAGTGATTTCTGAACTTCGAGATCGCCATCCTCGCTTGACACTCACAACAAGACCTCGAGTAGTAAGCGAACTGTAACATCTTGTTTTCAAGCATCTAACGGTAGAACAGTTGTACTATATTCGAGAAGACTACAAGGTGATTCTTGTGAAGCTAACGAACAATTCATACTTTATATAAGAGTGTTTGTCCCGAATGAAACGTGATAGTATGAATTGAAACTGACAAAATTCCGTGTCGAACGTGAGAAATAACGTCTCGACTCGTGGTTTCTTTCTTTGGTACCTTGGATCATTACTTCAAAGACCGCCTTATATATTACGTTTATAATCTCGCTTTTAAGACATACCAAACTAAACTATGAAAATCGAAGCAATGCTTACGTAATACGACTTAGTTTTCGCAGGAAATACACAATGAATTTATGCACGGACTGCGGTATCTATTACTTTAACCCTCGGACGTACAAGCCAACTCACACCCCCACCATCGTACAAGGGGGGGGGGGGGGGTGGATGGAGCCCCTCCCCCGGAGTTTTCGTTATATTAAGGCGTAGAGAAATTATTTTGAACTTGGAAGAAAGCCCTCAGCGTACTCTATAAGATGACATAATTTTAATTGGCTGTGACGTCATATGACATCACGTGATGTCATTAGAGCCGCCATCTTGAATCCGCCATCTTGGATTTCAACATTTTCTTAGAAAGTCAGAAAATAACGGGAGTTGATGCAAAATCAAGCCAGAATGCTTACGGAATGTAAAAATAAACACATCTTGCACTTCTGTTTTAAAAAACCTGAAAAAATTAAGAAAAATGGTAAAAATGACGATTTTTGGCAAGACCTGCTTGCATCTATGACGTTGTCACGGCAGCGTCACACACCACGGACACATCGTTGACATATCAAAATTTCCGCAAAGGATGAATGAACAGCTAATGAAAGTTTCAGCATTGTGGAGTAAATCGTTTTTTCAAAATTTAGAAAAAACCTCATGGGGTGGTGGCATTCACCCCCCCCCCCCCCCCTTGTACGTCCGAGGGTTAATTAACATAGTTAATTCGAAATCAATTATTAACACATTTAATGAAGTTTCTACTCCTTTCAATGAATTAAAATACAACTATTTCATTTCAAAATATAATTGTATCGATGTTATGTGATATTTTAGTGTGATTTAATTTTGGCGGGAAAATAGCCATAAGAGCGATCAGAGCAATTTTTGAACTAAATTCGTGGAGAAAAAATTTATCGTGCCAATCAATAAATTCTTGTTTTCGAATAAGAAGGGTATGGACTGTTATAAAATGGCTTTTAATAAAAAATAAACTATCGCACTTTTGAAAAAATTGAATTTGAAAATCCCCCAAATTCACTCTGTGGCAAGACACAAGCTACCTATCTAGTTTAGAAAATATGGTAAAAATTACAGTTGAACTGAAAAGTTGTTTCTAAGCATGCAAAACATCAACAACCAGTTAATTTACCTTGAGAAAAAATTTTGTGCACGAAATGCAAAAGGAAGATCTGTTTCCTGTACTGAGAAATTGGCCTTTTTTATGAGGATTTTTGGCACTTTCTGTGCCAAAAACTAGGGGGGTGGTCAATCTCAAGATTGAAAAGGCAGAAAATCATTTAAATGCCACCAATCACAATCTTATCTGATAGGTTTTAAATGCTGAAAATATGAGGGAAATCGGCTGACCCCCATCTTTTGGCATTGCCTGGTTTACTCTGACAATGACACTTAAATGCCTGGATGCTTTTAATTTTGGCCCTGAATTCAAGCGTTGGATTAGTACTTTTTATAAAAATATTCAAAGTTGTGTGATAAATAATGGAATGTCATCAGAATACTTTAATCTTACACGTGGAGTCAGGCAAGGTGATCCTTTGTCTCCATATCTCTTCCTTTTAGCTGTCGAGAGTTTAGCGATTGCCGTTAGGGAAAACGAAGAAATAAAAGGAATTGCAATTGAACGACAAGAAACTAAACTTTTACAATATGCCGACGATACAACTGCTGTTCTTTCTGACATAGAGTCAGCCCACAAACTTTTTCAGTTATTGGACAAATTTAGAAAACTCTCAGGTTTAAAGGTCAATAGTTCAAAGACAGAGGGACTGTGGTTAGGCTCTTTGAAAGGAAATGAAATGAAACCGCTTGGAATCAAATGGCCGCAAGATCCTATAAAAGCACTCGGGATCTTCTTCACATACGATAAAAAACTGCTCTATTTAAAGAACTTCTCAGAAAAACTCGACAAGATAAAAAAATTGATCAATATCTGGTCTTCTAGAGGTTTATCTCTCTATGGGAAGGTTACTATCATCAAAACTTTGCTCCTACCGAAGGTTGTTTACATATCCTCTTTGTTACCTACCCCTGAAAATATAATTAAGGAACTAAACCAATTGATATACAAATTTTTATGGAAAGGTAAAGACAAGGTAACCAGGGTATCTGCGATAAATAACTATGAGGAAGGAGGAATCAAAATGGTTGATATTGAAAGCACGATCAAATCTCTCCGCCTCTCCTGGATGAAAAGAATCTTTAATGATAATTCCGGCACATGGAAGAAATATTTAGAATATCTTCTAACGAGGGAAGGTGGCTTCTATCTTTTCAATTGCAACTATAACATTAAAGATTTAACTATAAATTCTCAATTCTATAGAGAACTATTGAAGTGGTGGTCTGAATTTCGCACAGAAAATGCAGCTGACACCAATTGGAAAAACTTAATTTGGAATAACCACGAAATAAGAATAAACAACAAAACAGTTTTCTATAAAAGGTACTTTAATTATGGAATTCGGACCGTGGAAGATCTGCGCTTTGATCTTGACAATATTGATTCCTATGAATTACTTGCGAAACATATAGAGAAGACGAACTTTCTGGAATGGACTGGTCTACGCCATTCTGTACCGCCCAATTTAAGAAATACCAATTTTGTTCCAGATTACGCAGAACTGAATCCATCTTTTAAGATTGACGGCTGCCTTTTCGATGTTACTAAAAAGAAATCAAAGGATTACTACTCTCTTTTTGTCCGTAAAAAGGCACGCTTTCCTAATATTGCACAAAAACTTAAGTGTGAATTTAATTTATCCGATGATGCATTGAAAAAAGCATTTTTTCTTCCTCATTCAGTTGCTTTTGAGCCATATGTCAAGGCCTTTCAGTTTAAGGTATTAAACTCGATACTTTATACAAATTCAAAACTACATAAAATCGGTTACATTGAAGATGATCTGTGTTCTTTCTGCAAACGGGAATCAGAGACAATACAACATTTCTTTTTTGACTGTTCCTACTCAATTTCCTTTTGGAAGGATTTTGAATCATATTACTTAACTTTGACAAAGCAACAAATACATCTCAATTTGAAAGATGTTGTAGTCGGTGTTCTAACTCCGGAACGTCCCTTACTAAATTATCTATTACTTGTAGGAAAAATTTACTTATGGGGTTGCAGAAGAAACAATGAACTTCCGAATATAAGAGGTTATAAATTAAAAGTAGCATTAAAGTATGAAACAGAGAAATACATTTGTACTAAAAATAATACATTAGATTTATTAAAGAAGAAATGGGAAATGTAATTGCTAAGTTGTTAACTTAGATATACATTGTATAAGGCTCAAACAGGTGTAACTTTGCTATGTAATTCTTGTATGTAATTGTGTGATTGTGCGATGAGTGAGCGAGCGAGTGGGTAAGTAGGTTTAAGGTTTAATGTAAAAACTCGTAATGTTTTTAAGTATTGTTAGTGGTATAAGTAGTAGCTTGTATTGTAAATAGTGTATGTAACTATGTGTTATGCAAATAAAAATTATTAAAAAAAAAAAAAAAAAAAAAAATGTGTACTAGCTTTGGAAACAAACTTCCAATGTATATGGCTTGTATATGTCATTTACTGCCCATTTGAGCCAATTAAGAAGTATCTCATCTTCTAATCAGTACCAATCAGTACCCAACTACCAGCTGTGTCAGCTGTCTATATCTTAATTATTAAGAAAATTGTTAATACCTTTAAGTATATTTTAACAATGTCAAAATTTTGAAAAATCAATGTTATTTTTTACAGTTCGCCTGACAGAACTTAATGTTGGTGACAGGAAAGCTCTGCAAGATCCCTTTGTGCAGATAACATCAAGAATGGTCTCATGTGCTGGTAGGCATTACTCCCGCTGTAGTTGCTGATGGCCCAACAAATTTTGTTAATTTAAAAAATCTCCTGATAAAAAATGAGCTAGAATGCAGCAGGCTTTACAAGTCTTCTGAAGTTACTAAGGAACTGAGGGTGTAAACACATTATGCTGACTTTTAAATAGGCTTTCTTCAGTTGCTTTAACTCAGATTTGTTTGGGTTTTTTGTATTTTTATTTCTGCATGTGGCAGAGTGTCACGAAAAAAAATTGAATTACATCTTGGCTTTTGCACAAGCAGTCCTTGATTTTTTCTTGCCCTGGGTTGTTGCATGCTTGTGTTCAGTTTACTGTTTTTCAATTTAGTTGGCAGACGACTTGCCTGGGCACTTGTAGCCTGCGTAGCAGGCGTCTGAGTAGTTTTTGTAGCGCTCATATGGGAGAAACGCGAAAGGTGCGAGAGGGCCACGCGAAACGCGCTGAAAACTACACAGACGCCTGCTACGCAGGCTAGGGCCCTTGCCTATGCAGACAGCATTTTTCTCTAACCCTGATATTTTTTTGCAGTTTTTTTTCTTCAGTATGTTAAAAACATTTTTTAAGTCTAATAATCAAAAAAATCCTTGATATAGTCTTTCTGCGCAACGGCTCCCAGAAGCAACATAGCTTATTTTTTTTTATTTTTTTTTAAGGTAAGGGGTATCTGCAATCAAGTCATTCAGAAGTGAAGCGATTTCTGTCCATGCGTAAAAGCAGCAAATCCATGTCTGCTTCCAAGGACTCTGGTCTTGATGTCACAAAGGAATAACAACTTATTTTGACAAAATAACTCTTATTGTAAGGTATGGAAAAACATTAGACTTTTGTACTAGCAGTCTGGGTTCAAACTTGGCCAGGGTTACTGTGTCATGTTCTTGGGCAATACACTTTACTCGCATGGTACCTCTCTCCGCCCACAGGTATAAATGGGTACCAGCGAATTTATAGTGGGGGTAACCCTGTGATGGACTAGCATCCCATCCAGGGGGAGAAGAAATACTCCTGGTGATTACAGTCAAAACCGGATATTCTTTTGATGGGATGATGATGGCGCAATCTTCCAATATTGATGGACAGTTTGTTCGTCGCAACTTGCAACTTGCAATTCAAATTTGCCTGAGCAAGTTGCCAAGTTCCGGTTTTCATTTTTCCCGAATGAAACATAATAATTCTGCCTCTGTCTCAAAGAAGGATGAAATAAGTGTACTTTGGTCGACTGCTTATCAACAGATTGCAGCAAATTAGTGATAGGCTTAGTTGAAATTGTTAAACTTAGAATTGCGCTTAAAAATTCAAATTTGCTCCACAAGTTACAGTTTACTGGTTTGTAATTTTGAAGCGTAATTCCTAACTTAGCAATGTAAACTAAGCCTGTCGCCTATTTCTTGCATAATGGCATTCTGTTGATGAACAGTCAAATAAGGGGCAATTATTTTCTGTTTCTTTGATACAAAGGTGGTACAACCTCGTTTTATACGGCAAAATGAAAACCAGAACTTGGCAAATTGCTCAAGCAAATTTGAATTGAAAGTTGCAAGTTGTGACGAGCAACTTAAACTTGGCTCGACGCAGGCTTTACCTATAGGCACGTAACATGTGCAGATGTTATAACACTGTGTATTCCATTGCATGTGTAAAGCTCCTATTATTCTATTTATTGTGTTTTTCAGAGTACAATTCCAAGAAAGTTGACCCAGTACATGTGTATACATGTATGGACATTGACAATGGGCAGGCAGTGGTGACTTCCTCCTCTGTTTACTAAACAGAGGAGCTGTTGTACTCACAAGTGCTCTTGGAAGCTTTAAATTTCCCAGATGGTTTTATATATTGATGTATATAAGATTTGTATAAAAAATATCATATTATTTGAACAGTATTTCTGACCATTACTTGGATTTGTAACAAGGCAGTCCCTAGTAAAATTAATTTAAAATGAAGAATTGTCAAGCATATGAATTGGATTGTAATGAGCTAAACATTCTGTCATTGAAATAATAAAATTACAAATAAGCTTATAAACAAAACTGAATGCAAAAGAAAGAGAACTACATGTAATATATCGGACGTGAGAGAGAATGTTTCTTCACGTTTCTAAACACCGAGAAGAAAGTTTAAAATACGACGCACGGCGGGGTATTTTGGACGATTCAAGCTGTCGGTGGTTAAAGTTGAAATGTTTCTAGGAAGTAGTCCATCAACTCTCTCCTACGCAGAGGCGCCTTTAGTGAAGGGGAAAAGGCGAAAATCGCGCGCTTTCGTTCTCTCTCCCCAGGCTCTGCGCGCTTACTTTTACCTCTCCCCATTTCTGCGGAGGAGAGAGGTCCAACCATCTTCTGTGATCTTCCTTGTAAATGATAAAAGAACTTCTAAAGTGTAAGCCTGCGTGCAGCCGTCTCCTATTTCCTTAGGCGGAGACAAAAAAAAAGAAGCGTGCAGTCTCGGCAAGCGTGGCCGAGTGGTTTAGGGCGCTGGTGTTGTAATCCGGAGGTCACCGGTTCGAGGCCTGCCCTTGCCACTAGCTGGATTTGTTTCTCGGTTGTCCCGAGTTCAAATCCTCGACCACGCTTTGTATATAGCCAACTGGTCTGCCTCCTGCCAGTTGGGATTTTTAACCCTGTTATGTTCATTTATAAATTATTTGTTTCCTTTGTTTCAGTGGCATGCCTGTAAACTAGCTATCTCGTTGAGATATGAAGCTAAGTGCATGACCACTATAAACACATATTTTTATTTTTTAAAGACCGGGCCAAACGAGGATGAGAGTTGATGACAGCTGACCCTCTTATAAGGTTTCGTCAACTCTCATCGACTATCATCAACTCGGGCCAGACGAGAACGAGTGTCCGACAAACTGTCATTGACTCTAGTGAAAATTTGAGCACGTTCAAAGTCGATGAGAGCGCAGTACCATGCCAAACGAGAGTGAGAGTTAAAATTCTCATCAACTCTTATCCTCGTTTGGCCAGGGCTTAAGAGATGTCTTTTTTAATATTACCCCTCAATGAGATGCTACTCCATTGCAGGTAATTTTACCCCCTACTCCTTCACCATTAACCCCTACCCCCACCCCCAATCGCAGCCATTTGCTATATGGTCCTATATTGCCTTAGCAATTTACGCTATTTGGTGGAGAGGGGTACTGTGAGAGTAAAATATCTTGAGCAATAACACAACGCCAGGACCCCAGCCACGGCTCCTCAAGAAAGAGTGGACTATTTTTAAACTAGAGTCAAAAGGTAAACTATATGACCTACCATGTTCCTTGATCTTATGACAAAGTGTCAAAGTTTCACATTTCTCGGCGTCGAAAAATACCGCTTTCGAGTCTTTGATTTTTGTTCGGAAAAGCGAGAAGCAAAGGGGAGCCAAGTTGAAAATTTTAATGAACTTTTAAAACGAAAAGTAAAATGCTAAACTAAGCTCAAGACTGACAAAGTACAACCTTCGTTACAATCTAATGTTACTTTCCTAATGTAAGGTCTGAGCAGCAGCTTTCGGCTTGGCACTTCCAGGATGGTATGATTGGAGAAAACTGCATGAGCGTGAGCTACGATTGGTCGTTGAGGATCAATGGATGTTCTTGGAAACCATCGACCAACTATAGCTGCATGGCGCTCCGAAAACTGGTGCTCTGTCTAACCGCGCCCAATGATTTAAACAAATACATAAAATGACGCCTCAATTTATATTAAACGGCGAACTAGCTTCGAAATAAAAATCGACAAGATAAAACGCTTGAATGTTGACTTGCTCAGCTGCGCTTTTGGTCTCCAATATTAATTTCTAATCCAAGAGAAAGTGATATTTTTCATGTTGTTTCAAAAATTCAGTTCTAGCAAATAACTTCATAACAAAAAGCTTTCTCTTGTGGTATTTTCACGCTTTTCTTAGCCAATCAGGGGCCGCGGCCTAGCCACTCCGATTTATAAAATAGGGAACAACTTCACCTCGTGAAGTGCTTCGTTTTAACCTTTTTGTTACATACAATTAAAATACAAGTAAACGAAAGTTAATTACAAACTATTTACAATAAAAATTCATAATTAGAAAATTAAAAAAATTAAAATATATACAATAGTTCTAAGTTAATTTAAAAGTAATTAAGAAAGTAGTGCAAATTGTCAAAAACGTCCGCGTGGTTACACAACTTAATACTTTAGTCGAACGCGTTCTCTTTTTTAGTTGATATTGACTAAAAGATCAATCTCGGTGATGCCACACCTATCCGCCATTTTTTCGTTAATGTGTTTCCTCGATACGTTTTCGCCTACTGTCCTAGACTGTTCACAGCCTCCCGCTCGCTCCCGCCCCCTCCCCCTCCCCCGAGCTTCGCGCTCACGCTCGCCAATTCTCTCGCTTTCTTTGAGTTGAAATATAGAGAGGCTTTGGTAGCAAAAGGCCACAGCGATACTAGTGATTATTAAATAAATCTCATCCCGTTGCTTTATCTAATACAATGTACATATAAAGTCTATGCAAGCTGTGCGCACAGCAAGTTTTTTTAAGTGCATCACGCCAGCATCAAACCTCGAGCTGTTAGATCATGAGTGACTTGCAGATTATGTCGGTGTTTCTCCAAATACGCTCCGTGAAGGAACCACCGTCTTTCAATTTCGTTGCAAATCGCATTTCGTCTGGTTCTTTGGGGCTGTTCACGGCTTGGTTCTTCAGTTGATAGTTCCTCTGGTACAGTTGTTGTCTCAATTTTTGAAGTTGTCACAAGCTTCTTCGCTTCGCAAGGTTTCAAACTCTTTCTCTTGTATTCGCGTTCCTTACCATCCGCAAAACAAGGCGAACCATCAAAGCTGACATTACACGCTGATTGTCTTTGGACTGAAATTATTGCTTCTTGATCTGATTTTCGTCGCAAACTGCCGATCCCAAATCGTGGCATAGCTATCTGTGAAAGAAATGAAGATGCACCGTTTGTTAATTACACTAATGTTCCTACAAATCAGCATGTGTACTTGAAACTTCTTTCTTTTTTAGTTTGAGCGGCGACAAAACGATTTTGTAACAAGTGCGGAACGATTGGTCATGTGCCGTTTTGAAATCTTCAAAAATCTAAGACATTCACAGTAGTAAAAAATGATTAACAAGCTTGAAGAATTATATACTTACATTTGTAGCGCTACTAGAGACTTCGTAAAAGAAAAAAATTATAGAGCCAAAAACCTTTACTTGTGAATGACTTCAAAATTATGGCTTCAAATGACTTCAGAGTGCGCGTTTACAACGGATAGAAACTAAACAGAATACTGCGTAAAGACATGCTAATAGGTATGCTCATACCGTTTGCCCACATTCACTATAAGTATGTCTCTAATTAACACGCATAAGTGTAAAAAAAGTACGATAATTTCTTCAAAACGTTTGGACGCTTCACAAGTTCCTTTGCAACTTGACAAATTGAGCTAATTGCTCTTGTTTGTTTATTTGTTTGTTCCTTTCTTTCTTTCTTTCTCTCTCCGTCTGAATGGAATGCAAGTTGTTGGAATGTAAGGACCCGCCACACCTATCCTCCATTTTTTGTTAATGTGTTTCGTCGATACGTTTTCGCCTATTGTCCTAGACAGCCACTCTCTTCACTCGCTCCCGCCCCCTCCCCCCTCTCCCGCACTTCGCGCTCACGCTATCTTCGCGCGCCGATTGTCCACACTGATACGATTAATCAAGGATGGGCGCTAACTGAGGAAATGCATAATATTTAGTATTACCCTACAAACATCAATGGCGGATCAAGAGGGATCCCTTTTTCGCGTGTGTATGTTGCAGCTAGGGCTTTCCACAAGTTGCTCGAGATTTCCAAAAAAGTTGCCCGTATTTTCTCAAAAAGTTGCTCAAAAGTTGCTCCAAAAATACAAAAAAGTTGCTTCTGATAATAAAAGTTGCTCGAAAGTTGCTCCAAAAAATCCAAAACGTTGCTTCTAATCGAGAGAATTTCTCTAAATATATGCTAATTTCCCTTTGAGAGTAAGATTTCTAAGCAGTTTTATGCACTTTTACAGCAAAAGAAGTATCTAAACAACATATTAGGGGGAAAATTTGTTAAATAACAAGGAATTCTTTAACTGAGAAAAATCGTGATGATATCGATGACGTCATGTTTGTGACGAATTTTGTAATGTTTTAATATGCAGAATGAGCCGAAAGGTGGAACGTCTTAAGATGTTCCTCCAAAATCTTCGGCAAACTTCGTAAATCTTCGGAAACGTTCGTATTGCCTTTGAACAACACTCGGATTATCTTCGGAGATCTTCGGTCTGAAAATTGCTTAAAATGCAAAAAGTTGCTCGAGAGAGAAAAAGTTGCTCGAAGGGTAAAGAGTTGCTCGAAACATGAAAAGTTGCCAAAAAGTTGCCGAGCAACTTGTGGAAAGCCCTAGTTGCAGCTTAAATCCGTTTTCAAATTAAATCCGCGTTTCCGACCTTGATTAATCTGCTTCAACCTGAAGATAACACTTTTACATGACAAAAAATAACTTGAATTTGTTAAAAGAAAGTCCAATAGATTGTTATCTTCAGGTTGATACAGATAAAACTAGGCTGGAAACGGATTTAACCATAAAACCCGGAACATGTTCACCCAAAATATTTTTAGCGAGGGGGGAGGGAGGGGGGGGTCATTTAAAAAAAATGTCTCTCATAAAAAAGGAGGGTGCCCAGAGCCCCTGGGCCCATCCCCTAGATCCGCCACTGAACATTTCTTATGCTTAGCACAAACTGGTTTAACCCTTTCACTCCTAAACGCGCATTCAGGCGCTATTTGGAGGTGCAGTCATTGATTCACTTGTGACGTCATTAATTAGCACGTCAGTGGAATTTCGTGATGAGAATCTGATAGAGCTTGAATCGACCTTTCTACAGGACTGTTCATTTTGAATATCAGTTGCATTCTGACAGAGCTAATCAAAGAAAAACAAAATCCATTTTTGGTGCAAAATCGTTGTTAAACAGGCCAGTACACCTGTAATTGGTCAAGGTCCCCTTTTCAGGATTTTTCCATTGATAATGTCAAAACTTTTTTGGCCAAAAGATAGGATATGAAGAGTAGAAAGTAACGAGAATAAGAAAGCGAGAAAAAAAGGAAGCAAAAGGGGCAAAAAAAATTTGGAACGGTTCAGCAAAAAAAAAAAAAAAGTCCAAATTTTGGCTTATGCGCATGCACCAAAGTAAAATATTGTACATTTTTACACAGAATCTTCATGAAAATGTTGCTGAAGTGTAAAAAAGTGCTTCTTTAGCAAAGTTGAGGTAAATTCCAGACCATAGCACCAAAATTTCAGTTTAGCGGCTAAAAAAAACGCGTTTTTTGAGGAAAACTTGGGGGTCAAAGGGTTAAGAAACTCAACAATACTAAACTAGCTTGTTTGAGGAAAAAAAAACCTGGGAACGAGCTGATCGATCCTGCGCGCGCTGCGTCATAAACGCTTATTGTGACGTCAAATTTTCACTTCGCTCTTTTTCGCGGAACGAACAAGTTGTGTGTTCATTGTGAGAAGAAAAAAAGTTTTGTTGTAAGCATGAAGTTGGTACATCTAACAACGGCGCTGACGTTTCTCTTGTTGTTTTCATATCTTACGTTTCCTGCTGAACGAGAAGGTAAGATATTTCTGGTGTTTTCAAACTCAATTCCCGTTTTTCTCTTTCTCGCACTCTAAAATTACTACCCGCGAATCTAAAGAATGCGTTTCTCTGTTAAAATGTTAGACACATTTGCTTCACTCAACAAGTCATATAGATTTTATTCGCTGAAAACAGAAAAAAAATAAATGCCAGCTTAAGGAAAAATACTGTAGCTATTTACCGATTGGAAAATTGAACGAACAAAGTTGTTTGATTTTCCCGTAAACTAGACAACTGTCTTTACCATGGAAATATTTACAGTGAACACGATGCACGCGCTTTCTTTTTTATTTCTTTTTGACGCGCGCGCTCAAACCGTTACATTCAATATTCAAATTCGTTTTTGTGTCTAGTGCAAAGCGCAGACATTAAGCTATAACGCTAAAATTTTTCAGTAAGTACTTCATATATAGCAAATTATGACGTCATACTAACCAAATTCCACTGAGATTTCTAATACGTGACAGCGTACACGAAGTATTTTACAGAAATGCTTCTCTGCATAATAGTAGTCGATAATCACTCGTTTTGCCTTCGTTATTCCTTCGTGAACAACTGATGACAACGTAGAACAAACGGAACAAGTCTAATTTGAGATAATTAAGACATTAATTACGTCAAAAAACGTCAACACAATGTATTGCGCTAAAAATAATAAATTCTCGGACGTTTGAAGACCGTTAAAAGACAGCACGCGCAAGACCCTGCATTCAAATGGGATGAACGTTGACTTTGCTTTCTTGGGACAGTGCAAGCGCGCGCTTGCGGCGAAGATGCATTTTAAATTAATTTAAATGTACACGCGCGTGCTGTCTGTTAACCTCATTTTTTACACTTACGAAGACGCGCGTGACGGTATTTTTAACGCTCACGAAGAGACAGAAGTGTCGAAACGTCCGAGAATTTATTGTCTTTTAGCGCATCAACGACACTTTTGTTCAGATGTACGCGAGAGTAATTTATTTAAATCTCTTAATGTACAAATTGCTTCTCTGACCATGGCGCGTGCCCGATATCTTACATTGTGACAATGCGAGCGCGTGCTAAAAGCGAAGACGCGTGCTGTCTGTTAACGGTATTTTTACGCCGATGAAGAAACAGAATTCTCGAAACATACCAGAATCTTTTGTATTTGAGTGCACCAAGAATACTGTTGTTTAACTTTGTTCATACCATACATGCGCTACACAGTTTTTTCCTGATTCGCGTACAGCTGTCGTGTACACAAAAAGTTTACAGTCGTGTACAGTTGTCGTGTACGCAAAGTTTGCTTTTCCACAAAGCTAACGGATCCAGCTTAGCTTTTCCACGAAGGTAACAGATTGGAAGAGTGTCAGAGGTGAGTGAGCTTTTAGTTTCTTTCTTAAAACGTATTTTTTCGGTTCGCCACAGCTTTCGAACTAGGTGTCAATCCGGCCGAATGAAAGGTTTTGAAAGTTTTCGAGTTAATTGTAAGCTTACTTGGCGCCGACAGAATCTTCATGCTGTAAATTTGCGAGCGACGTCTTTGAAGCTTGAGGGGAGATGCACGCGGGAGGTTACTAAGCACGAAAAAAGCGCAAGAATCATCCATCTCTTGCTTCTATGAGGCGACTCTAGCTATTATGCAACGTCTACTGCAGATGGCTTTCCAGCATCACCTTGCACTTGTTGATAACTTCTACCCATATTTCTTCACTACACTGTTGAAGCTAGAATCCTCTACAACTATAGTCTATGCCGACAAAAACCTAATAAATACACTACCGTGACCGAGCAATACAGTAATGCACAAAGCTCAATAAAGCTCAGCACTAGACACATGTACGCAGTGCGGACCTATTTTTCTCAGCAGCTATACCTTTCATTAAAGAGTTGTCCTCTTTATTTGTTTCTCTTACTATTAGACATATTATTGTCATACACGGCCACATTTGGTTTTTGGCTTAATTTTGGCTTTTTGAACGAGGAAGTTAAAAGTTTTTTGAAAACAGAATGCAAAACGTGACAGTTATAAAATCGTTTTATTGCAGAAACTCTGCAACCAGTTGAGAATCAGGACTTCTTCTATATGGATTTTACCCATGGCATGATGGGGCCGGAAGCAGGCTTGACAAGGTTGGTGCGTAAAAAGACTAGTTTTAACTGTTGTCTCGTCATGTTTTCAAGTCACAAACCTGGTCCCCCGGCATCTCCGGGCGAAAAGAATACCCTTATTCTTCGCGCCTTACCGCTACCTTGAAAGTGGAGATGGCCGGGGGACCAGGTTGGCCGTGCAACCGATTGAATCAAACTTTTACGGCAATTTTTGACGGAAAACACTGTGAAGTTATATTTTGTTGATAAGCGATTGCGTTGGACAGTCCAAACTTCCTCCCTCCATTAGGGAAACAATGATAGATACAGCTGTCCATGGCTGCCATATCCTCGTACCCAGGGTCTTCGTTCACTTTGACCAGTGGTCAGGAAACGAGCGTTTCTTCAAGCCTGCGCAGTAAGGAACGAGACTCTAGGTACGAGAATGTGGCTGCCACTGCCTGGGTGATATGGCTGTACACATGCGTGAGGTACTAGCCAGGCCATATGGTGTTTGCTTTTGTATGTGTGTATGTTTTAAAGAATAGTTAAATTTTCTTTTTTTTGTAATCTTTTTAAATTATGTACATATTTTTTCATATATTTTTAAGATCTTCTATCCCTGTGCATTTTATTTTTATTTAATGTCTTGCAGTGATGGGAGCATGCTTCCCTTTGCAAGACCCCCCACGATGTAGATGAAGTCTCCTTCCTAATTCCTCAGTTCTTGCTTTTCTCTCAGACCGCGCCCACAGGCCATTCTTGAAAACAAAAAATATTTTTCTATTTATCACTGATCATTCTTGAGAGAGCTTGGAAAAGAGGTCTGGATATTCTCCGCTGCTCTCCTTCTTCCGCTCTACGTGCACACTTTCGCTTACCGTTTACGTACATAATAGACATAAGGGAAACGACAGAAGGAAGTCGTAAAAGGACTCCTACTAGTTTGAGATATTTGCTTGTTTGATAAGTGTTACTTTTTATGACGAATTTTTTCGATTAATTTTCAGTGTGCACACTTTTTCTACATTTTTGATGGTTTGTTTTGATTTTTTACTTTAATGCCAGCTTGATGCCGAGGGAGAAGAGGGCAAGGTTTTGATTTTTACTTGAAACGTTTTACAGATCAAGTTGAAGCGTAATTTAATAGAGAATTCCTAAATTAATTTATTTAACTTTTCGAAAAGCGCGCTGGGAACGGGGTTATTATGTCACAACGAATGTAGTGCGACTAACGTCATCACTCTGATTTGTCATATCAGAAGCACATAATCTTCAAAAATATTTTATCACACTTCGACGTCTCGCGAGGGAGGGGTTCAAGAGACGGAAATTTCTCAATATTCCTCGTTCCTGTTAATAGTTTTGGACAATTCGTTTGTCTTGTTTTTTACAGAGGGATAACATTCTTTATTCACCCTTTCTGTATATTGTTGTCTTTTCTTTACTGAGTTTATAAAACCAATTTTAGAGGTAACGTCAGTGAATGTGACATGAAGTGTAAGTGATCTGCCTTGCGTGACTGACGTCATCACTTCGATACATCCTGAATTTACCTATCTGGGGGGTCTTGAAGTCTTTTGGTGTTTGTTTTTTTTTTTGATAGAAAAGCTCTTTGCGAGAATCAGCAAATTCAACATGAGTAGCCCAAACATACGAGCTGATTTAATCCTTTAATATTTCTTTCTATAAATTTTCCAGGCGGATTTTTTTTTTTGGCTGACCGACTTCCGGTCACTAAAGGATTATGCATATGGACGTAACTGATATGATAAATATACAGTGTGATGAAAAAGATTTGCATATTTATATTTCTGTGTGGTACTGTACTCATCGATTGTCACGAATTTTCAGTCAGTTACACTAAGACGAGAAACTTCGACCTAAAGGCAGCGCTAAAGTAACTGAGGCGAAGAAATTTCAATCGAAGTAACTTACAACTATTTTGTCGCCGCGAATATTTTAGGTGGGTTTTATTTTATTGTTACTTTTTGCTCATTTCGTGCGTAGGTCGATTTTGAAACGAGGGATTTGTTTCTACACATGTCAACTGTCCGCATGCGAAACTAAAAGATGCGGCTTTTTTCGCTGCCTTCAGTTGCTTGTATTTGCCACTGAAGAAAACCACATTTCTCACGGTGTTTAGTTTCAGTTGTTTTTTATTTACGAGACTCTGTCACAAGAGCGAAACACTGGAGTGGATTTGTTTCTTGTCTAAATATGTAGAATTAATTTGGTCGGTCAGTGGTTACCTTTATGTGCCCCTATGGTTTTATAATAACATCAGTAGAATTTCGTCACAGCGCGATACATTATATAAGATCATATAAAGCCTGTATCCCAATATGCTTGAAGCAATCTTAACGTGAAGCAACTGCAATACAGGTTATGTATAGAAATAACACGCAAATTCGGCCTGTTTCATTTATATTCCTAGATAGATCGAAAACGATGGACAACAAGTATTAGATTGATCAGTTATTAGGGAAAGGGCGAAAGGCTCCCTGTTTCCCTGAACAGTTTAGAGTGAAAAAAAAGAAATACAGATAAATAAAATACCAATATATTTTTCGTGCAAAGACACAAGACACAACCAATCTACCATCTGAAAATAATCTGTCTTTGTTCTGTCAATATTTTGAAAAGTTTGATATATTATTCTGTATGAAGCAATATTTTCCTCTCAAAAATCATTCCAAGAAACCAGGTGAGCGGAAAACCAAGAATATGCGACAGAAAAAATACAGCAAAAGGGCTGAAACTTTGAATTGACAACGAAGCAGATGAGAAAAATAAATATTGTTGTCCTTGGAGACTAGCTTATGTAAACCTCATTCAAAACACTTCTTTGAAGTCATTTGGAGCTGCCGCTGCATAAGTTAAGCGTTTCTGTCTTTTTTTGCGTTGGTTTTTCAAAACGCTTTGTAAGTTTTAAAGCAAGATATACTTTAAAAGCCGGCTTTCGAAGCTTTAAAGGTATAAAACATTTAATAAACCGACTTTTCTTGTCGATAGAATTACGAATGGGGCGAGCGAGCGATTGGGTTTACACTCCAAAACTCCGATTCTGTCAGTCTTAGCTGAGGTGAAAATTCAAATTTGAATACCAGCTGACACTTTTTCCGACAAAGGAAATTGAAGATGTCTGCACGCAAGCAAAAACTGGCTTACTTGTCGGAATTAAATGGCAAAGGCTTTTTTTATCAAACCTATACCGGTTGCCATTAAACTAAGGTACATATTTATTCAACCGTGATCTGCAATCAAGTTGTCACTTTAGCCGGTAAAATACGAGAAACAAGATGAATTTGCCACGGTACTTGAGAACAATGTAAATAGATATGGCGTGACAGCTTATGTCACGACATATTAGTCACGTAAGAAGCATCGACATAAAATTTTATGTTACTAAGGTAGAAAAATACCGAAGATTTAATTTAACCATGGTGAACACTTGGTAGATTGGGACGGATTTAATATGAACGACAAACTTTAAAGTTGGGCGAAATGTTTTAGATACATCATACGGAGTGAAATGGGGTTAAAAAGATGTGCCAGAAATTATTTATTTGGCCATTATGATAAAGAATTGTCTTTTAGCGGGCTTTTAATAATTCCTCTTTTCAAATCCATTAAGCTGTCAAGTTTTGACAGCCAAATATGACAGCCATGAACAAGTTGGGGGCTTTTATAAATATCATAACTACTCATATTTTTTAATTAAAATGAGTTCAAACAAGAACTGGCATCCGTATGAATTACCGGTTTGTTCTATTTATGGTTTATCTGAATCGTGTCTGAACTATTACAAACTCTGGTTACTTCAATTACGCTATGCGGACGTATTTTTTTTTTGAAGAGTTTATGCTCTCAATTTAGACTGTCCTTGGAAATGGCTGAGAACAATTCATGCGTATCGTCGTCCACCGATTTTAGTGTATTTGTTTACTGAAAAACTTAAGCTTTCGTTTCATTACAATTTTCATTTTTCAAACGCCGGTCAAGCGGGAATTTTTTTTTTTTTTTTCAAAAAATGAAATTGATCTAGAAACTGTCATGTTTCATTTTCCACTCTCAAACCACATATCTGTGTGGATTTAGGCTTACAAAAGCGGCATTTGTTACGTATATACCTAATAAAATGGCTGTACCGATTTACTTTGTAACACTTTTAATGTTTCTTTATCAGATGAATTTGTGAGTGTCGATTTACCAAGTTGGATCAAGCACAAGTTCACCGGGTAGCTTGGGCTTTAAACTCTGAAATGGCGCCGGATAACAACGAGACAAAAGGGTACGTCATTGTTTAATTCTACTATTTACTACTTGTAACAACGTCAGAACTGCTCTAGATAGCTATAAAGAAATGTATCGTGCAAGTCTCTAAAACAGACTGGGATGAGTTGGAACCAACTGGAAAAAGTGGCCAAGGACAGGGAAAGATGGAGATCTCTGGTGGACGACCTATGTTCCACAGGAACTTAAGGGTTTAAGTCAAGTCAAGTCTCTACAAGCAAAAACTCCGCTATCAATGCCTTACTTACTGATCACTTCAGGGTGGAGTATTTCCCGGTATATAGGTATATGTTGCCCAACGGGTCCCCAAAAAGTATGGTTTTCGACCAATTTTACACGTTCTAGTTTGAATACTATATGGTGAAGACTTTCTCTGCTTGGACTGATTGGTCTAAAAAATCGTTTCGTTATTGAACGGACCGGCTACAGGGAAGTTATTTTATGGGACCAATATATACGTTAAGAAAAGATAGGAAAGTGACCAAAAAGGTCACTGGATAGACAAAAACTTCTTCAGATTTGAAAAAGTCTGCGAAGTTTAGAGGACAGGTCTAAAAAGTGGTAATATAAGGCTTCGGCTAGAAAATAAGTCTATAAGCAAGATCTCAACTAACATCTCCGCAAAAATCGTGTATAAAAATGATATCCAATGTTTGACAACTTCATTCGTCTTCAATTATAAATCTGACGTATCTCCATTTTCTTTCAGTTGTTGCTGTGAACACCGCTATAATCCTTGTTCTCTGTGGTCGTCGTTCTGTAGCTGGTTTGTGCGCCGTCTTGAACACTTTTTCGGTTGGTTTGGCGAAGGAATTGCGAAACACCCGCTTTTTACAATCCCAGTATGTCTCGTGTTCGTCAGTATTTGCTCCGTGGGCTTTGTCTGGCTAAAAGCCGAGAACAGAACGGAAAAGCTGTTTATTCCTCAGGATAGTCAAGCCATTAAGGATCTTGACGTCGCGGAGAAGTATTTTAGAGTCAAAATTCGAGAAGAGATTTTACTACTTGTTGCGTCTTCTGATTCTGGAAACGTTCTTACTCGCGATTGCCTAGAGCAGGCACTAGAAGCACATGAAGCGGTCGTGAAGTTGAAGTCTTATTCAAAAGTTTGCGCCACGTTGTCCGGAGAAACTGCAAAATCTCCAGAGGATTGCATGATGATAAACCCCTTGGAGCTCTTCCAGTTTGAGCAAAGTAAACTGAACGTCTCAGATTCAAAGATCCAAGCTCAAATCTCTAGCGAGTACACAAACCCGAGTTTTTTTCTCATGCGCAATGGCCGTCCTTTCAGATACAACTTCAATCGCATGTTTGGTGACGTAACAAAAGATGGTAGCGACATTACCAGTGCAAAAGCTTTGCAAATGGTTTATTTATTCCGCGATCCGAGTGATGAAGAGGCGAACAAAGAAGTTCTTGAATGGGAGAAAACATTCGTGAAAAAAGCCGCCTCGTTGGTGGACAAACTGTCCTGCTTTTCAGTTTATTATTCCAGCGAGCGGAGCTTAGATGACGCAATCTCTGAGAGCAGCGGTTCTGATATCACACTCGTGTCAATCACTTTCACTCTGATGGTCACCTTTGCTTGCGTCATGCTGGGCAAGTTCCTGAATCCGCTGACCGGACACTCTTTGCTCGCGAACGCTGGCGTCTTCGCAGTGGCTCTTGGGATTTTAGCCGGGTTCGGTTTAGCGATGTGGTGCCGAGTGCCTTTCGTAAGCATGGTCGGAGTGTTGCCGTTCCTGATCCTCGGAATCGGAATCGACGACATGTTTATTCTGGTAGACGAGCTCGATCGACAGCAAACTAGCATGTCAGTGGTAGTTGGGGACAAACAGTTAAAGAGGTCATGGCCCGTTCAGGTGCCACTATTACCATGACAACAGTGACAGATTTGGTAGCATTTGCCGTCAGCACCTCTACCTCCTTTCCAGCGATAAGGTGAGCTGCATAACGCGACAAAGAGGAGAATGTTGAGTTGTAATATGCTAATGGCCGTTTTTATAAGAAGACCACCTTATCCGTAAGAATAGACACATTTAGTATATACTAAAACAGTGGGTAGCGTTTTTGGCGCGCGCTGATTGGCTACCATAGGCGTACGGGCACCTTCGGACCTGGGGGGCGGAGACCTTATTGCCCGAAAAAAGGCATGGGTTGAAAGCCGAATAAAGAGGCATGAAATGGACAACAAAACGTGCATTGAAATAGTTGTGTACAAACCTTGCCTGCTTGCAAAAAGAAAACTATAGTTCTTTAATTAATTTCGTGGTGTTGCTCGAAGGTGTAAATGCACTGAATCCTTTTTCTTCGGAAATATTTTATTTATTCACTCTAGTTCAGCAAAAATTAAAGTATTTTTGGGGAGCCAATTAACATTGTTTTTCCCCCACTTGAAAGTTATACAAAAGCGTGAGAAACATTCAGGGATGAATGGTATAAACATTTTGTTGAAAGTTTTGAGCTAGCCCTGAGAACTTAACATTTGAGTCAAAAGCATTAGCTTCATCATATTTGTAACAGGGTCTTACACTGGATCCACCGCGCTCAAACGCTCAAGCTACGGAAAAGCTGATTGCAACTAAATCAAACTGAGGGGTCACGCAGAATTTGCGAGAAAAATCGAATACGCGATTATAGCAATTTGCGAGAGGAAACGAAAGCAGATGAAAGAGAAATTTGGACTTTTGAACCACAAAGAACGTTATATTTCCAGTACTTTTTTCTCTTGATGTAATTCGTTTTAACCATAATGTTGAGATTTGTCGGCTTATTTTCTATTTTTTCTCTAGGCTTCTTGCCCGAATTCTAAGCATTTTGCCCGAAAAATTTCGCCACTGGGGGGTGCTGCAGCCCCCCTTGCCCCCCCTTGCCCCCCCACCTCGTACGCCTATGTTGGCTACTCAAACTCCGAATATCCTTTGTTATTCACCTCCGAGCAACGCGCACGAGAAAATTGTAATCTTTGAAGGGTAAAAACTAGTCAAAAATCATCCTTTCGGGCTATATTATCCCACTGTTTTAGTATACACTAAAACAACTATTCACCTCAGTGTTGGTGGCTAGTGGTGGATTTTTACCTCGCCGCTTTGCGTCTCGGTAAATACCCACCACTAGCCACCTCCACTCCGGTGAATATTTGTTAATTATCCCGAAAGCATTTAGCCGGAAAGATAATGCGACCGGACGAATAGTGCGTCTTCTAGTATAAAGACGGCTACAAGACGCATTATCCGTCTAGATGAGTACTTTTGAAGTGCCCTGAACGACGAACTACGAAATATACTTGATCAGACAGAGCCTGTGCCGCAACAGAGGACTATCTGTCCGGACAGAAAATGCGTCCTCTAGCGTCCTCTAGTATAAGAACGGTTCATCGTAACCTCCCTTCAGTTTATTATCACTTCTTTGGAGTTTTTCTATCTAAGAAAACTGTTATTTTGACCTCGGCCTTCAGAAAAATGACTTACAAAATCCTGTCAGCTTCTTTATAATTGGACTGAGAATATTAAGATGGATTACAAAAAAAGGTTATTTTTTCAAGCGCGCCATACATAACGTAGCTTGTTTCTTGACGTTAAACCAAATTCTCTCAAAGAGAACAATAGAAATGTTTACAAAACAGTAATGAGAATTTTAGTTCTGATCATTGTCTGTTGTCGTTTATTGTCAGGTACTTCTGTGTGTACGCTGCACTAACGGTGACTTTCTCCTACCTCATGATCGTCACCTATTTCGTCGCCATTATGTCTTACGATGTGAGAAGAATCAAAGCCGGTCGCCGTGACTGTTTACCATTCTGCCGCGCACCACCGCCAAAAGAAAACGAGCCGGCCTGGGACGAGCCTCGCCCACAGACTTCGAACAAGGCGATGCTAGCTTGGGCCAAGTTTCTTACTCTGCCTATCACCAAGGTAATGGTGGTCATTTTTTCACTGTCGTTTCTTGCCGCGGGAATATACGGAGCTACGAAAGTGGATGAAAGCTTCGACAGAAGTATCTTAGCCAAAGATGACTCATACCTAAAGAAATTCTTGGGTGCACAAGAAAAGTATTTCGAATTAGCCATACCCGTCAGTATTGTCGTGGATGGCGATGTTAAATATGAAAAAAGTTCAGTTCAAGAAGAGTTGAGAAACTTGGCGAACATTGTCACCTCCAACGAACATTACAAGGAAACTAATTTGTCCTGGATCGATACCTTTTCTAAGCACGCTCAGGCCTATAATATGAATATCAAGGGAACAAATTTTGTACCGGGATTATTATCGTTTCTCGCCATACCGCAATATTCATACTTTAAACAAGATTTGAAGTTTTCAAGCGATAATAAAACACTGATAGCATCTCGTATTATAGGCGTCATGAAGAACTCGAGCAGCTCGACATTTCAAAAGAACGCCATGCTAACCCTACGCAAAGATCTCTCGGACGAGTCGAAACTAAACGCCTTCCCGATCACTCGTGCGTTTATCTTCTTTGAGCAGTACGCAATAACCTCAAGTGAGACCATAAGGAACCTTCTGATCGCGGCTTTGGCGGTGTTGATCGTTACGAGTCCTTTCCTGGTGGACTGCACGGTGACGTTCCTTGTGGTCCTCAATTTTGTGGCCTTGGTCCTTGAACTGTTTGGTTTAATGGTCCTTTGGGATGTGTCCCTGAATTCCGTTTCCATGATCAATCTTGTTATGGCCATCGGTTTCGCAGTGGACTACAGCGCACACATTGCGCATGCGTATGTGATGTCAGACAAGGAAACAGCCAATGAGCGGGTCGTGGACGCTTTGAGTACACTGGGCGCCAGTGTCTTTATGGGAGGTGAGTTTAATTTAGCACGCTTTGTGTCATAGTGTTTGTTAACGTAGTTTTTGTTTGGTAAGCTTTTAAACTTGCGCAACGTATCATAATCAATCAGAGCAAAGTTTTGTGCTGTCCAACAATCAAAGTAAAACCAAAACCAATCCTGATTGTAGTAGCAGCAGCTGTAGTAATAGTATATCCTCACTGCACACTCATTAAGTCATCGCATAAGGTTAAGTTATGGGAAGAGTCCAAGACTGATGAGGTAATAGGCTGTACAACAAGGATATGCACAGAGCTTGTCAACCGCCACCAGAGGAGGTGGGTGGGTTACAAAAGATAACTTTCTATTGGTAGTACAGGATGAAAAGAACATGTTTGTGGGGCAACAAAATTTATACTCAAAACGCGCAAAAGCGTTACTAATACTACCAGCACGAGCAATCACGGGGGGATGCGAAGAAATAATGAGCTTATTAATTATGAAGTAAGAACAGCTATTAAATGCGGCAAAACCTTGTTGAACAAGGGTTACTTAGTACTTATGCTTCTTTGCCGTAGGTTTCAGCACCTTCCTTGGTATGATAGTTCTGGTATTCGCCGCTTCGGAGATTTTCCGAATATTCTTTCGGATGTTCCTCGGTATAGTCCTGTTCGGCCTCCTCCATGGCTTGTGCATTCTACCTGTTTATCTATCTTTGTTTTGTTGGAGACCCGCTGTTACCAAGCCCCTCTCGGGACGCGTCAGCGTAGAAAGCCTGGAGGGCGGGGCCGCTGACAACGAGGACGCGCCGTTGGAGAATTGCGGCAAAGCGGTTGCCGGAGGATCAGGTAGGGGAAGAGATCTGGGGAGCGCGTCTTCTAACGAGGGGTTTGAACTAAACGAGCCAGTGAAACAAATGGATGGCAACGTTAATGAACAAAACATGAGCCAAGAAAACGAGGATGGCGATAAAAGAGTGGAAGACGCAGAGAGCCAAAAAGACGTGCTTCCGGTTAACAGCAATGAAAATGCTAACCAAGAGCAGGAACCGAATAATGAAAAAGGGGACAATGCGGAAAGTGAAAAGAAAGATCTCGCTACAGAAGAAAACGAGTCCAAGAGAGAAAAGCCTGAGACATCGGCCAGTAAAGATACTGTTTCAAGTGAAGAGAACTTATCTGATGCTTCGACAAAGTTGTAGACTAGGCTTGTTTGATTCAATAGTTTGTACAGATAATTTTTTCTTTCAGTGGCACGTGCCGTTGACAACAATCGGTAATTGACATCTTTATGTTGGTATTCCTACTGCTTGACCAATCAGAAGCCACATGTTGGAAAACCAACAGAACGGTCAGCTGTCAAGAGTTATGAGTGACAGCAGTACAAAAGCCAAGTCTCTGGCTTCATATGTATGTAATGTGATCAGTGAGATTTTCGTTCTATAAAACAGTTTTGCTTTTAAATTATAAGGTATAGTAAGTATACATCAACACCTTTGTTGTATATTTGTAAAAAAAAAAAAACCCAGCAAATTAATGAAATCATTATTGATGACTTATATGCCCGAACTTTAAAACTGTTTTTGTCAAAAACCGTTAATCTTAGAACCGAATTACAAAAGAAAAATCATCCTGGAAACTTAACTACAGGGTGGAACCCCAATATCACACTGACTAACAGTGAAATATACTGGAACAGAACCCCGGTATAACGAACACACTTCTTCATACCGGAGTTTCACTGTATTTCAATTTGAAGACGAGTCATAACATTCACAAACAATAATTATGTAGCAATGTAGCGTTATTTTTGACCGGTAAGTAGCCTTTTATCGGCTTCAGTGTACCCCGGGCAGTGTACTAACGAATTGTGATGATCATTTTTGTATAAACTTATCTAAGTTTAATTTAATTAGTTATTGTATATTTGAGAGAATGTACAGAGAATGTAATTGCGATATCAAACGGTTTGTTGAACTGTAACTTGCATGCTGAGTGTTATACATGTACATACAGAAGTATTTTTCATAACCCGACCCATAAAAATAAACGTACGGCATCTATGCATTGATTTCTGGTGTGAATATGTTAAATGAGTGAATAAATCTACAAGGACAATATAAACAAAAAATTTTCTTTGACGTTTATGTTACGTTTCTACTCAAAAAGGGAGAAAAGATCCTTGGAAACCACCCTCAATCTCCATTCGATTGCATTGGGCGGACATTTTGAATTTCTAACCCTTTCACCCGGCCGTGAGTTTTCCCCCCAAACCGCGTTTTTTAACCCTTAAACTGAATGTTTGGCGCTATGATCCTGAATTTTACTTAACTTGGCTAGAAAAGCTTTTTTCACACTGCAGCAACATTTTGATTACGAATCCATGTAAAAAAATTGCAATACTTCACTTTGGTGCATGCGCATAAGCCAAAATTTAGACTTTTTTGCTGAACCGTTCCAATTTTTGTGTTTTGCTGCAGCCGCAATGGCTGCAAGCAAAACACATTGAGAGCTGAAGTTTGTGCCGTAAATGGTGTAAGTGCCGTAAGGTGTAAGTGCCGTAACAGAGGAGAAATCTGAACTACCGATGTCAATCAAATCCATGAACAAACAAAATCGAAACCAATGAACCGTAGCGCTGATCGCATTCGAAGTTACGGGCCAAAGTATTCGAACGCAAACCACGTTGGACACGTTGGAAAACAGAAAACCGATTTAAAAGTATATCGCATTGGGAAAGAAAACAAACTGTGGCGCGACCACTCCAGTTTTATGAGAAAATTATTCTGCAGTTTTCATCATTTACGAAAAGAGCGAAGACTTGGAACCTCGCCGAAGGTCATAAATATTTTCTCCAAAGGACCGGTTAGTGCACAGTTTGTAAACTTTCGCTTTGAAAATAAACTTACCCTCACCTTGTCTACACTGTCTACAGCATACTAGTACTGTATTAACTCTGAACTTCATATTTTAAAATAAAATGTATGAACGTGTAACTTGTCACGCAAAGACAGCTGGAAAGGAATATACCATGCTGGTAGGCTGCACCGCTAATTGTAGCTGTATTCGAGCTATATAAAAGACAGCTAGAAACGAATTAATACTAGTAACATCACAATGGGAAAGAAACTTATTCAGTGGTGCACACCGTCGAAAACAAAGAAATATTAAAGGAAGTTCTCATTCACCAGATTCACTGCATCAGATGCAACATTCGTCAGTTCGTGTTTAAATGCGTGGCGACCAGTTTGTTTACTAGTTATTAAAAAATAATACGGTCTTCATTTAATAAACAGTTCATCCTTAAATTTCAGCTTTTCTACGACTGACAGGTAGGTACTATAGTATAAGCCCCGCTAAAATAGCTGGAAAGGGAAAGTTTTTTGAAAAATGAATTTTTGACTGCCAGACGCGCTGGCGCCACATGTTTATTTTGTGAAGATTAATTAAACGCCGTGAAAAATAGAATTTGATGTCCAGCGAGCCACTGCATCTTCGGCTACGCAGTCCTCAGTGAATCCTCCAACTTCACAAATTTCTAAAACTTTAAGAAAACGAACTTTCGCAGAATCAAAAATTGGTCCTTATCGATCTTCCGATCTTGTTGTGAAGACACTGAAATTCGACGAGTGTTCATGCGTGAAGGGATGACTGACGAATGATAATAATTATTTGTAAACTTTCGCTTTCAAAATGAACTTTGCGTTACGTTCAACGCCGTCTTTCTGTTGTTGTACGCCGGTGCGCGTGCGATTATTTATAATTTCTGAATTTTGCATATTTAACTCAGGGTGACACAACAAGTTTGTTAAGAGTTAGTTGTTCCAGTGGGTGAAAGTAGTTAAAGAACCACTGTCTTGTCACTAATAAATATATCACATTGAGTTCTTATAAGGTCAATAGATTCTGTCTTTTTCGTTGTTGTTAAAACGCTACCATTGTGACAATGATTCCAAATACAACTAACGGTAACCAGTGAGATAACGCCACTAAAAGAATCACATTGAGTTCATTGAGATTTTTTTATAATGTTAAGAGTTACTGTTTTTTATCAAAGAGACAATCATGTCAGACATTACGTTAACTTACTAGTAATTAAATTATGTTTGCTGTCTTTGATTTCAACATAACATTGATCAGTAAAATTATCAGGATTGAATTAACACAAAGTGACTACAATATAGTGCAATTATTAACCTGCACACAAGTGACAGACAATAAAAGACGTTGGATTTCAATCTCGACTCACTTGTCTTTCATCAACATGTTCCCTAAGACTTTGCTCTAGCAGCAAAACACATGGACCCATTGGGGCCCTATTTTTTTACTGCGCCCCAGGCTAATTGCTGGTTTTCACTGTCACGCAAGTAACGACACTGTTACACGCTGCAAAAAAATATCTAAATCTTTTGAGTAAAAAAAAAAACAACAAGAATCAGTTACAGGTTGTAGAAAATTACTAGATAGTCTACGTGTCCAAGTCTCAGGTCTGTACAGTATTCCGTACTCGAGTTATCCGTTAAAATGTTTCACGAAATTTTGGAGAGCACAGTATGGAAATTCCATGCTGGAGTCCGTGTGAAGGGGCACCAAGATGGCCGCCGGAAATGAATGAAAACATCTGGCATTCACTTCTGCTATAAAAAGCGGTCAGTTCACCTTCGTGAATACGTAAACACTTACATAAACATTTCTTGTAAAACCTCAATTGTTCAGATCGTTAAAAATCACAGGATGAAGCATTTTTTTAAAAGTATACGTGACAGCCTTCAGGGGGCCATTCTGATGTCGTGTGACGCAAAACTCCGAAATTCAAAATGTTATATCTCAAAAACAGCGGATGCTAATGAGCTGAAAACCTTCAATAAGATATGTTGATGACGTCTAATAGCCAGTAAAGGGTAAAAAGTCATGAAACTCGCGATTCTGGATTTTCCAATTTTGATGACGTCACGTGAAAACCAAGAATACCCTACTCTAGGCAAATTGCAATAACTCGAGTACGGAATACCGTACAGACCTGAGACTTGGACAAGTAGATTATATTGTAGTTTTCTACAACCTGTAATATTCTTGGGGTTTTTTATTCAATAGGTTTGGATTTATTTTTCTCGCGGCGTGACAGAAAAGACCAGCTATTTTCTTGATAAAAAGCATCATTTAGGAATTTTTAGAGCAACTTTCGAGCAACGTTTTAGATTTTGAAGCAGATATCGAGCCCCTTTTAAATTATGAAATTTCGAGCAACTTTTTGGGACATTTCGAGCATCTTTGGGACAGCGTTACCCCTCAGTCGCTTTGGCCACCAACTGTGGATTGCGTGACGTCAACTCCGACCGATAAGGACTGCGAACGAACGTAAACATGGCGGCAATGTTTCAACGAAGAAAGGTTGACTTGTTTAAAACCATTATACTACGCCTTCACAGGGGCTGCTTTTGCCCCATAGAAGGTAGTAACGTGGATCAATCAAACGAGAACACTTCTGATGATTCAGGGGCCGATCTTCGTGGAAAAAAGCTCGATTTAGTTGTTCCATCTTTGCGAGTGGACCGAGTGCTTGCCAGTGCCCTGGGCATCGGAAGAAGGTTTGTGGCCAACATTGGCCAAGATAGAAATTCTCTTAACTTGTTTCATACATTGGTTACAATAATTTTAAAGTATTTGTTACCATATCTTAAAATTACGATAATGAAACTTGGACAATTTTTCCTCAAACGTGTTTTGACGGGGGCTTGAGTGTTATAGATGAGAAGGGGGGGGGGGGGAGGTGTTTGGGGATAGTTTTATATTTGAGGAGGGGGGGCTCCTTCCTCCCCTTCCCTTATTTTACAAAGCCATAACTTAAAAGGTCTAACCTAGCCACACAAGTAAGTTAAACATGTCAATTAACCACCAAAGTATAAACAACTCATGGACACTGCCTTTAATTTTTTCAGCTTTTTTTGTTTATCAACTTCAAAACATTAACCTATTTCTTGTTTACATGATTTACAGCAAAGTGAAAGACTATGTTGTTTCCAGAAATGTATATGTCAATAAACAGATAACAAGCAAAGCAGCATCAGAAGTGAGCATATAACATTATTGCATTGTTTCACTTTATACTTATGTAGCTGAATATGAGTAGCTTGTGATGGGGTAGATGAGGTTGTGTATTAGAGTACACAAACCTGCCAATTCATTCTTGTGCTTAGCCCAATCTGTCATCTGCCACTATTTGTATTCAGATCATGAAAAAAGTAAAAAAACAATAGAAAGGAGGCAGTGTGCCGAGTGGTTTAAGGCGCTGGTGTTGTGATCCAGAGGTCCCGGGTTCAAACCCTCCAACCTGCCACTAGCTGGATTTGTTCTTGGTCATCCCAAGTTCAAATCCTCAGCCATACTTTATATATAGCCTAGCTGTCTCGATGAGATATGAAGCTAAGTGCATGACCACTTTAAACAAAATTTACATTTACATAGACAAAATGCAATAATACCAACTGACAAGACTGATAAAAGATCTGTTATCCAAACTTGGTTTAGGATCCATGATCTTAACTTCAAGGTAGTCAGTCAGTCCTAAACCACTCAATTTGTTCCGAAAGTCCACAATCTGTGTGATTTTTATGGCCAAATCCATTGATCTGAGAGCCTATATTCATCCACCTTGTTAATCAACCAATTTGGGTGCAGTGGCAGGAATATTTCCATAGTGACTTTAGTTTCTTCATGGCACAGAAACTGAAGTTAAGCTGCCTTACCCATAAGCCATGTGGCTCCTCTGATTTCTTGCCTTGCAATACTCAGTTACCTCACTTATATGTTGACTAAAATTACACTGGAAAGGGGAAGGAGGTGTGTTGTAGTTTCGGGTCCAAGGAATCAGGATTTATGAACAGAATATTCAGAGAACAAACTCAGCGGAGCAACACAAGGTTTTTATTCTCCAACACACAAGGACTGGCATTTAGTACGCATGCAGAAGTCCACAAATTATGACCAGAAATGGCATTATAAACTACAGCAGGGTGCTACCTCACTCTATGAACAGTTGCCTTTCTAAACTAGGACTTGAATGGCCTAGGTTACCATGCATTACCAATTAACCCCTTGTAGTGGCAGATCTAAGGGAGAGGCATGGGCCCCCACCTTATTTTTAGGCCAAATAGAGGCCCGTAGAGCCGAGAACAATTATTTTTGAAAGCCCCCCCCCCCCCCCCCCCCTCCTTCTTGGGTCTCAATGATCAGGCTCCCCACTTCTGGATCCACCACTGCCTTGTCATGTTAATTCTGAGGAATATTCAGCTGTGGCATGTGCTAACACTTTGTGCTTCCTGTATCTTAGGTAAATGAGGGAGATGAAATTGACCTCACAAGATCCAAAGAGGACGACAAAGTAGCAATGTCCCGGTTCAAGGTGTTAACAATTGACAAAGATTTGACAAAGAAAGCCAAGCGACGCCTAAGTGGGGTCCGATATGGCAGTATGACAATTTCAAGAACAGATTTTGATAAAGAATACACCCAGCCTCTGGAGTGAAGCTCATTCATATCCTGACCAAAGGAGGAAAATACAACTGAAAAACCTCCATTTGCTGACAGCTTACAGACACCTTCCATAGGTGGACACCTCCACCTCCAGTAAGGGGACACTTAGCTATGGTCCTTGCATAAGCTGACACCTCTCCAAAGTGGACACTTTTTCAGCTCCCAAGGGTGTCTACCACAGGAGGTTTGATTGTATACTATCATGGCAAAGCAGGGTTTGGCAACAGAGGCATGCCAAAGAAAAATCAGTGTGGCATCATTTTCACCGGGTCTGAACACAAGGACTGACGGTGCAACACTCAAACAGAAATTTATAATGAACGGATAAACCAACCACCATATTGTGCACTTGGCTGCTGATGAGATCACAGATGACCATAGAGCAGTTTTCAATTGAGTGTCGTAAAACCAAAACCAAAGTAATCAGTCTGGCCAATCACAAACGACACAAGCAATCCAGTGAACCAATCAAAACTCGAAGCAAGTACATGTAGCTGGCACGAAGCGCGGGAAAACGTGCGCGAGCGAGTCACGATTGGTTTTGGTTTTACTCCTGATTGGCTGAGAAAGTGGCGCAAGATTTTTTAGCCAATCACTAAGTGTAGTAATGCAAAACCAAAGCTAACGCAATTTACTTTCGACACTCAAGTGAAAACCGCTCTATGCATACCCCCTGATAAAACGGGTTTAGTGGCAAAACCTAACGATGAAACCTCTCTCATTTCATACTCAACTGACAATCTGTTGAGTAGTCACCAGTACACACTTAGATAGATACTTTATTTATTCTCAAGTAATTAATTGGGGCTTTTTATGCCCCCAGCTTTAATGGATGGCAAATGTGTCAAGACACAAGTAAAAGAGATAGCAACTTCAGCAATTACAGAAATGGGAAAAATCCTTTTTCAGTTGGTATGATTGCATTTTGTCAATGTAAATATAAATGTTCGATCGGCATTTGTTTATGCTGGTTGATATTCAAAACCATGGAGATTGATACACAGTACACATGCTTCACTAGGCTGATGACATTTGAAACAATTATGGAAAATGCTAGTTCCATAAGGAACTCACCACCCAAGTAAGACATAACAATCCATAGGCGGCAGAGCAGGGGGGAGGGGGGGCAGGGAGGCTGTTGGCCCTTCCACGTTTTGGTGCCGAAAATATCGCATGCGCAGCTAAAATTGGTTAGTCAAGATATTCTTTCTCGTGAGTGTGTTCTAACATCTTCTAAACTTATTTGAAAGTTTTCGGGAAACTTCGTTTATCTTTAAAAAAGTAAGAAAAAATGATCGAAAACGTTCGCATAGCCTTCGAACAACAATCGGAGAATCTTCGGAGATCTTCGGTCCAGAAACTGTTTAGAAAACAAAAAGTTTATAGAGCAGAAAAAAGTTGCTCCAAAGATGAAAACCTGCATGCCGAATATTGTAAGGACAGTCTTAGCCCTCTCACGTTCCAAAACGATCCGCCGCCTCTGTAATCTAGCATGAGGTCAATATGCTGCCCTCGGATAACAAGAGTTTTGTAAAGAACTCATTACCCAAGTTAGAGGGAATAGTCTAGCGCGAGGCTGATTTTCTGCCCCCCAAAAAAAACAAGAGTTCCATAAGGAACTCACCACACAAATAAGAAATAATAATCTAGCACGAGGTTAATGTGCTGCCCTCATATAACATGAGTTCCAAAAGAAACCCACAACACCCGTCAGACGTAATAATCTTGTACGAGGCCAATATGCTGCCCTCAATAGGTTGAATATATGAATACTTAACGACCTCACACATAAATCGGCGTAAAGATGTAACGAGGAACTTACCACCCAAGTAAGACAGAATAATATAGCACGAAGTTAGTATGTTGCCCTCAGATAGCATGAGTTTCATAAGGATCTCACCACTCTAGTTAGACAGAAGGATCTAGCACGAGGTTAATATACTGCCCTCAGATAAAATGAGTTCCATAAGGAACACACCACCCAAGTAATATAATTATCTAGCACGATACGCGCGAAATCAACATGCTGCCATCGGATAACATAAGTTCAAAAAGAAACTCACAAACCTGGTAAGACATAACAATCTAGCACGAGGTTAATATGCTGCCCTTAGATAACACGAGTTCCAAAAGGAACACACTACCCAAATAAGACAGAATAGTCTAGCACGAGGTCAATATGCTTCCCTCTAATGACATGAGTTCCATAAGGAAATAATCTAGCACGAAGTCATATGCTGCCCTGAGATAATATGAGTTCAATAAAGAACCCACCACACAAGTTAGAAAGAATAATCTAGCACGAGGTCATATGCTGCCCTCAGATAACACGAGCTCCATAAGGAACTCACCACCCAAGTAGGACAGAAAAGCAGTCTAGCACGAGGTCAATATACTGCCTTGAGATAACGAGTTCCATAAGGAACTCATCACCCAAGTTAGATATAATAATCTAGCACGATGTTAATATGCTGCACTCAGATAACACGAGTTTCAAAAGAAACCGACCACCCAAGTAAGACAGAATAATCTAGCACGAGGTCAATAGGCTGCCCTCAGATACCATGAGTTCCAAAAGAAACTCACCGCCCAAATAAGACAGAATAATCTAGCACAAGGTCAATACGCTGCCCTCAGATAACATGAGTTATAACATAAGTTCAAAAAGAAACTGACAAACCAAGCTAGCACAAGGTTAAAATGCTGCCCTCAGATAACATGAGTTCCATAAGGGCCATAAGGAACTCACCACCCAAAAGAGAAAGAAAAATCTAACACGAGGTCAAAATGCTTTCTTAAGATAACATAACATGATTTTCAAAAGGAACTCACTTCCCAAGTAAGACAGAATAATCTAGCACGAGTTCAATGTTTCCCTCAAATAACATGAGTTCCATAAGGAACTCACCACCCAAGTAAGACATCGTAATCTAGCACGAGGTTAATATCCTGCACCTCAGATAACATGAGTTCCAAAAGAAACCCACGACCCAAGTTAGATAGAATAATCTAGCACGAGGTCAATATGCTGCCCTCAGATAAAATGAGTTCCATAAGGAACGTCATCGCCCAAGTAAGACAGAATAATCTAGCGCAAGGTCAATATGCTGCCCTCAGATAACACGAGTTCCATAAGGAACTCACCACCCAAGTAGGACAGAATAATCTAGCACGAGGTCAATATGCTGCCCTCAGATAACACGAGTTCCATAAGAAACTCGCCACCCAAGTAGGACAGAATAATCTAGCACGAGGATATGCCCTCACGTAACACGAGTTCCATAAGGAACTGCCACCCAAGTAGGACAGAATAATCTAGCACGAGGTCAATATGTTGCCATCAGATAACAAGAGTTCCATAAGGACTTCACCACCCAAGTAGGACAGAATAATCTAGCGCAAGGTCAATATGCTGCCCTCTGATAACACGAGTTCCATAAGGAACTCACCACCCAAGTAGGACAGAATAATCTAGCACGAGGTTAATATGCTGCCCTCAGATCATACGACTGTTCCATAAGGAACCCACCACACAAGTTAGAAAGAATAATCTAGCACGAGGTCATATGCTGCCCTCAGATAACACGAGCTCCATAAGGAACTCACCACCCAAGTAGGACATAATAATCTAGCACGAGGTCAATATGCTGCCCTCAGATAAAATGAGTTCCGTAAGGAACTCACCATTAAAACCAATTTTAATTACATGATGCTTTGTCATCACCCATCAGCATTTAGTCATGTAGCATGTTTTTAATTGTGCTGCTGCTGGTATCCGTTCAATAAGGACTATTTAATACACCCTAAAAAGTGTAGCTTGAAGTTTTCAAAATGATGAAGGCTAGGAAAGAAAGCCATGAAAAAAAAAATATATATATCTTAAGACTCGAAAAATTCATTGTTTATTATTCGTTGCAACTTCAAATTCTACAAATGGTGCTGGAATTTTCACTTGTCCTATTAACAATGCTCAGCAACATAAAACCACAGGTATTTAGTTACACAACTGTATGTTTTTTGCTGCCATATGTGAAAGAAAACTATTGACTGTCGGCAAAAAAGGTTTGACGCTTATGGATTATTTAGTCTTTCTATTTTTGCAGATAAGTTTTGAATTGCCAACTCCAGGCCGCATTCATTGCTGATTTTAAAATGTACCTGTATTCACAAAAATTTATGGAAGCTCACTGTTACACTAAACATTAACCCCGGGGGGGGGGGGGGGGGACTCCCATATGAGAGTGACGGGGATGCTCGTCGTCTCGCTTAGGGGTATAAATTTCGGACTTTGGGTCTCGCTTAGGGTGTTCTGGGGAAAATGCAAGAAAATGACAATATTTTTAGCCGTCAGGGTCTCGTTTAGGGTTACACACGAAGAAATATACCAATATAAGTTTTATTTCTCAGAATTTTGGTATCTTTTAGGGGTCTAAAATAGCTTGAGCCACGCCCAGATTGGTCTCTTTTAGGGGTTCTTTTCAAAATTTCTGACGAGCATCCCCGTCCCTTTAATATGGGAGTCCCCCCCCCCCGGACATTAACAGTATTCCCAGTTTATACAAGTAGGCTTCCAAACCTGCTAACTTGTTGATAATATGTACATTACCATGCATACGATGTATAAAAGATCAGGCTTTCAACATTTGTTCTAACTATACCCACTTATAAATGTACATGTAACTGTAATAAGACTGTATTTTTTTATTGCTGACTGTGCTATTCTATGTAAATGTTTGATGATTTACAATGGCATCAAACATGGCAAAAGTTGTGAATACAACAAAAAACTCATTTTTTATGAGGGCTTGAAAATGGCCATATTTGACTCAAGGCGATATTTGATTTTGAAATTATCTGATTTGGCAGTTGACAGCCTACATGTATTGTGAGCCAAAGCATCTAAGCTCCCTTTACAATTGGCAATTAATTATTTAAAGCCTACACCTTTTTCTACCACTGCAGCAATTTTCACTATGCATTTTCCTGCTTGACATTGTGTGTCGTTTTAAACTATGTATTAACCTACTTTAGAGTAGTATATTGACAATGCAAAGTTGTTCAATGTCTTCATTTTTTATAAGAAGAAAATAAATTGGTTTCACTGTATAATGACCTGTACAGACTCAACCCTTATCATTCTAGGTAGAGATAAATAGAGAAGTTTTCAATTGAATGTCGTAAAACCAAAACCAAAGTTATCACTTAAGTCAATCACAAAGAACTCAGACAATTCAGTGAACCAATCAAAACTCAATGGTTTTGGATTTACTTCCGATTGGCTAAGAAAGTGGCGCGAGAGTTTTAAACCAATCACTGAACGTAGTAATGCAAAACCAATGCAAACGTGAATTAATTTCGACACTCAAGTGAAAACTGCTCTATGCTAACACTGGTGAGGGTGGGCCAGATAGATTTTTTCAAAGCTGGAGTACAAAATACCATCTAGTCTTGGGCACTGACATGATCATATATATATATTCAAAAACTTAAATATAATGAGTTTTCAAAGTTCTCATTATGGCAAAACACTTGGTTCCTGGTAAAACGAAGAGGTAGGTACTGAAGGGATCAAATGACAGGATATGCAAATGAAGCTACAATTGAATACCTCAAAAAAACTGTTCATGCAAAAAAAAAAAAACCCAAAAATAAAATCCTTCAAATGAAATGAAATAAAGCAAGGGATGACATAATATATGATATAAAAATTAAATTCCAACCTTTCATACAAAGTGCACCTTAGATTTAACCCCACAAAAATACCTGCTAGAACAGGATTTCCCCGGAAACCCTCCACAGCTACCACTAAGTTTGATTTGCCACTTTCCTCCTAATTTTTATCAGGTTCTTCCCTTTTAACTCTTTTTACATAAATATTCAGATAACCCAAATATTAAACTCTGGATCAACAATATAAGATGTCTGACACATTTGCCTTCGTATAATGTTATTATCGCAAATTAGATGAAAATTGCAAGATAAGCGCAAGCATAGGCACAAGAAAATCCTGGGTAAAGTAAGAACAAGACAGTTCCTTATCCTTGTGCTCATTTCCTTATTTCACCAGTGGGAACCAGTGTAAAAAAAGTTCAAGAGTAAGCCAGTAAATTTTCAGTGACAACACCATCACGAGATCAGTGTCCTCCAAAACAATTGACTTCAATCATGCAATGCCAAGGACTGCTAATGTGTATGCCACTTTAGCCTCTGTGTCCAGGCAAACTATGGCATACCCAAGCATATCCAAGCCACAAGGAGTATGAGGAGCAGTGCTGGAAATAATTTTCTTACTTAAAGGACATGTGTCCTTCCAAACTTTTATTTTAAACGGACAGTAGAAAATTGGTTGGACATCAATTCGCATTTCAAATCAAACACGTTAAAAATTTTCCATGACGTAGTCATGTAAGTTCTCGGATAATGTCCGAACATATTGCAAAATTGGCAGGACATTTTGGTATATTTGATCAGACAGTGTAGGATGACTGACAGTAATTTCCGGCACTGGAGGAGGGGTTAAAGAATTTCCTTCCACGCTCCTCCCCATTGTCCTCCTGGTAAGGGTCATGAATCATGAGATTGAGAAATAGAGCGGTTTTCACTTGAGTGTCGAAAGTTAATTGTGTTTGCTTTGGTTTTTCATTACTACACTTACTGATTGGCTAAAAAATCTCGCGCCACTTTCTCAGCCAATCAGAACTAAAACCAAAACCAATCGTGACTCGCTTGCGCACGTTTTCCCGCGCTTCGTGCCAGCTACATGTATTTGCTTCGAGTTTTGATTGGTTCACTGGATTGTCTGTGTTCTTTGTGATTGGCCAGAGTGATTACTTTGGTTTCGGTTTTACGATACTCAATTGAAAACTGCATTAAAGCAAAAGATCAAGAAATAAAAGCTGGAACAAGCATGTTAACGTAACCTGGTGTTGTGCTTATTGCAAGTGTGAATGTTCTTGTGCTTATGCTTGTCCTCAGTTATAATGTTTATGCTTATTTTATAAGTGTGAACCACCTGGGGTCACAACGTTTGCTTACATGAATCAGTCAATATTTTCTTCTTAGGGTGAATTGAAAAATGTACAGGAAATATGCAAACAATTCAGACTAAACTTGTTACAATCCCAGTATTATTATGAGTAGTATTGTTACCATACTCATATTAAAATAATTTTTACATTTTTTAAGTCGTGCGAATATTGCTAAATCTACTACAGTATTTGGAAAATTTAAGCTACTCTGTACATGTAAGGTTTCCAAAATCTATACGTGCGCTATTTAATTTGAACACATTTAGTACTCTTCCCAGCAGACTGCTACACTTATAAAGATTTTTTCCTCCTTACAGTGGTTGCATATTATATACAGAGGATAATACATGGTTGCGTGGAGATATGAAATTTTTCTTCAGGTGTTCAAATGGATATCTCACGATCGCAAGTGCATGAGCACAGTGAACAAGTGAGATATCAATTTAAAAAAAAAGGAGAAAAGAAATTTCATATCTCCAAGCAAACATGTATTATTTTGTTTATTTAATAAACCTACTAATAATGAGGTTTTTGACAATTTTCCAAAAGTTATGTCACAGTCTTTCAAAACAACAATGTAAAATAAGTTGATCTTGTGGTACAGCTAGATGAAACCCGTGATGCACTTTTAATCACTGTAAAGATGACGTAAAAATCTTGGGTTATACCGTACCATCTCCTGGGAAGAGTAGTAAAAGAAGACATCCTAACTATCTACTCTGCATTTTGCCAATGATCGGCAGTGGATGGGCTTCTGTGTTGAAGACCCAGTGGTCCAATGGAATAAGGCTGTCCTCAGAAAATATCAAATACAAGTACTTCAGTGTTTCCGCCAAGAAAAAACTCTGTTGGACATCGTCATGTGAGACTGCTGCTGTGGCAACATCTCTTATTCCACAGTATCCTACACCAACACGACAGTACTTCTCAATGTTCTAAAAAACAAAAACGAAAAAGACACAATTACTGTATATAAAACCTTGATTAATACATCTGATAGGTTATCAACTCACTAAATTTAAGATAACAGTTGTAGGCCAAATTGCTGGCAATAGGGCAGTCATAATCTATTATTTCAGACTTCTGTAAAAGATACATTACATGTTTTTTGTTAAGCATAATATTATTATGGTGAGAGCCAACAAACCTTAAAAACCAGAAACAAACAGAATGCAAAAAAAAAAAAACACACACACAAATCAACCCACAGACATGACTTAACTAATTGATTAAATGAGCATATGTTTCCTGAAAGGTGACGCGTGCTTAAATGATTGATAGCAGTGAAAAACACATTAGTTGATTGAGCAGAGTTTGTGTATCAAAAGTTGCAGTGATAAATGGCCAGTTCTTTGAGGGTTTTTTTATAATATTATTCCAGAGGACTGCATATATCGGGGCTTGTTAGGTTTAGAGTATTCAAGTAAGAATTAAACTTATTGTTACTAACCTGAGCTGCCTCCCAGGCCCATTCCCGATATTTGGGATCATGTGTGAAGCGCCACATGTAGAAGTATGCCTCAATAACTTCAGGTCGAAGGATGTAGTATCTCTCATTACTCCGTAGACCTACTGCCTCGTGCGGGCCCTCAAATCTAAATGCCTCTGGACCAATACCAGTAGCTGCAGAAATACAGTTAGAGGTTACAAGCTGTACTTAGAGGTAAAGTCTGTTGCAATTGAAAGGATCTGGTGCCATTTTCAGGAGGAAGAACCAACTAATAGTATTGCTGCTCTCACTGGCCTGGACGTTTAAGTCCACTATAGGGCATACCCCAGCATTTCTGCAAAACTTCCCAGCTAACAATTCGCTAGTACCAATTTATTCCCTTGCATAGAAAGGGCCACCATGAGAGTAAAATTGTTTGCCCAAGAACAACACCATAGCCACAGTCAGGGCTCAAACCCAGAGGACTCAAGCTGCGGACTAACACACACTTTCACTGTAACCATTAGGTTGACACATGTTATAGATAGTACATGATTGTATAACCTGATAAAGGCACTTTAAAACAAGTGTTGCATATAATCTTAAGAGTTACTCCATTACCTGTTTTGCGGTATGACTCATGACAAGTGTTAGCAATCTCTCCTCCAAGGTTGATGAAGTGCTTCTCATTTCTTGAACCTTTGGCTCCAAGAGCAAACATTCCAGCAGTGAAACATGCCTAAAAAAAACAAATAGAAATTTTTTTTATGTGAACTGTGATGACTGGCATTCTTTGCTGTTTACCAGAAGGCAAGCATACTGTGAAAGGCACATTTCCATGCTTACTATTTATTCTGATGACATGGAAAGTTGCATTCAAAGTCTTACCAAGTGATCCATCTTGTGTTCCAGCCTGCCAAACTTGTACTCCGCAATGTATGTAAGGTTGGATGGTGATGACCTTTTGACCAACATTCTTTCTATTGCCTAATAATAAATGAATGAAGAAAAGAAGGAATATTAGGAAGAAAAGAAGGAAGGAAGAAAGACAGGGAGTGAGGGTGGGAGGGAGGGAAGAAGAGAGGGAGGAAGGAAGTAAAAGAAGGAGGGGTTGGTTGGACTGAGGGAGGGGAGGGGAGAGACAACCTAAAGAAACAGACTGCATGTGGCAAATGCTAGCACATACTGCAGGGGGATATGTGTAGCTAGGTCACCAGATGGAATAACTGACAGGACACATGCTTTTTCAAACCCTTATACTCAATAACCCTAACTAGTAACTAATAGGGAGCAGGGATAAAGCAGTGGTGAGAGCTCTTGCTTCCCACCAATGTAGCCCAGGTTTTTATTCCTGGAACCGGCGTCAGATGTGGGTTGAGTTTGTTGTTGGTTCTTGTCCTTGCTACAAGGGTTTTGCTGGGTTCTCCGGTTTTCCTCATCCACAAAACCTGCCACCTCAAAATTTCAATTCAGTCGGTGGTTCAGGGCCACAATAAAAAATACTTATTGTGCTACCCCATAAAAAGTTTTTTTTTAGTAAACTCTCAGCTGTGTTTTATTACAAAACTGCAAACCTGATTGGTTCTCCCATTGTTGTTCTTGGAAAGTGAAATAATAGTTTCATAATTATTCTGGAAATTTGGCTTAAAAAGCATAAAAATTTTGGTTTTGGACTGCAATTCTTCAGTGTCTACTAAACCTATGAGACTACCCCCCCCCCCCTCTCCCTATTTTCTTTGATTGATAGCCAACTCGGCTGCACCTCGATGACTATTTGCTCATAGAAAACTCAAGCTCCTAGTCTTATTGTTAATTAGAGCACTGCTTAAATTTAAAGCCAAAATAATAATAAACAACTTAGATAGGGGTGTTTGATTAACATCTTGCGAGTAATGTGAGCATTTATATTTTTCCTTTTGAAATTCACACAATGACCTCACATCTGATTGCATGTCAGTAATACGAGACAGAGCATTCACGGATTGAAATGTTTTCTCTTTTCAGGTTTTATTGTGATATCACCAGTACTGGCAACGCAAAATAACACTTCAAGTAGTTAAACAAACCTCCACGGCCTTGTCGTACATCTTTCTGGCCTGATTGTCTGTCTGTCCGGTCATCACCCATGACTTGATCAAGTACTCATAAAAACTGTCTCCAAGTGCACCCAGAGAAACATGCTCTGTTGAGTTCAGAGAAACAAGTTGTTTATTTACTTTCTGGAATATCAGATAACCTGATACCAGTTCAGGATAACAAAATTAAAATTAAAAAATGTTTTCTTTGAATCTATTTTACCCTTTCCGGTATAGGATCAAAGTAATGTTTTCCTTTCTAAAAAATGTAATTGCTACTGGACTGCAGTTCTGGATATTTTGATTTGAAAGGGTGCCTCAAAACAATGTAGAACTGCTAAGGCCAAGATAAGAGAGATAAATTAGCCAACAGTGAGATTCTGGTAAAGGTACGGCAGGTTGGCCAAGTGTAGTAATTCACATAAGGTAAACCCTAATGGGCAGTAAGGTAAAGTTAAAGTCTGTGTGGGAGCCTAAGTGGCCCATACAGCCAGAGCTTATCCCGGTTTCCGCAGCATTAAGTGACTAGGAGTATTGCTACACCCCCTAAGATGGGATGCTAATCCATTGCAGGGTTACCCCCCCAGCAGTAAATTCACTGCTACCCATTTATACACCTAGGGTGGAGAGAGGCACTGTGAGAGTAAAGTGTCTTGCCCAAGAACTCAATGCAGCGCCCCTGCCAGGTCTCGAACCTGGGACGCTCAACTCAGAGTAGAGCGCGCTAACCACCAAGTCACCGCGCCTCCCACAATGGGCAGTAAAGTAAGTTAATAAATAAATATCATTGTTTGTATTGAATAGATAAACTTCTGTCAGCAGCATCTTGTCCTTGGACAACTTTTGTGAAAACTGAACTTTATATATAAATCATCGCATATTAATCTTCACAATTTACTTTAGAAGAATATTGTAAATAATTCATAACTTACGTGAGCCCCAGACTCCACTTCTGGGGTTTAAATAGTTGGGGTACAATCCATTTGGCTTGTCTATCTGATCCAGAACTTCTCGAACCCTGTGAACCTAGACCAGATTGTTCAAGTTCTATGTTAGCCTTTGCTTAGATCTTCAGGGTGTGGTTGTGAAAATTAGGAAATGATAATCCCGGAACAGTGTCAACTGCAAACTTTACTATAAGTTGTAACTTTTTTTTTTTGTTTATGTTCAAATTCCTTTAATTTGTAAATGATGTGGTAATCTGAAATGGCTGAAAAATCTAAAAACACTTGGTAAACTTTTAATCCTGGATTGAAAGTAGAAATAAAATCTACTAGTTCAGTAGTCTGTGGGTTTACCAGAAACCACCACTTTGGATGTAAAACTAAATTAAGTTCTCTTTAGTTAACCTAACCGGCATGCCTTGATGATATCTTGTCAGTTAATAATTGCTTCAAAAAAATATCCGTAACTACATGTAAGCTATGTACAATGTACGGGGATCTCCAAGGGTGGGGGATTATTTCAGCTAACCACCCTTACTCTCAAAGCACCTTTAAGGTGTATATGCTATCTACACAGCTCACCTTTTGAGCATAGATTGGGTCTCCTGTTATTTTTGAGAGGTAAACAAACTCCAAGTGCATAGTGCCAAATTCTGCAAGAATGGAACATCCGCCTGATGCCCAGCCCCAGTTATGTCCACTGCCACTAGAGACGAGAAAATAAAAAGAAAATTCCAAACTTGCTCTATAAGATCTTACAACTTGCTACATACACATACACCTACAGTTATGAAATGGACACCTAGTAATGGAAGCATTACAGCCTGTAGTGTATAAACCGACCCTGATGCTTTATAAACAGTATGGTACAAGTCTGTTAATGCCCTCCCCCCCCCCTCTAAAAACGCGGTTCCATTAACTCAGATTTAAAATTTCTTACAAAAAAACTGTTTTTGTGTTTCACATCATTATGTTAAGATCTTTACTTTACTTTACCAAGGGATATTCTTGAAGGCACCTTACATTTTTAAAATAAATACACATTTTTTTGAATTGCAAAATCTCTTCCAATGATAGGACCAATGATAAGACCCCCCCCCCTTCCCCCCCTAATAAGCACACCCCAAAAAGAAGGCTTTTGAACAAATTTAAGTCCAGTCCTGGCTCTTTACCAGAATTTTATGGCATCTTGCTTTAAGCCAATGAAAAGGTTCGGATTAATTTTGGTGACGGCATCACAAGTTCCTACCTGGCAAAATTTACCATTGCCCATGGTATTCCTGTTGGTGAGTTGAATGCTGGCAGAAGTTTGTCTCCGACCTCTTTGGCTTTGACTTTGAATACCTGAAAACAAGGCATTACAAAAATAATAAGAGTTGTACCTAAGTCACAACTACAAGTACAGTATAACCTTGGTAACTTGAACTCTGATTACTTGCACTCCCCCGCTAACTTGAAATGAGTCCCAGGGGGGTACTTAAAGTATACATGACGGGGGGAGGGGGGACCAACGTATTTTTTTGGGGTTGAAATTTTACACGCGAATCTGTCACATATTTTTTTAGCTCTTAAAAAGATTCACGTATTTTTTTGAGGTCTTATCTCCGAGCAAACTTTTCGTTTCGGGTTTTCATTGCGATCAGTGGATCATAAAAATATTCATACGAATATTCAGCGCCGTGTGTTCCAGAAAAACTGTATCAAGAAGACAATACAATGTATTTAAGTATTGTATTTTTTGGGGTTGAAAATTTTGATGCCAGGTATTTTTTGGGGTCTAAAATTTCAGGCTTGTGTATTTTTTTGGGTTTGCAATATGAAGCTCTGTCGCATCCCCCCAACCCCCCCCCCCCCCACCCGTCATGTATACTTTGAGTACCCCGCCTGGGAAATGAGTCCCATTTCCCTTGGATTTGACCTCACTTTTCAGCCATTTTTACTCGGTTAACTCGAACTTGGATAACTTGACCCCTGCTAAGTCAAACTAAATATTTTGTTTCTCTTGATCAAAATTTGGGTCAAATTTACCCACATACCTCGAATTCCAGTATTTGCAACTTGCAATGGATGCCAGTTGAATTATCCCATTAGCTCTTCTTGTGTATTTCACAGTTATTTCCCAATTTTATGAGTCAAACATACATTCATGTTGTGTCAGTAATAATAATATTATTATGCTAACCTCGTCTCCACTGAATGCATAGGCTGACAGAAGTCCACCAAGAAATCGAATTGTAGTTTCAAACACAGATACATCTGAAGCCTATGAAGAGAAAGCACAACTGGATAAGTTCTGAAAAGGAATATCCCCTTACTTTTCCATTATACTAGGATATTAAAAAGTAATCAAAATTTAATGCATAATTCGTTTGATAGCAAGTCTGATATAATTTACATGACTGTGTTATAACAGTCAAAATGGCTGTTCAAAGCATTTGGTGCCACTAACAACAGAAACAGTGCTACTTCAGATCTAGATTATACTCACATGATTGAAGCTAAGAGACATCGCCACCCATTTCCTGGCTCTTTCAAACTCTTCCTTCATGCCCATGAGGTAAAGGGTGTCCAAAGCATCAACAATTGTGGCGCCAGATGACGAGGACCCAAAAATTGATGCAGAATGTCCTGACTTGGAGATCGGTCGTAACTCGTTACTGCCCCAAGCATGGTTAACATAGCCAGACCATGCATGTTCCATCATCTAAGAGAGATAATTACTAAGTGTGAACAAAACAATTACCAGGGCTTTTATTTTAGGCATAAAGGCAATATTATTGGTTTCCTCACGAGGGCAAAAATTTTTAAATTCAACTTCTTTATAGCAATAAATTTAGTAGAGATGCCTAAAGCAGAGAGGTAAAATCATGCTTCACTTATTTCCTCCTCCCATGGTAGGGAATATACCTTTCCTGCATTCCAACGGTCAATTGCCAAGTCGAGGTGAGGGTGGACAAAACTACAAGAAATGTATGAAAATGTCCACCCCAACTTGTTCTGGTGCTATTGTTCATACGCACTGAAGTAGAATGCAGGAAAGTTCTATAGGGCCAAAAAAAATTATGCTTACAGATTGATCAATTTGCTCCTACCCAGCCCTTAATAAAATCTCTGAGTCAGTTGTCTAGGTTTCCTGGTCAGCTCTAAATTATTTTACAAGGATATTTAGCAGCTCTAAATCTTGAGAAGGCAACACTTGTTCAATTACACCTGTGTGAGCAAGTGACACCAATCCTGCTTTAAAAAGGTTTCGGAAGCCCTATTTAAGCTTATTTTTTATTTCTACAGGTAATATCTCAAAGAAGCGCTGCCTTAGGATGTAATACCAAAAATTGGTCTGAAAATTCACTATGGTAAAAGATTTAGGAACCTTTGCCATCACACTGGCATTGGGAAATATTATAATTTAACAAATACTCCAAGATGCTATAGGGTACATGTAATTTATTTGACAAATTATTTTGAATTTTGCCAATACTTGCAAATAGCTCTTGCTGGAGTTCCACTAAAATCGGGGAAATATTTAAAATCGTGATAAAATGAATTGCATAATTTTACTTTGTCTTTTACACCTGTGAAACATAACAGCTGAATATAAGAAACTCCAGCTAAACAAATAATCTAAACATTTCAGCATAACATAAAATAATTAAGTCACTGTTTTCAGTCAGATTTAGTATAGATGACAAAAAATACAACGCATTTCCAATCTATCTTGATCATTGTTTCGAAATGGGAAGTTAAAAATTAACATTCAGAATAAATCGCGTCATTGTTTTAGAATACTTCAAATAGCGTTTTACGAACGTGTACAAACAAGAGTAGAAAAACATTAAAAATTACTCGTGGCAAACTGTCATCAGGACTGTAGCAAAATACATTAAACTTTTAACGCGGAATAAAAGACCATGCAGTTCGCAGTTTTATAACTTTTTAAAAAACCTTAGGACAAACATAACCACATAAGCTTATCAAACGAGCCGAAAGCTTAATTAAAAAACAAATTATGCAAATCTCCTTTACCCTAAAAGTGACTGAGTATAATAGCACTCAATAAAACGTTAACACGTCAATAGGAACTCCTTAACCTACCCTTTTAACAAAGTTTCTTCTTTCTTTTGCAATTTCGTCCAAAGGCTCTCCTCCAGTGATTCCCTTCGCACCAGTATCATCGACTTTTGAACTATTGACTAATTTCTCAATTTTAGCTTGCTTTTCAGCATGTTCTTGGGATTTTTTCTCTTGAATAAATTTCTCTTTTTCCTTCTTTATCTTTTCTATCAACTCCTTGTGGTTTAAAGCCGACATTTTTTGTACCCTTATCACCGTTTCGTCTCCACCTTCACCGCGAATTTCTCCAAGTGTCGAGTCTTTTTTCTCGCTAGTGAGTTGTGGATTGTCTGTTCACATGCAAATAAAAGAATGAAGATAATTAGTGAAAACCACGTTAAAATACCACAAGGTTTCCTCCATGAAGCCATGAAGTCTACAAGTTAACGAATGTCAGGTATTATACCTGCTACTTGTTTCACAATTGGTGTTTTAGGTGCCTTGATTGGCATTATGTCGCCTCCGGCACCAACAAATCTCTTGTACGCGTCCTCTAAATATGTCCTATCTCTCAAGTCAGGCACGAAAAAGAAAGCTCCAAAACATAAAAGAAGAAAAGCTACAAATATTAACATTAAAACATATTTTTCCCTAAGCCTAAGTCCCGATCTATGACCGGGAATTGGATGAAAACCTCTACTGTGGTGAGTTGGCAAGATCGCCATGTTTGAAGAACTTTACGCCGCCATAATGGGTAATACCGCTGTGTCACCATGCTCAAGGGCGCCTTATACTGTAGCGTGGCTGCTGGATTGGCTTCTTCCAGCGCGCGAGTAATCACACGCGCGACGCCCACGCGCGAGCAGCCACCTGTCCGCAGGTAAGTCCGCAGGTTAGGCATTTTTATAGCCTCAAACGAAGAGAAGGAAAGAGGGAGAAGGAAAGTGTTGGCTAAAAGAAAAAAATTCAAAAAATTCGTCATCCTCATTTTACGTTAAAGTAAACCCTTTACTCAGATAAAGCGACAATACGTTTGATCGTAAATGAAGGGGCTGACTGACCAGCTCAACATGGCGGCATGAAGCAGTTTCTTTTCACTCGAGCATCAGCCGTTCGCGTTGGTTTCAGAAGAATGAGTTCTATTGCTGAGTCAGTAGTTCAGTATGTATCCCCAGCTCCTGGGGAATTTGTGGCATATCGACAAACTCCAGGGAAAACCCCAGGGGTGATTTTCTTGCCGGGACTAATGTCCAACATGGAGGGTACTAAGGCGATGGCCTTGGAGCGATACTGCAGAAGTATTGGACATTCGTACGTAAGATTTGACTACAGGGGACATGGGATGTCTAGTGGAACAAGCCAAAAATGTACAATCCGAATGAGGAAAGAAGATGTGCTGACGATTCTTGACAACGTTACCAAAGGTATAAGCTCATTTTAATTTTAACCAATCATAAAATTCTCTCTCCCCCGCCCCCGGCCCGACCCAGGGGCGGATCTAGGGGGAGGGTGCAGGGGTTGCGCACCCCCCTGAGATGACCTGCGGCTTTCAAATACAACTGGTATTTTGCCAAAAAAATATATGGTTTATTGGTGCACCCCCTTCTAAGAAAAATCTTGGATCCCCCCCTGCAACCCCCCCCCTCTGGACATTCAATGGTGGAGTGGAGATACAACCACCACCACTCCCCCTGTTATGTTGCATTTAAGAATTTGATAGTATACCAAGACTGTCCCATTCAATTATTATTTCCTTCATAAAATCACAATTTCTGCCATCACTTATTGATCACAGTTGGTGATATAAAAGATAAACTGAAAAAGATAATTATAATATCATACCTATAACGTCCTTGGTTACAGTCTCATTAAGACAAGATTTTTGGTGTTTTGTGCACCAGCATTCCAAGAACCCCTCACTTGCAAAAATGATTTTGGAAATAACACTTTTAGGGTATTGTTTTTAAGCCCATCAGCCTGGTAACAGAGATTCATCTATTCCAACTATTGTCTATATGCACCCCTCTCGGCACTGTCACATTGTAGCTCTAGAAAAAGCTACTGGATGCAAGATTGTTGCTAGGAAAGAGGTGTCAGGGTAAGGACAGAGGGCAGTAAAAGGGACAACAACTCTACAGCAGGTGGGAGAAGAGAGGTTATGAGGTGGGATTTACTAAGTTGGTCAGAAGGAATAAAAGGTATTGGATTGACAGAAGTCCAGAACCCTCTGTTCCACCACCCCCCCCCTCCCCACCCACCAGATGCAGATGTGTGAAGGGTGATAGTAGATATACCTCTGACTTCTACTCACCCCTTCCTTCATAGGCATTCACTGGATTCTCAGCAGATTTTAAGTAGCCTACTGTTTTGCATTTTTTTTAGGTCCCCAAATCCTTGTTGGCTCAAGTCTCGGAGGATGGATCATGCTACTAGCTGCCACGGCAAAACCTGATCAGATTAAGGGTCTTGTTGGGATTGCTAGTGCGGTGGAATTTTTGCAGCGTCGTTATGATAACCTCCCAGACACAATTAAAACAGAAGTGGAGTCTACAGGAAAATGGATCATACCTTCAGAGTACAGCAGTGAAGAACCATATGTGTTGGATTTAAGGGTAATCAAGGAGGCACGACAGCACATTTTAAAAGAAAATGAACTGTACCCAATCCACTGTCCGGTTCGTCTTATTCATGGCATGAAAGATAGTACTGTACCATACCAGGTTTCACTTGATCTCGTCAACCAACTTGAAAGTGATGATGTTCATGTTACACTCATTAAAGATGGAGGTCATAGACTTTCTGATGTCAGTAATCTCCAGTTTATAACAAGAACTTTGGGAAATTTGATTGACAAAGTGAAGCACGATGAACAGTGTTCTCTGTAAGTTACAGTGAATGTAAAGGCTTTTCCGATCAGATGGCTTCATGGTAGATCCTGTAAGAGCTTAGATCAAGTTTCTTTTGCATGAAGTAGCAAGGGATGTTATTCCTCTTAGATGAGCACAGTGATGAACAGTATGACACTGAAAAATCTGAGGCACAGAAGGCACAGTTGGACACTATGAGGCACAGCGAGGCAGGGTTGGGCGCTGTGAGGGGTGCTGTGAGGCAAGTTTGGGCACTGTGAGGGGTGCTGTGAGGCAAGTTTGGGCACTGTGAGGGGTGCTGTGAGGCAAGTTTGGGCACTGTGAGGGGTGCTGTGAGGCAGGGTGAAGCACAGTGAGGCAACAAGTGAGGCAAAATGGTGCACAGTTAGAAGGAGTGAGGCACCAAAAGGCACAGGACAGCACAGTGAAACACAGTGAAAAACAGCGATCTGCTAAATACAATCTCGTGAGCCGTGATATGATAATAATTGACCATAAAGCAAGATCCCAGATTTATTTTTTGCTGAACTATAATTTTGGAAAATTCTGTGAAAGATCTTGGTCTGAATAAAAGATGAAATGATTGTTTAATTTTACTTCAAACGTCGTCTGTAGCCCTCTTACCCCTTTACCATCATTTGGACATTTTGTCTTGTGTAAAGCACAGTTAGCTATAGAAACTATCACGCATAAAGCACCAAATTCGCCTTAAATATGCGTTAATTTTATAACGCGTTCATTTTGTTCGCGTTGTTAAAATGCTTCGTTATATTTCTATAATAGGATAAAAGTTTAAGATGATTTACGGCTGAAGAAAATTAAACTCTAAAGAAAGATTATCACCCTGAGACAGAACGTTTTATGCTTAAAGCTAAGTTAAGCCAGATAAGCGACCAGCCTCTATTGTTTAAGCGTGTGGTAGCTACGAGAGTGCATGCATTCTCGTAAACGACAGCTCTAGTTACAAGCACTCCTTTTTTGAATTTCCGCGTAAGTCGCGACACCTTACAAGAGCTTCGACTAATACATAGATTTTGCCAGGGCTAAAGTGGAACTCCACAGCTATTTATTTGTTGAGCGAGGTGCCGACTTGTAAATAACGACAATAAATTAAGATCTCGAATCATCGTGACGATTGCAAACAAGAAAATACTGGTAGTGAATTGCTATTTCCTCTTTTTTTTCCACTTGTATATCTACCCTACCCTCACCTCTACCCTTCCCTTCCCTACGCTACCCTACCCCACCCCACCCAAAAAACGTTGGAAGGCCAAACTACAACGCAATCGTTTTCTTCTTCATTACCGTCCAAATGACATCTGGTCAAGACAAAACAACGTGTGCAATGTCAAAATTTCCGAGAGATTTTGCTCGTCGAAAATGTCAAAACTACGAAGATCATTTGTGCACAATAAAATCAAACTTAGGTAACAGGAATGTACAAGAAACAACTTAAGTTATAGTTATCAAACAACGTACAACTGCGAGATAACTGGAGAAGAAGGGGCGTGTTTCTCAAGTTGGCTCTGGCGCGACTCTATCCATATTTTAATACTAAATTGTTTACCACCAAGATTCAACGTAGTACTTTATAGAGCGGTTTTCACTTGAGTTTTGCTTTGCTACGCTAAGTGATTGGATTAAAAATCTCGCGCCACTTTCTCAGCCAATCAGAACTAAAACCAAAACCAATCGTGACTCGCTCCCCCACGTTTTCCCGTGCTTCGTGCCGGCTACATGTATTTGCTTGGAGTTTTGATTGGTTCACTGGATTGTCTGTGTCCTTTGTGATTGGCCAGAGTAATTACTTTGGTTTTGGTTTTACGACACTCAATTGAAACCTGCTTTAATACCTTTAATTACAGATAATCCCTCCCTGAATAACTACGTAATATCCGACACGTTCCGCTCCTAGCAAGAGTGCTGCACGTGCAAAAGTTTGTTGAAAATAAACGTGCGATAAGTAGATAGGCAAAAGAAGGAAAGGAAAAAAAAGTATTAAACTATTAAATAAATTCTCTTTTCTACCTTACTATTTATTACCGTATTAATTTTAATAAGTGCCCTGAGCGCTAATTAAATTTTTGGACCCGATTAAAGTGGGCGCTTATTCAAGGTGGGCGCTAGTTCGAGGCTGGGCCCTTATTAAATGTTCACCATTTTTAGCAAGAAGTGAGTTTATTTTTGGAGCAAAACAATAAATAACAACAAAACGTGAAGATGTACCAAGGCAGAATTTTAACTGTGCATTGACAGTTTCTGTAAAATACTAAGAAAACTCGATCTTTGGCGGGGAAGTCTCTCCGTAGTACTAAGTCAATTTCAATCTCATTGTCCCAGTACTCCTCTTGTGCACTTCACTTTTTTTTTTTTTGGGGGGGGGGGGGGAGGGGGGGGGGGAGGCTGGGCGCTCGTGGGAGCTTATTAACTTTTCCTACCTTCAGGATGGGCGCTTATGGACACTTATTTGAGGTAGGACGCTTATCAAATAATTACGGTAATTATATAAACAATCATCTGCCCACAGCACTCCAGAGGCATGGATGTTGAGCCATTAGCCAGGCTGGTTCCTTTGGTCTCCCTTGTTACGTGGGAAGTCGACGTCTTGACTTTTTTTTATTAACAGTTTTCATATACATCACGTTACAATTACACATAACACGAATTTTTACAGGAAAAAAATAGGAAAAGGAAAAGAAGTAACATCAATATTCACACAAATTAAAGATCTATTTTACATGTAATGCATTCAATAAGCTATATAAGACGAGAGGTTCATTAGCACTTAAAAGTATTGTCATTAAATATATTCTCAGGCATACATGGCTTTTTCTTTGCAAAAGTTTCTGGTGAAAACTGCGTTTTATGGGGGTACAAGATTTCGACATGCACCAACGGTCGGAAAGAAAGCCTGGAAATCCTTCTATTTTGGGATTTACTTCTTTTGTTCTGCAGGTCCATATGAAATACCTGGCCACAAGAAAGTAAAAGTATTGTTTTGTGTGGGAAACGTCTTGACTTAAAATCGATCTTGCATAACACCTGTCTGTTCGCTCAGTACGTATGGTCTTGACATTTTCTTTCTACATGTTTTTGTCCTCTTTGCCGCCACTTTGTTTTGTTCATGTATTCAGGCAATATACCAACAGTTCCACTTCATCTACCATTGGATTACGGAAGTTGCAATTCCACAGTAAAGAGTTCTTCAATTTCCTCATCAGAGACAATCTAGCACAAAAAAATGAAATAAAAATTACTTGTTATAGCTTTCATAACTGATGTTCAAAGCATGCCTTAATTTTTATACTTCTTTTGTCCATCATTTATGTTCAAGGACATCTACAACATACCTTTTTGTGTTGAAGTTTACACGGAGACTGATTTAGTAACATATCAGAATTTTATTCTGATAAATAGTGCCAAACTGAATGAAATGCGTAGTGTCTACGTACGGCACAATATTGTGATAATTAATTTGTCCGTTTTTAATCAAAGAATCTCATTTCCTCGAATGATGGCAAATAGCAAACAGAATTCCCAATACGGACCTCCCGACCGGCAAATAACATACATTTATTTTGCACATTTTTTGCTTAATATGGTCAAATGGCACAATAGTGTAATAGTGGTAGTATTGATCCATCAAGGTATAAGGACTTGAAAGTGCTGAAAACCATTGCCAGCCACCTCACTATACTTTGTTTTTGTTGAAGAAAGTCAAAGCCCAAACTCTGTGTAAGTCAGACAGTTAAGAAATTAAAGGGACAGGTTATCCAACAATGACTTCTTCACTGTTTAAAGGGACTACATCACAGATTTTAACAGATTTTTGAACAGCTAAAATTTATATTTGTGTCATAGGAAACTTTAATGGTTCATTTTTCTTAACAATTGCTATTTAAGAGCACTAGAACTGTTTAAAAGCGTGTTTGCCAACGTTTTTTAAGCCATTTCCGGGCACCTTCAAAAATATCGGTACCGTTTATAGCCAAAGTTTGATTTCTATCCCCATAAAGGTTGTATCTTCAGTTTAATATTCAAAGATAAATGTTTTTATGGGTTAAGTTGCCTTCCACTAATTTCAGAACAGTTTAGACCAAAAGTCTGCGAAATCCCTGTGACATACTCCCTTTAAAAAACTGACCCATATCTTACTTGCGTGAATTCTTCAAATGTCAATCTTGTAGGTTGCTGCAGGTCACTCCAACTCAAAATGCTTGTTATAATTCCCAAGACATAGTCATCTGTCATTTTTGGCCCAGTAACCATTCTGAACAAGCTAAACAGTTCACTGTACGACAAGTATCCATCATTATCAGTGTCCAGTAATTGAAATGCAACTGGTAGGAAAAAATACTCTTAGATTAGATGCTGAATTATGAGATACACATGGACATCTTTCTCTATCTCCACACAGGATGTCTTTGACCTGGAGGGACTCCCATATGAAAGGGGTGAGGATGCTTGTTGGATAAGAGACCAATCGGGGTGTGGCTCAAGCTTTTCCTGACCCCTAAAAGAAAGCAAATTACAACCGGTAATTTATATTTGTATAATTGTTTCTTTGTGTGCAACCCTAAAGGAGACTTCGAGGGCTAAAAATCAAGCGTTTTGCCCGAACACCCTAAGTGAGATTAGGTAAGGGCTTGCTGCCGGCTTCTTCCACTCAGTGGCTGAAAGAGAGCTTATGATGGGGTGAAATTTCACTAGAAAACAAAAGACTTTAAAGACTATAAAGACCAAAAAAGCCACAGAAAAGCCGGCTGGGCTTTGTAACGAGTCTGATCTTATCTTTTCTTAGCTTCATCCCTGCTTCATCTCTCTGGTTATAAGCCTACCCAAAACCCCTCACGAAGTTGTAAAAGCCCAGGGCTTATAACCAAGATTTAACAGTTTACATTAACATCTTATTGGACAAAGAAAGAGGGAGGTGTTGTGGTCATGCCTAATCCTTGAATTATTCTCTTTATTTTTTAAGACAACTCACTCTGATGATGATTAGATGCAAAAACGGGCATAGGCAAAAAATTAGACAAAAATGGAGGTATATATATATATATTATATATAACACAAGAGACAGAGTTCACGGGAATCCAACATAAAAAGCAAGTTAAAAATATGATGTGCAGCAGAGTATTTGACGAAATGCGAGGTACCGGTGTTGGATAGCCGATGAAACACTGACTCAAGTGTTTATATATCTCTCAATCAAACCAAACATCTATCCTGACCGGGCACCAAATCCCCATTTATTTTCTTTTTTTATGAAATTTGATTTGAGAAGTAATCAACAGACCCCACACAGGGAAATGACAGTATTCCTAACAATACTCACACTGTTTCTTTCATCAAGTGAGTTAGTGGACCAACAGACAGAAGCTATGAATGATTGATGTCAACTTTTTCCTTGCCAAGATAACAGATGCCACTTTAGGCATAATGGTAATTCTCTGTATGTCCAGGAATGTTTGAGTTTATACCACCATGTCTGCCCTCTGGATCAAGCGTGCAAACCTCTTCAACAGCCTTGATATCCTTCCAGTGACTACAACAAAAAAAGTTTCAGTGCACAGAAGAAATATTACCGGTAATTTTATTATGTATAACTAATTTATGGAGGGGGACAAGGGGGCCTGAAACTCCTGCCTCCTGAACTTTTCACTCCTGCTTCTTGCCCCTTCCTGAGTAGTACCCTCTTTTTGTACCATAATAATTTATTTTCTATTGTGAAATATAATAAAATGTTGCAAAATTTTACTCATTTTCTCCTGGCTCCTACCACTGTAGGAATCCTGCTTCCAATTACAGCCCAGTCAAAATGTGCCGGCAGCGGCAATTTTTTCGCCTACAACAAAACAGCTGAGCGCCTACTACACACTTAAGTTTATTAAACTTGATAAAATTAATCAGGATTAATTAATTTTGACTTTGCCATAAAATCATCATACAATAAATTAATGTTAAAACAACAATTACTTTGATCTTGTTTTGCTTGTATCACAAGAAATATAAACCAAAACACAGCAACAAAGTTTCTCCCCGCTCATAACACAGCCAAGAACTGCCATATTTAAAAATCGCCACAGAATGCACTGCAAACCATTGAAAGAAAGAATGTATGTCATGTATGCTAATGGATAGGATACTGGTGATGTCTCACTGACTGAAGAAAAGGCAATATTCTAGTTGAAAATAATTAGTTTAGCAACAAATATTGCTGTAAATGGAACTTAATCAAGCTGTTGACGTTTTATTTACCAGTCTTCTGAACATGTAAAAATGCTCTTGCAGTTAAAAAAAGATGGTGTCCAAACAAGCTTGTGGCCTCTGCTGCCTACTACTCCAGTCATCTTGCCTACTACTCAAAAACATTTTGACTGGGCTGAATTATTTTCTCCCTTTTTGACAGAGAAGTGATATGGGAAAAATGAAATCTGGAACTTGTCAAAACTCAAATGGAACTTAACAACTTGCTGGAGAAAATTTGAATCAAAAGTTGCAAGTTGTTTTGAGCAAAATATTGATCAATATTGAAACACTGGGCTGCAACATTGTAAAGTTTGGGTACTGAAACAAACTGTATATATAACTTCTAATAATCAATAAATTACAAATAAATAATAAGTTATTGTGTGATTCATTTATAATGTTACAGGGCTTAAAAAAAGTGCTGTCCAGTCATCAGCTGGGACAAGTAGATTCCTTTGTTTGGAAAGCAACTTTTCATGCTCATTTGCCTGATGGGCAAACTGGGCCCAGACAAGTCATCTGCCTACCAAATCACAAAAAAGTAAATTTAGACAAGCATGCACTGCCCTGTTAAAGTAAACTTTGAAAGCTACATGTCCAAAGGCCAAAGTTCTTTTTCAAGCTCTGTTTTACAGTCCACAATAAGTCACATGTACATACGGTTTGAATTAGCTTCTAACTCTCTTATTTCATCTTCATTTCCAAGTGAAGCTCCTGCCCCCTAAAAGAACAAGAACAGCAAGGACAATATTTAATAAAAGTAAATTATTTTACTGCTGTATAACATTCCTATAATAACTGTAAACCTACTATATGTCTCAACTATAACATAGGTGGTGGAGCAGGGGTGCCCCCCCCCAAACAATTTTTTTTTGGGGGGGGGTCAGACCCTCCACATTTCAGTGTCAAAAGTATCACTAGTACAGCATAAAATTGGTTTGGCAAGACACAAATCGTTTTATCAGGTTTGTGCTTGGTTGGATAATATGGTGTAGAACTTTTAACAACGCTCCTTTCTCCAAAATGCTACTAAGCTAAGGAGAGGTCCGCAATCTGTTAAGAATGTGTTTGACAGGCATTGGCGACTGTAGAGCATACATTTTCTTCCCTTTGATGTCTAAAGAACACCCCCCCCCCCCCAGGAGATATGTGTTTTGTAGTAATTTCAGAATATAAAGGGTTAATAACTCTCCCTGCCAAAAATAAAGAAATATGGAAATTTGCAGTTTTACTTATCTATATAATCACTTTACACCTAGAAATTTTAAAATCCCTTGGATTGAGTCATTATTATCTTTCAATCAAATTAATTTGCAAAGGCGGGCATTTCCATTCACTTTTCACCTTTTAGCAGCACTTTACAGACCACTAATGTCCAGAGTTAAAAAATGCCATAAGTAAACTCATTATTAGATATCATTCTGCTAATGGGCCTACTAGACACACAGTTTTTCATATTTTTTACTTTCATTGGTTTTCAAGATAGACATAAGAGTGAGTCCCAAGTCAGTTCAAAATCAAGCATTTAAAATATATCTGAAAGAATAAAAAATTATGTTCACTGTTGATCAAAAACCTGTGGTCAGGAATGAGATAAAATGAGAAAATATATTCAGCTTGCCTGATTATGACAGTGTGGATTAAAAAAGTAAAAATTTAGCTGGATGGAACGTCCTGAATTGAATATAGGTATATCAAAATAAGAAACACAGAAACAGATTTGAAAATCAGCTATAGGAAAAATAGCCCAAATTCAGGACTTAATTAGGAATAATCCATTTAATGGGATGTTACTTAAGTGGAAGTCAGCTCTGTGGGATTAAAATGGTAAACCCCCTTGTTAGTAATAGGAAATGACAAAGTTAATGTACCTTTTAAAATACTACATATGGTGTATTTTGATGACTTACCATAAGAAAAAAGTTGCAGGAAATGACTAATATGTTTTCCACTGATAATGAAATCTTATATTTTCAAGACAAAATGATAAAATAGTCAAACTATAAGGAAATAAAATGTCATGTTCCTTCATTTACAATCACTATGAAATATTTTATCATTTATGCCTTTTCAATTTTGGTATCATAAACAGACATTTTGATTTATATACAAAGTACAATTTCCTGGAACCTGAAAAATTATGGACGTAATGTATAGTTTTTTCTAAAGACAAGGCCATTTAAAATGGCTTAACATATTGACAATTTTTATCCTTAATAGATCCATTAGTTGCCATGAAAACTCCACTATCTCAGGAAATATTACCAGCAAAATGATCCTAGTTCTTAAATACAAATTGCCTCAAGGTAAAAATGTTGATCTGTGGAGATCTAAAGTGGAAACACAGACATGCCAACCTAGCAAAATCAAAACCTGGGAGATCACCCAAAAACGGAGTAAAACAATAAAGCTTTGCCTTGCCGATTCAACCACAAAAACTTATCAAATATCTTAAAGGTTCCTCTAAACTTGACCAAAATAAGTGTGAAAGCACATATTTCAAGCACTTTCCGTGTATCCCAAAGATTTGGTGACCCATTATTTAGGAAGACCAGGAGATTCGGTCTTTATCTGGGAGACTCGCGGATAATTCAGGAGAGTTGGCATAGATCAAACTAACCATGAACAATGACCAGGTTTTTTTGTCTCAGCCATGCACCCATCTATACACTTTATTTTTGATGAAACCTCCCCGAAAGGGTCACCATTAAATGAGGCCAGATAATTCTGCCGCAGGGTAGCTGCTGCAGAAAGGTTCAATCGTAAAATACCCTAATTCGCTTAAATTTTATTATTTTTCATACCAAAAAGTTTTTACTCTAGACTCATAAACCATATATTTTCATTAACATTTTTGAGTTCCTGAATTATAAATGAAGCACTAGGATCCACATTAAAGTTGTCATGTTTGACAGCCAGGGTAAATAAAGAGACCCCTCCCACCGCATTTTAGAATAAAACACCATGCACATTTCCAGCTGAGCAAACCAATATTTTTAATTAAAACGAAAGACAATTTCCAAGTCCTCAAGTGGTACGCTTTTAAATCTATTTCAGCAGCCAAAGCTTTTAAGCATTATGTACAGGAAAATAAGTACTTATATGCACTTACGGCAAATGTTTATCGACCCCACCGTCCATCTTATCACAAAGGCCTCCGCCAGGAAAAATTGTCTTTGAAACCATTATGAGAAAAATACCCCGCTAGAATCACCTGTTTCGCCCTATTGTTCAAATAGTCCATTAACTTGTAGCATTAGCGGCCTGTAAACGCATTGAATTTCGCTTTTCATGTGCAGTAGATTAAATTTCTTGCGCTTTTATCGAACAAAAGTGCAATTTTGACGCGGCTCGCAGTAAAAAAGCTTTCTTCGACCTTCGGTAAATCCGCGAAAATTTGCTAAACGGAATGAAAATTACTGTATTTAATACCTGGGAGTTCTCGCACCTTTGGCTAATCTAAAAACAATACACATCTCACTTCTTACCATAGCTGAATAAGCAGAAAACTTTCGTTGCCTCCAAGAAGCACAAACATGGCGGAGAGTTTACAAGATGACCTCCGGTGGGCCCCCACTGGAGGCCGGATACAAATCATCTACACTTACTGGGGGAGGTGGAGAGGAGAAAATGTCGAAATTTTAAATTTCCTCTCGTGAAATTTGGTGATAATTTTGCGCGAATATTACACACTTTTTCCGGATAAAATGAAAAATTACTGAGTATTAGGAAATATATATTAATTGAGTTTGACTTTAACAACAATCATTCCTGTCCAAAAAAGTCAAACCATGCTAGTACCATGCGGACCATGCTCTAAAAAAATCCGACTGCAAAAGCCCTGAAGATAGGCTTTGCAGTCGTATAATACAGAATAAAGATAAATTTACATTTTTAAAATAGATTTAAGCACAACAAAGAAACAGGATTGTTTTGCGTGACCAATAAGCCATGTGTCTTCGCAAAACGTGTGCTTTGCTTTTAATTTACAACCTTTTTGCTTCTTCCGACACCACACATGTCACAATAACCATATTTGCATTAGCTTTGCCGCCTGAAAAGTACTAATTTGCTTTTTAAATGTGTGAATTCAAACGCTGTGTTTACGAGTTTTCGACACGAGCTTACAGCGGCGCACAAGGTTTTTGTGGAAGCCCCGACGGTCAAAACAATGAGTTGTCTTTGAAGGCTCGAGTGATTGGCCAGAGTGACTCTAAGGTGTGAAAATCTCCTAGCTCCTGACGACAGCCGAGGCACGTCTAGACTGTATTTTGGCGCTGCTCAAACATTTTGTTAAAGATTTCACGCGTTCCTGTACTGTTCCGTCTTGTCCTAGATCTAACACGACTCTTCCGTGAAGAAGACCTTTTCGTTGTTTTCGTGACTTCTGGTAAGTGCGTTATACGGGCCAATTCTTGTCCAACATGATAACGTATTAAACTCGAAAAGACGCATATTCCTTGCTCATTAACACCTAAGCTTTTACCTTGTTCACCAGTCATTGCCATTTTAATGAAGCTGTGAAGTTGCCTGTGCTTTTCCATTCCGCCTATCTTTGAAAGGAACTGGGAAATCCTGATCGCGTATCGAGCACATTAAGGTAACTTTACAGCCCATGACTACCTAATTTCGTAATAGAGTGATTTCGTGACTCAAGGTTGGCTCATTAATTCTTGAAATTATAATAACATAGCTCCTTTCTTCTTCCGATTGACAGGAAAACCGAGCAAGCCTAGAAGAAAACACCCGCCGTATAGCTAAGAGGATCTTTTATTTCTACTGAAGCCGCAAGATGAAGTGAGTGCTTTGTTGTTACAAATTTGTAAATTGGTTAAAAGGAAGCCGGGCTATTCAAAACAGGAACCTGATAAACTAAAGGGGTTTTCGTGAGCGTTGAATTGACGGTGTGCAGTGCAAAGAAGGAATTTCACAAAGTACTGTGTCAACAGACAAATTATGTCGTGTTAAGCTTTACTGAAAAGAAAGCACGAAAAAACTGCACGAAAAGAGTTTCAGGCGAAATAATGAAATTGATGTCTTCCCTTCTAGCTTGGAATCACTTGCGCTTACAAAGGGGTTCTTGTGTAGTTGTCATGTTTTACCGGTGAATTATGCACGGAACACAAAAACCAATTACTTGTACATGCAGATCCGTGAAATCAATGAATTTGGCCATTTGCAAGTATATGTCGACCTTAAATTCATGCGAAGCAACATGCCACACTTTTCATTCACGGCGTGTTCGTAAACTCATATGTTTCTAATCATTTCAGCAAAATTTGGCGCCCATGGATCGAGTCACCCGAAGATCATCAAAGAAAGCAGCGACCACGATACGCGGTAAGTTCACTGTTTTATTCAATACGACAGCTTTTAAAACTATAATGGTATGATTATTTCGCAACCCAATTGGGTTACAGCCTTACAGCGGGCAAAAAGAACATTTTTCAGTGAAAGTTGTACATTTCGCTGCGGGTTTCAGCACGAAATTATGTCACGCGCGTTCACCTCTTTGTTCCCTGTTAGTTCGCAGTTTTTAAAAACGTTCAGATAAAGGGTAATAAGGCCAAAGATGACAGCTTAGTCAACGCTTTCTATCAGTTTTCTCATCAGTGACGATTTTTTTTCGTTTTTTTCTTTGTTTTAGTAAGCTGGCGGATTTAACACGAGGAGTATTAAAGCAAAAGCCACTCCTTCAATATCTATTCATGAGCTATTCATGGTTTTCTATGATAAAAATTAAATTTACAGTAATTTAAAAAAAAATCATTGCTACTCGTTGTTAATTTGGATCCAACTTTTTTTAAAGTTGCACTGAGACCCAACTGGATCGAACAAATCGACACTGATTCTTGAATGAAAAAAAAAATACAAATTCAAATGAAAAATTAAACTAAGAGAGTCTTTCAACGCCGCCACTTTAGGCCGGGAATCAGAAAATCTTATATAGGTAAGGTGACAGAAAGATGGTTATAAATGGCAAAGAAACATCGGGATTTAGTCCCTGAACATAGCATAGATCAGGTCAATTGAATCAAAAGATCTATTTCAATGGAAATTCCCTTGCAATATATAGCCGCGTTTCTAGCTATAACGGGTCCCAAATGATATCCGATTTTCGGCCGGGCGAAGACGGCCGGCGGGCTATATTGGACACTTTTTATTATCGGTTATTTTTTTAAAAAAAACACTTGTCCACAGTTCTATATATCCAGATGCATTCACTTCAGTAAATCCTAGAATTTCTTAACGAGTTTCGTTAGACGCTTCAAAAGCCACAAATCTGGCGGAGGGATGGCAAGTACCCACGGTACCTGGAAAAATTGATGCTCTCTGATTGAGCTTCCTCGAGTAACACCCCTCCTACACCTGCTCTTGAAAATTTCCTTTGGTTACTATTTTTTTTTTTTTTTTTTTTTGCATTCATTGGACCTCGTGAGATTGTGAAAGTTTTATAATTTGCACAAAAAATGAAAGAAAACTATATGGTCTCGTAATTTTCCGGCCAAACCGCCCCGGCAAACGCCCGAAAAAAGAAAAACAGGGCCGATAAATTTAAGGTCTTGACCGATTGAGAAACGCTTCGGTGAAAAGTACTTTTAAACGGAGTTGGACTTTAAAACTGAATGCTAAATTAGTCAGTTTTGGAAAATTTTGATCAAATAAAAGATGATTTCGATCGAAGGCTTTGTTGTTGAAATAGATTGCATGCGACATCAGTGTTGCATGTGAATTTGGATGTAACAAAAACTCAGGCTCCCGAATAACGAACTTCCATGTTTTAGGGTTAAGCATTGCCGTAGCCGCCATTTGGAATTGAATGCTGCAGCAGAAAAAGCCGATGACACTGAACTTTGTTCATGTACTGATTGATATAAACGGACATCGGAACGAAGCAAATGAAACAGTTTTGGAACCTAGCGAGCCAGATAAACAGCCAAAATCACATGAACAAAGAGAGTCGCCATGGCCGGTAGATTCGTTTGTAGACGGCTGAAACAACAAGCGCGAATGTCAAACCACTCATACATGTACTCATTGAATCTTCCAACTTTGTTCTCGATATTATTTGATAGGTACAACTTTTAGAACTATTAATAATTATAATAAACCGTAGAACTGAGAATTAATGAATCTGATATCAAGAGATGTTGAGTGACTTACAGCATTACAAAAGCGTCAACTCAATTTTCAACAAACAGTGAATTTTGGGCGTCAACGAAAATTAGCTTTCTACCTTTATTACTAAATTACGATGAAACTAGTCAATACTTTGTTCAGAAATGTGGAAAAATCAATCAGCCTTATATGTAAATAACAATAGTTACAGCAGAAATATATATATAGTTCGTTAGCGAACCGACTTCAGATGTAGGCGAATCGACCAAAGAACGAACTGCATGGTCGTTAGCGAATACACTCGTAGACGAAACGCCGGACCAGCTACCCTATAAGAAGTTCTAACTTCTATTAAAACCCCCTGCTTAAAGGACCGCAAACCATTTACGGAAATACGAATGTAAAAAACCGAGCCACTGACCACAAATTGATTTTTAAAGAACCCCCTGACATACGGTATGTTAAGAGGATATTGCAATGGAAATTCCCCGTTAACAGAAAACATTGTCGCTGAGTTTTCAATACTTGCTCGCTTCCCTTAAAATCAGCCACTTCTTTTCCCGATAAAAAGCACTGCTGTAAAATCTTAAGATAATATTCTGTTATAATGTCGCTTGCTCATTCATTTTTTTTACTTTTTTTTCTGAACAGCCCTATGGACAGCTGAATAGAGCAGGAAATATAGAGCAACAGCCACAATTTAAACATCCCGTCAGGTAATTTCAGCTGCCGAGAATCTTAGTAAAACTACTGAGGATCTTAGAAGTCAGCTAGCTCTTGAAAAGCACTGTTTTTGCGAGAATTTAGAGAAATTGCCGGGAATCTTATTGAGAACAACCAGACCAGTTTGAAAATCGAATAAAACCTTTCCTTAATGGTTTAAAACTGTAGAAAAACGTTAAAGGAATACTATGAAGCTTATAGGAGTATAGAGATGGGAAAACCGTTTAATCAGTGAGACGTGAATGGATTGCATTGAGACAAACTCGACTTTCGTCGTGTGGACAGAGTCAAGCTGGCTTATGGGCTACAACAATCAACTATCACCTTTATTCAATATTTCACTGACAGTTGGTCGCTACAACTGAACTGAAGTTTTTTATCATAGCGGACCTCATACAGCTCAATTTTATCAATAACGTTAAGCCGTGGTACAAACGTCGAATTAAAATTGTCCATCAGACATTGTCGACAAAGCGGAACAAGATTTTCTATAGTTCGCAGTTATAAACGATTTTCTTCTGAAAAGCAGATCGGTAAAACAGTATTGCAAAATTCGGACCGCTCAGTGAACTAATCGGAACTTTTCCTTTACACTGGACTAGTTTGCCATACACCCGGGAGTAAAGCCTCGAAGGTTAATTCAAATTTAGGGTGAGCTAGAGTCGGGGGGGGGGGAGGGGTGGGAGGGGGCACTTATTCGGCGGGATGGGGTACTTGTTTAATTTTCCCAAATCATGGCTGCCAGTTTTGATCCCTACACCTCAGCCGACTCAACTGCCTTCTGCCTTGGTGGGCCCCTCCATAGGGAGGCTTCAAAGAAGCTGTTGCTGACATAACTAGTGCACTAGAACTGCGATGACGATCGCCCCAAAATTTCTCAATATTTTTCTGATAGCCTTTTTTTCTAGTGCACTAGAACTGATTACATTTCACATGGTATCCGTAATTAATCTTGCTTAGTTAGTTAGTTAACACGACAAATATCATATTCAACCTTTGTGGGAGGGGGGGGGGGGGGCGCTAAGTCAAAAGGGGACAATTACTTCAAATACTAGATACCTTTTGCTTACTACGTTTAAAAGTAACTTTCTGTTTACATTTCATGACATTTAGTTTAATTTCTCTTATAGATTACTTTGGACAAAAGCTGCGTATGATTACATGTATTCCTCAGGTGAAACACTTCTACGGAATTTCCCTGTTCAGGCAACAATTCAAGTCGTAGATCAGTATGACAGTGATAGCAGTGATGACGATGAAGACGACGATGAAAACATCGGCAATGAATGTAGCGAGCAAGAAAATGCAAAGAAATGCAAACAATAATATTTATTATTTTAAAAAGAAACATTGTAAATAAGCGAACCTTGAGAGGAAATATTCATATATCCGTATATACACACAACGAAGTGTAAGAAAGTTATTTAAAAACAGCTTTAAAGCATGTCGTGAGTTTAGGGTTTATATGATAAACTTTTTGAATAGAGTTAGAAAGTTTAATATAAGTAAAAAGTAAGAATGCAGTTTATTGATCACAGTTAGATTTATCCAGATTTAACATGATTTTAATAATATTTAATAACATTATCAAGATTAAATTGTGATTTTATTTCGTTTAACTGTATGTACTCATTGCTGTACACAGCTTAAATTGTTGGCTAATAACCTATTATTTTTTTTTATAAATAATAGTTATTATACAGTTGTCAATTGTTTTATCTGAGCTGTCAGATATAGCGGTCATATAAGTCTATTCGATTCATTGTCTATTTAGTAAATCATTTTGTTGTTGTTTTTTCTGTTCGATATTTTGTAAGAAATAGTCATTTTGTTTAGTTTTAAGCTATTACTAGTAATTAAATAATATACACTACCATGCTAGCTCTAACACGATTGAGAGTTTAATAATGGATATAAAGGATCAATTTAGATACTTGCTGCATGCAGGCTTAAAGAATAATTCTTACTATTATACAGTTTTGTAAAAAAACAAACAAACATGCATATATTTCTAAAGATATTATATAATTCATCCAAGCTTACAAAAGTATGTGTGATGTGAATGCAAAGTTCTGCTTCAGTCCAATGTCTATAGGAGGGGTTATGCAGCAGGGTTTTGTCTCAAAAAAGAAGGTCTAGTCTTAAAACAACAAAACACTGGTCAAAACAAACAAAAAAATCTTTGTTTTTATCACAAATTATGACAAATACTATTAATTTTCTATGAATCAAGATAAACAAATTTTCTCTGTTATTCAAACTTTATTCATATTGTTTATAATTTTTCACACACAAGCATTCTTTTAAGAACATCAGTCATTTGTAACAGGAAAATAATATTTATGATAATTATTATTATTACCAGTATAAATAAGACCTGTAAAGCCAAGCTGATGCCACTGTAAATTCCCCAGTCAATATAAATATTTTATACATGGATATAATGAATGAAATAAACATTGTTCGATTGGTTACTTATTATTTTTAATCTTGAGGTTGGGTAATGAGGTTCTCAGAACTCCAAATGCTAAAATCAAACTGGAAATAAACAAATTATACAGTAAAAACCTGCGTGTAAGAACCTTGGGATTTAAGAACCTTCTGGCAGATATTTGCTTTTTTAATACCCCAAAATATAACAACCTGTTTAGCCAACAAATTCCAACAGGTTCTTATATGTGGGGTTTAACTATTTAATTTATACACACGTATATTTTTTTACCAAAAAGTACAGTACTGTATCATTGATCAATTAATGTTGTTGGACGTTTGGCAACATGGGTACATTAATAAATATTTATAATGTAGAACAGACCAGATTGTATACTATTTTGTGATAATCAACAACAATGTTTACTCTGTAGAAATTAAGAACCTAATTAAAAACCTACTTAGCCTAAACTGTCAATAAGTACCCCATAATACAAGAACCTGTTTTGCTAAACTCTGAAAAAAGTAGGTTCTTACACGCGGGTTTTTACTGTAAACCATGCTTGCCTCAATGTGTTCCCTTCATCAATTTACGTTTTTCAAACTTGTTAAATTATTGCACCTTCTTTCTCTTGAAATTGTCTTGCCTATTTGATACCTCTAAAACCCACCTTAAAGTGCATATGAAGCGAAATTTTTTTTGCACAATTTTATCCTTCAATATGTTAATAAAAACAACTGCAAAGTTTTAACTCTTAAAAAAAAAATTTGGTCCTGATTTTGGCGCTGCAAAAAGCCTTATTTTCTGTTTAAAAATGTCCAGAAGACTGGGGCGAGTTTATGCGCTTGTGACGTATTGTTGTGGACAGCTTGATCACGCTTTAGTCGCCAATAACAAGGTAACTAAGGGAATTTGTACAACTTAGACTATTTGGGGCACCAGCCACGCAATATCTTTCTCCTCTTCTTAGTTGACCTTAGTTTCCCTCTTTCCGCCATGTTGATTCCAAGAATCTTGTCCACAACAATACGTCATCAGCCCATTTTGACCGCGCGATTTGAAGGACAATTTTGAGGGCAAAATAGCGCAACTTTCAGGCCTTATAAAATTGCGAGTTTTTTCTTGATAAGGTTCAAACTTTGGGATAGCGTCTTAAACATACAGAACTTTCGAAATAAACAAAAGTTGATTTCGCTTCATATGCACTTTAAGTGAGCATTACTGAAAGCCCTGATAATTGGTTACTTTGTATCATTATAATAACTTCTTTAAAAAGTACTTGAAGTAAAAAAAAAAACATTAATATTAACATTAAACCAAATGCAAGTTCTCAGAATTCAAATCAGAGATCAAAGAAAACCATAGAACTATTATATTGTTTCCATATTGTGCAGTTCCAGAAAATATTCATACCCATCCCAAGGAAGGTCATTGGAAATTCTGAGCAGGTGAGGGGTCTCAAAAGCCAACATTTGTAAAGGAAAGTATGGGGCTTAACTAGAATTTCCAGAGGGGGTGGGGGGATTCAAACCAAAAAACCTTCCATGGGAGGGGTATGGATATTTTTTGGAACAACACATTTCCTTGTTAGAACTAGACATGAAACATGTCTTTAAAAGTTGTTTCGTGTTTTTTAAATTAGTTTTTATATTGTTCTAAGAATAATTTTTATTTTCCCCTATACTTCCTCATCCCTAGTATTGAAATAGAAGTTCTTTATTTTCTGGGCTCTTTATGTCAAGTCTTTTTATAATCATCATAACCTTTCCACACACATAGCAATACCCATTCCACCACCAATGCACAAAGCTGCCACGCCTCTTCTTGCTCCAGTTCGTTTTAAGCCATACAACAGAGTGACAAGAATTCGACTCCCAGATGCTCCTATGGGGTGTCCAAGAGCTATAGCACCTCCACTGACATTGACCTATGAAAAATTTAATTGAAATAAAAATACATAAATTATCAACATTACTACTGGTAGTTGTATGTGAGGTGCAGTGGCCTAATGGCTAGCATGCTGGTCTCTGGATTGAGCACTGAGTCTGGTTCAAGCACTAGCTTGCAAAGCAGGCGTATTTAGTGAGCATACCGTAAAATTCCGGTTATAAGCCCTGGGCTTATACAACTTCGTAAGGGGTTTTGTGTGGGCTTATAAGTGGAGGGGCTTATATCCGGGAGGGCTTATAAGCGGAATAAAAAAAACGTTTCGAAACGAGCCACGGGAGTGTTGATCGAAATACGTTTTTTAGCTAAAAACGCACAATGAGGCAACATTTAGCCCTGTTTAGTACTGTCGTCCGGCACAGGGGGGCTTATATCCGGGGGGGCTTATAACCGGATGTATTTTTTTTGTTTCCAGGTAGATGGGCCTATAACCGGGGGGGCTTATAAGCGGGGGGGCTTATAACCGGAATTTTACGGTATTTGTCGAATGCATTTTGATCGGGCGCCATCTTGGATTCTTACTCAGGAGAGGATTGGGGATAGGAGAAATGTGTCCTAGGGTAGTAGGAGTGAGGCAGAAAAGACAAACCTCTCTCAAACCTCTTCCAAACCTCTCTCTGCCCTCATCCAACATGGCGGCGAATCTACTCGATCGCAAACTAGTACAATGCGCGCCCACGGAAAACGCCTGCACTGCAGGCTATTCAACTGAGCCCTGGCCAGAGTCACTGTGTGATGTTCTTTGGCAGAGCACTTTAGTCTTGTAGTGCCTTTCTCAACCCAGGTGTACAAATGAGTCAGTGGCAAACTGAATAATGGTGTTAACCCTGCAATGGACTAGCACTCCATCCAGGGAAGAGTATAATTTATATTATAGATGCATAATTGAAACTGCTTAAACTGCTTTTTACATTAATTTTGTACCTTTTCTGGATCAAGTCCCAGATCTTTAATAACAGCACAGGACTGGGCAGCAAATGCCTCGTTCAGTTCAAACAAGTCAACATCTTCAATCTTCCAGCCGGCTTTTTTAAGCTGAAAAAAATAATAAAAAACACACTTGTACAAACTCAGACATTCTTAGAAGTGCAAATTTTACTTATAATTTGTAACAAAATAATATAAACACTGCTGCCTCACTCCTACATCCTAGGTTGCTTTTCCTCTCTCTCCCCAACTAGGCAAGCCTCTCCTGAATTCAATTTCAAGATGGCACTCCCCTAATCAAAATGCACTTGCTCCCTTAAAAATCACTTGCACTGCAGGCTACAGTTGACAATACTATCAAGACTGTATATTAATAAGAAATCACTGTACAACAATACAAGCTATACTTACAGCTTTCCTGGTCGCAGGGATGGGCCCTGTGCCCATCACTGCTGGGTCAACTCCAGCCTGACCCCAAGATACAATACGAGCTATAGGAACCACACCCCTCCTGGTAGCTTCAGCATATGACATAAGCACCACTGCAGCAGAACCATCATTGATCCCAGAGGCATTGCCTGCTGTAACTGTACCAGTTCCGTCCTGTAGAAAACAGGGTTTGAGACGAGCAAGACCCTCCATACTAGTGCCGTGACGTGGGAACTCATCTTCTGTAACATCTATTGTCCCTGCAAGTTAACACACCCGTGTTGTTAAGGCCAGGTCCATTTTAATTAGATTTTTTGGTCAGTGGAGTCAGAAGGCTTATTAATATAAATGCTTTGATTTTTATAGCATGAAGTGCCAGGGTGGCATGCCATATGCATTATTAACCAAGCGTGGGGTCAAGATGGCTGGATATTGGCAAGTTCTTTTTTGTGTTTAAAAGAGTGATATTCAGCCATCTTGACCGAGGATTCATTATAATGCCAAAAAGATACATTTTTTTTGCAGTATCAATGTGGGAAATCCCAAGCAGGCAAGATAAGTTCATCTTGCCTGCTCAGGTAGCCAATCAGAACACAGGATTTGCTTCATCTTGCCTGCTCACGGGTTCAGCCACATAATATTAAATGTGTATTACAGATACCCGGTACCTCTCTAGCATTCTGTCAGGTTGCCCAAAAAATAGCTGAATTCCCATTCACATGGAAAGGCACAATGAGAGTGAAGTTTCTTACAGAAGAATCCTACTGAACATTTTTTTTGTTTTATACCAGGACTCCAGCTGGGGCTCAAACCTTGCACGAGCTCTGAATCTGGATTTGGACACATTAGGCCACCATGCCGACCCCAGTTATGAGACACTCACAGTGTCAATAAAAAACCTTTATTACACGACTAAGGCGGTCCGAGGGCCAATAACTAAATCAGCCAATCAGATTACTTTATTTCCGCTCCCGCGAGGGCCGATATTTTCCAAGTATCGGACCGGGTTTTGTCCCGAATGATCCCGCGCGATTTAGCGCAAGATTTTTGTCTATCAAATCAAAGATGGCGGAAAGTACGGACGATATTTTCCGTAAAAATCACTGCAAAACTCCTGAATGGATAAGAGAACCAGAAATGCCCTCCTTCGACCTTCAAATTCAAGAATTTCTTGAGTTTTCTACTAACGGTGAACAAGCAGAAATGACGGAATGCTCACCTACAAGCGAAACTTTGCAACGAAATGATAACAACAGCCATCACAGTGAAATTGAATGCGAAGTCATTAATGATAGCCAAGAGCTAGAAGATTTTATTTCTGCGCAAAGGTCAAGCAATACAGTCAAGAAAACGAAGTCCGATATGAGAGCCCTTCAGCGTTTTTGTTCCAGTATTAACGAAACGAGAGAGCTGGAAAAAATGACATCGTCTGAACTTGACAAATTACTGTCAAAATTCTTCAAGGATGTAAGAAAAGAAAATGGCGCAGAGTACGAGCCAAGCTCGCTGACCTCTTTTCAACGAAGCTTCCAACGCTATTTTACAGAGAAAAAGTTACCTTTCAACATATTTGAAGATGAAACGTTTTCCCGTTGCCGTCAGGTCCTTGCTGCTAAACGAAAGAGCCTTGTCCAGAGCGGTCGCGGTAACAAGCCAAACGCAGCACGGGAGTTGACCGTAGAAGAGCAAGATAAGCTCTTTGAAAGCGGCCAGTTTGGAGACCACGATCCCCTAGTCCTACAAAGGACCCTTTGGTGGTTCCTTTCATTGCATTTTGGTTTCCGGGCCAGAGATGAATCGAGAAAGCTGTGCTGGGGGGATGTTTTACTGCAAAAAGATGCTGAAACAGGTCGAGAGCTTCTTGTTTGGCGAACGGAGAGAGGGTCAAAAACCCGCCAAGGAAACACTGAAAATGGCCATAAAAGACCTTTCTTGCCCAAGCTGTTTGCAACTGGCGATTCTAGATGTCCGGTGAAATTTTACAAAGCATTCGCAAACCACAGGCCTGAGGACATGAAGAAACCCGAAGACCCGTTTTACCTGGCAGTGAAGCACAAAAGGAAATCCGACGACAACATCTGGTATTTGCGTACACCACTGGGCAAAAATCAGCTTGGAAAGTTTATGTCAGATGCAGTTTCTGCTGCTGGCCTCCAGTCAGGTGAAAAGAAGCTCACAAATCACAGTGTCAGGAAAACCAGCATCGGTCGTTTGCTCGACGGCAATTTTCCTGAAAACTACGTGATGCAGCTGAGTGGTCACAAAAATATCCAAAGTTTAAGCTCGTACAAATCTGCTTCCTTGGGCCACCAACGCCAGATGTCAGACACACTCAGTGGACGAAAAGAGCCAGAAAATGCCAGTACCAGTGATATCAATTCTTCCATTCAGGACAGTGCAACCTCCGTGAGCTGTTCATCGAGCTCGAACGCCCTCGAAGGTGTTTTTGCAGGTGCAAATATTTCCTCTATATCAGGATGCACTTTTCAAGTCATGACAGGGCCCGTTCAGTTTGTAAACCAACCAGCTGCAAAGCGGCCAAGAAGAATCATGATCGAAAGCGACGACGAAGATTAATCCTGCTCAAACTTTCCAGTGCCAGCCATCGCGTGTTTTGAGTGACGCGTTTATGACAAATAATTTTTTTCAGCTCTGAAGTTTGACTAATTTTCCTTTAAGTTTCAAGTCTCGAAGTGATTTCGATAACAATACATTCAATGTTCAGTTTGTTAGATGTCATTTTTTTCCTCGTTTACTGAGCACTTTTCATAGAACAGAGCTAAGTTTTAGACTTTGTGAAAATTGAAATTAGTTGAACTGGTTGAATGAAATGACAAGCTGGCCGCTTTTTGACAGTTGACAGTTTCTGCCACCGTTGACAGCGAAATTTATAAGAGCAAATCTTATTGGTTAAATAAAAGCAACTTAAATTGATTCCAGCATTGTGACGGCTTACTCGTGAAAACAACACGTCACCGTGAAACCGCTACATCGGAGTTTTTATTGCTTTGAAGATGAAATGACCTTAAACACAGACATAATTATAACTCCTTTAGCGCGCGTAAAAGTTTTGCCGCACATTGGTTTCCACGACATCTACCGGGAAGCAATTCTCACTACACAAAGTTTTCAGTCGTGTAATAAATCTCTTATTAACCAAGCTTGCTCGGGACCGTACTGGGCGAATATTGGCCCTCGGTCTTTTTTGTACGGACCTCGCTGCGCTCGATCCGTACTGACAAGACCTCGGGCCAATATTCGCCCAGTACGGCCCTCGCGCTTGGTTAATAAGATATATAAACTAAATAATCAGTAAGTAATTACAAAGGTAACTATATTATTCACCTACATGTATGACGTATCAGTCAGCCACCATCCTGCTTATAAAGAAAATTATAATTTTTCTGAGGCTACCTTTACGGTAATTTACCTTTTCTTGTTTTGATAGGGATAGTGATAATCTCTTCTTTAAAATAACCTTCTTTCTGTGCATTCTCCACTCTATTTTGAGATACAACTGCAAACTGATCTTGGTCATCCCTGCTAACTTGCCACTGTTTTGCAACATTCTCGGCTACAAAATAAAAAATAATTATGCTTTCAACTGTTTATATTTATACATTATGTATAACATGCAGCTCTTGATCTAAGCATATAACTTCTGGTTGACAATTAACTTTTTTAGAGGTAAAGGTAGGTAAAACACTGCCTCATCCCCAGTTGCTTGCGATCGTTGGGGAAATGCTAGTTAATTATCGAGGAAAGCAGGAGGTGAAGGACTGCTTGCATTGGGGAAATGCTAGTTAATTATTGAGGAAAGCAGGAGGTGAAGGACTGCTTGCACTTCGTGCTTGCTCCCAATTCCCCACTCCCTGCTCCCGATCAAAATCCGCACTCAATCGGCCTTGGGAAAGCCTGTGGAGGAGGCAGGGTAAATTAATTCAAGGGATAAGATGAGATGTTTTTACCTGTTATTCCCATGTGGTAATTGTTAAAGGCATCAATAAGCCCATCTAACATCATGGTATCTACAAGTTTAGCATCACCCATCTTCAGTGGTGACCTCATGTTACAACAGTGTGGGGCCTGGAAGAAACAATAATGCACTTATGTTGTAAGTTAATAAATCATTAGCCTTAGTTATGGAAGCACACATGTTTGCCTCTGGTTGGGTTATATTATCACGTAACCTAGCCCTAGCAGACCAGACAGAGGTGCTCCGAAGGGAGAGATTGAAGTAAAGATGGGTCCTTCCTTGCTTGAAAAGGGAGATGGGGTGGAACTTCAGGGAAGGGGCCGCAGCTTTTCAATTCTTGCTCCAATAAAGGGGAAGGTGCAAACAAGTTTTCTGTGGCCCTTGGATTTTACATTTTTCAAGATTAGTTGTGCCAAAGTACTGACTCAAACCAAATCCACTCCAAGCAGAATATGGCAAAATATATGCAAACACTAGTTGTAAGGGAGAGTTTTGACATTGGTCTTGAGAGAAAAACAGAATTATTATGGAAGAAAAGACACTGTTACCTGACTCATACTTTCCTGACCCCCAGCAACAATGACAGCTGACTCATCATTCAAAACAGCTTGGTAACCCAATGCGACAGCCTTTAAGCCTGAACCGCACAGCATGTTTACACCATAAGCTGGAACAGATGAAGGGATCCCAGCATTCATTGCTGCCTGGCGTGCAGGTCCCTGGCCCTGTCCTAAGAAAGTAACAGAAAAAAATAAGTCAATAAAACACCTAGCAACAGCTCTGTTATGAAAAAAAATTGTATGCCTGCTGAGAAGATAATGTTAATTTTAAATTCATACTATATCCTTTTGTGATTCATACGTCATTTCTCAAAGTAACATACCGGTAACTGTAAAATCATGAGTCAGACTTTATATGAGCTTTTGGTACATTGCCTCCTAAATTGGCGCACTAGGAGACCATTTCAAAGTCATAGATAGTAGTCTCTGGAGGACAAGGTTAACAAAAATTTGGTCCCAGGGGTGGGCATTTGAAAATCTATGTTGCATGATAAGCAAATGTCCAGTAAAATGTTAGTAATGTTTTCAAAAAATAATGCTAAATGCCAAACAAGTTTGGCCCAGGCAGAGAATGGGGAGCTGCAATGCAGGCATAACTTGAGGGAGTGCACACCACCACTGCCACTGAAAATGTTTGAAAACAAAGATGGCTGGGGGTGATAGAAAAAAGCAACTTGGGGTAGAAGTTAGACTGTGTACATCAGAGAGAGGGATGTCTGTGTAGCAGTGTCACTAATTTGTTCTGGAATTATTTTGCATATTTTTTTAGGGGAGGGGGCAGATGTGCACAGGCTAGGTAGAAGTGAGGGTTGTAGGGGGTGGGGGGAGGCCAAGAGAGGGGAATTTTCCTTCCCACAACTTCCTGCCCATCCCAACCCCCCGGGGGGGCACTCCCATATATGGGCTATATAGGTATGTGCCGCCCGATAGGGTATGGTTTTTGAGGTTCTCTTTACTAATACTTGAACGGGTAGTTCAGTTTTAAGATACCTTTTTTTCGTTGATCTGGGCGTTTATTAAAGCTGATAGAATATAGGTACCCTATCTAAGGATCACACCAGGAACAAAATGCTAAAAGGACCAAAAATGATACCCTATTTAGATTTTATAAAGATATTTGTTTGGCCGTGCGCGGTTAGCCGCTATTTGGGTCGTCACGGAACACTTGTCCTTCCCTTGAATAGGGTGTCATTTTTCGGTTTGGGGCCTTAAAAAGGGTATCAATTTTCGCTTTCTTTATCTTTAAATAGGGTAAGGGTTTATCAACCTTGGCGGCAAGGAATACCAGGGTGGTAGTCAGATACAACAGGCAGCGCTAAGTCAACAAAAACACTTGTACTGCAAGCTAGGGAATGGGGCCCGGGAGGAGATTACAGGCCTTGTGACTTTTTTACTTTTGTCCCCTAGCCTGTGCACACCCACCCCCTCCCCTAAAAAAATCAATTCTCTAATTTCTCTTGAAGGGACGGGGAGAATGTACACAGGGCTATCACAAGGCTTTTTTCCAAACAATGGAGGTAAACACCTCTGGGGAAAAGCATAAGAAAAAGAGAATATTTACATATACAGTACCCGCGGTGCAAACTTGTCCCATGATGACTTCGGCCACGTCAGACGCTGGGACATTGCCGCGCTTCAAAACATTTCGTATGACCATGGCACCAAGTTCATGTCCTTTAAGTGAACTAAGACAACCGTTCAAGTTCCCGATTGGTGTTCTTCCTGCAGCAACAATTACAACATCCGAATTATTATACCCTGAACTGGACGCCATTGTGAAAGAAGTTGCGGGAGAACCACGCGGATTACCCTGGGGACGAAGTTGGAACTTCTCGTGTCCCTTTACACAACCATCCATTGGAAAATAGCGATGCCACTGAGTTGATATGCTTGCAGGCTCAAGCTTACAGCAAACAAGAAACAAAACATGGCGTCGCAAGTCGATGTTGTAAGTTTGCGTTAAAATTTCTTGTTTCCTGTTTAATTTAACTTTATTTTGTAGCCACCAAACTTTTCCTTAAAGAGCACAGATTTAAAAACTGTCATTATGTTTTTACTTCAGCGTGAGGACTCGGAATCAACTGCGATGAAAAGTCGGCCCAGTAGCAGCTCTGTTGATGACAAAGATACAGAAGAAGCCGGCCCGTCATCAACCACGGCCGCTGAGAAACGTGCAGAAAGAATGAAGAGATTACGAGAGCTTAATCTCAGAAGGGTATTGTAACATTTCAGTTTAATTTCTTACAACATTATTCAAAAGAACGTGTTATGATTATCTAGCTTCTGAAGCTATTAAAGACTAGCAATTAATGATTCTAAGGTCTCTTGGAAAGTATTCCATTTAATCATCATTATACCATTTCACTTGGAAAGCTGTGCTCTAACAGAGCCGGGGTGCCACAGGCAACTAATTTTTGTCTCTGCGCAACTTGCATAACTTTGAAATCATAAAAGCTTTTAAGAGCTGGGCACCCAACACAGCTCTGGAGTCCCGGGGGGGGCACTCCCCTATATGGCCTATACGGGGACGTGCCGCTGGATAGGGTATGGTTTTTGACTCCTCCGGTCCTGAACAGGGTATATAATTTCAAGCTCCTCTGTCCTAAACAGAGCCTGAACTGTCCTAGACAGGGTATGGCTGCAAGACTGTCGTCCATGTATTTACATTGTTTTCGCTTTCGCTTCAATAAAAAGCATTATTTTATTCGGCCGGATAGGCGTTTTTGCATTTCAATGCTTCAAACATCGCGTATGGGACGCAATCACCATAAAGCGTAAATGATTGTTGATGTTGTCCTTTGTCCTAAATAGGGTCTTAGAATAGGGGGTGTTGTCCTACACAGGGTAGGCATTTTAAGTTTTTATTGTCCTAAACAGGGCCAGGGTTTCAAACCTCCAGCGGCACCCCTATACCTAAACTTAGGTCAAGTACCCCCCCCGGGTCTGGAGTTTGATGTAATTTAAACTCCAGCTAGTCATCATGATAATGTCCTGATGTACACTTCAATCTTTCAGCCATAAATGAGGGCTACCGGTAACTTAGACTATGTCTAAATAATAAGTCCAAAGTCTTTGAATCCATTGGCCAGATGTTTATTTCATTTTTCCCAGAATGAAGCACGTAAATTAAATCATCAAGAAGTAGCAGAGGAAGATCGAAGAAAGAAACTGCCTGCAAATTGGGAAGCCATGCAACGTCGAGTAGAATGGGAGAACAAGGAAGAAGAAGCCAGAAAGGTACATACTACTACAGTTTGTACACTTAAAAACTTCAATGGCAAATTGTATAAACACCATGCATCTGAGTGTATTCTCTTAAAACAAGAAAGACATCAAAAACAGCAACCATGCTAGATTTCATTAGATTTCATTACACCCACTTTCAGTGTTTCATGCATAGTTGTTCATAGGCGGCGGGGCAGGGGAGGCTGCAGCACCCCCCAGTGAAAATTTGGGGGGCTGAGCCCCCCCCCCACATTTTGGTGCCAAAAATAAATGCAGCGTAAAATTGGTTTGTCAAGATATTCCGTCTCGTGGGTTAGTTTAAACATTTTTGAAACTTCCTTGGAAGTCTTTGGGAAACTTCGTTTATCTTTGGAAAAGTTCAAAAAATGATCTGAAAGGTTTGTTTGGTCTTCGAAAAACAATGGCCGATTCCCTCTATGGCACGCGCCTACAGGGAATCATGGTAGTTGAATTCATCGTTGCTAAGTCTTGCGCGATCTCGTGCATGGTTTGATGAATACAACTACCATGATTCCCTGCAGGCGCCCGCTATAGAGAGAATCGGGCATTGGAGAATCTTCGAAAATTTTCGGTCTAAGAAATGCTTAAAAAAAAGAAGTTGCTAGAATGAAAAAAAAGTTGCTCCAAATTTGAAAACCTGCCAAGTATTTTTGGGACAGTTTTAGCCCCATCACAGTTCCAAAACGATCCGCTGCCTCTTTTTTTATGGACATCCATCTTTCAATGTGCTAAATACAAGACAGATCAAAATCCACAAATCATAGCCCACTAGCATGACCATCTAAACTCGTGTGCTCATTTGCATGAAACCAGGATGCATTGGTTTTGATTGGCTCATTTCAAACAGCATTTCAAAAGACAATGTTGAAAGATGGATATAAAAAGAAAGCTATGCATATTACACTGAAAGTGGGTGTAAATCAGATGTGTAAAGAACATTCACGAACTCCTTTATTGTGCAAGAACTTGTTTTGTTTGTATAGATATAACACGTGATCACCTGAATATAATCGATTGTAAATTAGACTTTGATCAGTCCTTTTGCGAAGCGAAGACGAGTACACAAGATCGAGTTTCTTACGAAGTTTTTATGTTGTAAATAGGGACGAATTTCAAATTAAACGGCAATTATTTCAATTATGATCTCGAAGCTTATTATTTATTCTTAAGACATTCTCAGAAAAAATAGTGTTTCCATTTACATTTAATAAGTAAATCAAACATCTGCTTAGTAGACTTGCTTCTGTGCTGATTTATTTAATTAGGAAGCTGAATCTCGTGGGGAGGATTATGACCGAGTTAAGTTGTTAGAGGTTACAGCCGAGGATGCTGACAAATTGGACAGGAAACGAAAGAAGAAAAACCCTGATCAAGGCTTTTCAGGTACCCTATATAACTGTAATATTGGTTTGATAAGTAAACAATATTTTATTGATAAAGAACTCTTTACTAATATATTTTTCATATTTTTAGTGAAGAAATTCAAGATTTTTAGTTACAATGTAGGTTACATTGTCTAGAATCTATAATTAAACTTTGCCGTTGTATATATACAGCTATTTCAATGTTATTAATGTTGTCTGGTCAAAGCTTAAAGCTTAAAGGCAAGACTGTATGGTTTTTTGGGTATTCACTGGAATTTTACGTACTGGCTTAAAGGAAATGTACAAGTTTGTTTTTTAATTTGCACATGAAAGATTCAAGAATTTGTTTTCCTCGTAGGAGGCCTTTCTGTAGCTTTACTTTTTACCGTTGCCCGTTAAGTTTTGACTTCTAGAATTTAGTGTCGCTAAAAGTACCTGTACCTTGTTTCCACTTGTTGGAAGAGAAATTACCGTAATGATTTGAGTTAGCGCCCGGGGCGCTTATTTTCTTTTGGCACCTCAAAGGAGGGCGCTTATTCGAGACAGGGCGCTTATTTGGGACAGGACGCTTATTTAATTTTTCAAAAAACAACCAAATGTTTAAAACAAAACTTTAATAAATATTAGCAAATTGTTGAAAGTTCAGCTACTTTTAAAAGAATTGTTCATTTAAGCAGTAAATATTTACATGTACGGTACGGTAAATTTTCATGCGTTTATCTATTCGACGTCGATGACTTCAGTAGGGGCATATATCCGCAACAGGGGCCGCTTATTAGAATAGGGACACCTATAAGAATGGGGGCGCTTATTGGAATAGGGGCGCTTATTTACAAAAACACATTCGAAAGGGGGCACTTATTGGAAGGAGGGGGCTAAATCGAATCATTACGGTAAAGAAAACATGCAACTTTGCATTTGTCACGTCTATGTATCTAATTAGTATTCAGCACGTGCAGCTGCTCTCCTCTTCCCATACTACCTTTCGGTTTTGGGTTAGAGCTTTGACCGGACAACGTTTATTAATTGAAAATAGCAGTTTACATCATTACTGACTGGACACTCAGTTCTTGTTGCAAGATGACCTTCATGTTACAATTTGTTTCACATCACAGACTTTGCTGCAGCTCAAGAGAGACAATATCAGCGCCTTACCAAACAGATGAAACCTTCTACTGATGATTACAAGAGAGAGAAGGAACAAAAGTAAGTTCCCCAAGGCCATAAGAATTTTGCACTTGACTCCATGTATCCTGAAACCACTTATTTTTAATTTGTTAAACCAAGTCAAAAGTCACAACTGCCGGACGGTGTAAATATTAAAGAGTTAAAAGTAGAGCTGCTTAAAATTGAGTATTAAAAGTAATTCTGAATTTTGTGGTTTTGTTTTACCTGGTACTTTGTTTTGTGATTTGATTTTGTGATTGATTCATTAGGAGTGAGACCAGAACCAGTGTTGTTACTTGCTTACATATACCTTTACAGTGTACATGGTGTACTTATGAATGGTATATTTGTGTAAGAGCCAATCAGATCATTTTCCACACATTCCGCGAAAACCACCCAGAGCAGAATATGATTAACGACAGTGTAACACAGACGTTCCTTTTCACAATTTTTTTTTGATGGGAGGTGACAGCTGTACACAAGCTAGTTCAAGCTAGTAAAAATAATTTGCTTTGAGGTTTGATTGGTTCACTGGGTTGTCTGCAACCTGATAAATCGCCAAAAACTGCACTAGTTTCTTTTTTTAGTTGCTTTTGCCATTGTTCATAATTCCATTGTTAATATTATTTTACTTAAATGTAAATATTAATAATAATTATCGATAATATTTTTCGATATACACAACTTATAATTGGCTATGCTAACATCCAAAACAGTGTTTAATGATTGTACACTTTGCATTTTGTTGTAGAGGGGAGGACATGTATCGAGGTGTTGATGATGTAAATTATGGCGGACAGGGGAAAGTTCCAGAGGCCGCAGTAGACAGGATGGTTGCTGACCTAGAAAAGCAGTAAGTACCGTTTAACAGTCTTTAGACAGTCATTCTTGAAAGCGCAAGATGCATTGGTTGAATGGTTAATGAACTGGCCTCTGTTGTGCAAAGTATGGATAACGCTATCCACCGGATAAATCACTACAGTCAATTCCCTGTATAAAGGACACCTTCAGGACCATCATTTGGTGTTCATAGTAGAGAAAGTCAGTAGTAGCGAGAGTTATTTTCAGTAATTCTTATTTGCCAGGACTTCAACTCCTGTCTGTAATAGCAAGGGTATCCCTAATAGCAACATGTCCACAAGGCAAGAGTTGACTGTATCTTGAGGATAGACAGTGTAAAAGTTTTGATTTGTTAACACTTATCCACTAGTTAGTGACTTGTCCTGTGGATAGCATTATTTACCCTTTAAACAACTCTTGGACTTTAGATCAAAAGATCCAGGTTCAATTATGTCCTCCGTTTTGTGTCATGTTCTTGGGGGTAACCCTTGACACTTCCGCAACATGTATGTGATACATATACTACAATTAAGCATGCTGGCTTTGGTGAGCCATTAGACTCCTCTGATCTTTCCAGGATCAGAACAAATTTTAACCTTTACCTTGAAGACCATAACATTCAACATGACAGATGTTCATGCAGGTATCCTGACTTGTACACACTCAGATGAAAAATACATGGAATACTAATCAGCAGATTTATCATATTACAGTCGAAGCTCTCTTAACAGACACTCTCGTAAGCGGAAAGCTCTTCTTGCGGCCGCCTTGTTTAAAACCCCGTTTTAACTGCCATACAAACTCTTTATTTTTACATTCTCTTTAGCCGACATTCCCGTAAGCGGCCGCAGACACTTCCAGAGATAATTTACGACTTAGACTTTTTCTTTGTTTTTAAGCTCCTGTAAGTGGACACCCTGAAGAAAATCCTGTTAACAACCTCTGTATCTTGTTTTTTTATCAATCGACTTGACATCGCCGTTCGTCACAATGATTTTACAGTCATTAACAGTACCATATTTCAGTGCTTGTTTTGTCGTCATCCACGTCCGTCTGGTTATGTTAGCTGGGCAAGCTCCCATAAGCGGCCATCTATCCCATAGTCCTCTATTGGCTGTTTACGAGAACCGGTGTCCGCTTACGAGAGCTTCGACTGTACGTATAATTGATGATCGATTGGGTGGGCTCTGTTTATTTCCAATAATTGATTATGAAATCTTAAACTTTTCCCAACATTTCCCTCTTCATCAAAAGGTGCTGTGTGAAAAAAGAGCCTGAAAACTAGGGTGATAACATAAGGCCATAGGTAGTCTCAGTTGATTTATTTCAAACTTTTACCTTGTAGAATTCAAAAGCGTGAGAAGTACAGTCGGCGAAGAGCTCAACAAGATGAAGCAGACATTGATTACATCAATGAACGTAACATGAAATTCAACAAGAAACTTTCCAGGTTTTATGATCCATTCACTTCAGAAATCAAACAAAACTTGGAAAGAGGCACTGCAATTTAGCTTACTCAAAATAGAAATTGCTTGTTTTAAAGATGATTTCCAGTCCGTACTGCGCAATCTCCGCCTGCAATGTTTGTGAGTCTCACAAACAGAAGAATGTTTACTAGCAAAAATAAAAATTCCGGGACAAAACTTACCTTTTTCTTTATTATTAACGCCAGATATCCTTGTAAAACAATAATAACGAGTAAAAGAAGCTCGACGGTATTTCAAACGGACGTTTTAGTTCATCGTGAATTCTTGAATGAAACGATCCGTAATGGCGAACTAAAAAACTTCATGTACGCTATCACCGAAGTGTAACGTTTCAACGAATTCAAAACAAAAATGAAAACAAACCCTGAGTCTGCGCAGTACAGACTGGAAATCATCTTTAAGTACTGTGCAGATGTTTATTAATGAATTAAAATTTTAACAAAGTTTTAGTTAGAGTCCAGGCTCTGTAATTTGTTACCTCATATAGTCGTGTTACATTATTTTGTGGTAATTTACAGTTGAAAGTTGCCCCTTTTTAGAGGAACACGTGGCATTTACTGTTCATTTGTTTTGGACCAAGAACAAAACACGGGAAAACACCAACATGTAAATGGTGAGGCTAGTTGCACGTGCATTTTTTGCAAACAAATGTGTTTTGGGGGCGGTGGTGACTGCAGTGAATATTCATTAAGTTTTATTATAATGTGACATAATTCTTGAGCAATAAAATTGTCCTCAAAATATAGTTGCTTATTAGCTGTTAATACTACTATGGATGGGCCGTAAAAATATGTTGAACCAAAGTGGTCTTAAACAGGATGGGGTCAAGTAATAATAATATGTATTATTATTCATATTAGTACTTGGTAAACCCACTTAATTAAAATAATGATTATAATTTATTAGGTATATTTTAATTCTACTTCTCATCACATTTAATTTGAAATCTTGTCTACAGTAAAGTGAATGCAACTGGTGCATTTATTGTAAATTTTGTACAAAATCTGAAGACAATTATTTGTCATTCAATGTTTATCTACATTTTTCAGTCATCTTATCAGACACTCAAGACACTTTTTTTTGTATGTTCACCCAATTTTTTTTAGCAGGTAGTCATGAAAAAAGTATTCTCCCAAAAATGAGGTGAGGCCCAGGCTCCTCCCCTAGATCTGCCACTGTAAAGATTTGGACTGTCGAGAATGTGACTCAGCTTTTGTATTGGCCTAAAAACTTGATAGGGCGGTTGTTAGACGGGTTCCTCTGTAACTTTGTTCGTTTCATGGCAAAGAAACTGAAAATCTCTAAGATACTGTGGTTAGTGCTGTATTGGTAGAGCTGGGATTTTTCTTTCATTTGTAAATCTTTAGGGTTTGTTTACTTCAGTTATCAACTTTTGTTCAAGAGTAAAATTATTTCTTTGAAATCAACATTGCATGGAAACAATGGTGATGAATAAAAAAAAAAATGCTTTTCAGAACCAAGACTGTTGTTTTGTTAATGTTTTGTAATGTTAGGGCCAAAGGAAGAGAGTTGAAAAAATAAATGTGGATGCTGCCAAATTTATTCATCATGCCCCAGTTCGTAGGATGGCTAATGCTATGCACTGGATAAATCACTATCCATAATAAGATAGAGCAGTATCTTCTGACAACACTTATCCTCTGGATAGCAATATACCAAGTGGAAAGCATTAAACTGCTAACCGCCGCCTGGTTAGCTCAGTTGGTAGAGCGCCGGACTGCTGTGCGGAAGGTCGTGGGTTCGAACTCCAGACCGGACCAACACTCAGGGTCTTAAAATAACTGAGGAGAATGTGCTGCCTTTGTAATTACATCTGCAAATGGTTAGACATTCTAGTCTTCTTGGAAAAGGACGATAAAACATAGGTCCTGTCTCCTGTATCTTCAGTCTTCTAACAGGGACGTTAAAGAACCCACACACTATTCGCAAAGAGTAGGGCACGAAGCTCCCGGTGTTGTGGTCTGGCCTTTACAATTGTATCTTAAAATTACAAGCGCATTTGAACATATACACATGGAAAATGCGCTATATAAATACATTATCATCATCATCATCATTAGTAAAGTCCTGGTGGGAAGACTTAAAAATGTTTGGGGTATTCCACATTTTCGTTTAAGTTACATGTATACATTCTACAAGTGGTGTAAAAATGTTTTTCACCTCTGAAGATACGATAAGCATTGTAGGGAGTCTCACCATGGACTCGCTTACTACAATTGGCATAGGACTTTCCAACAAAATTATTGCGGTTTTCAGTGAAATGCGAGCTCTGAAATTCTATTCTCAACCAACGGTTTACGCTTTTTGCTTCAGTCAATCATCTTAGCGGACCTCTCAAGAAACAGAAGTTCACTTCATTCGAGTCAAAGGTTAAGTCTGTCAGTTGTGATTGGTAGATTTCGATCCATTTTGCTTGTTTCTGTTTTTCATGGTTCGTTGGCTGTCGCCATAATTATGATTGACGGCAGCGAAAAACACAATCGTTAGTTGGATTTTGAATTCCAGATCACATTTCACTGAAAACCACAATATTTTGGCTTGGTTTAGTCAAACTGTTACAGTTTATGTATGAACCGACCCATTCCCATGTCCAAGACCAAATGTCAAATGGAAAAAAATGAGACCTAAGACCTAAAATCCGAACAGTCGAACAGTAAAACGGTTGTAAAGACTACAGGGTACTTTCTTCGCAAAGGAGGGTTACAGTGTGTTTGATTAAGAAACAAATGACAATCTCGTTTGACTTATTGACATTCTTTTCCTATGTACGTGAGCCAGTGCACGTAGCTTGAGCGTTGCCTTGGCAATATGGCGGCCATTTCACTTTCTTGTAAATAGTTTTTTGGTCGTTTGCAGTCTTTGCAGTTTGCAACCAAAATTCAACCATGCAGCATGAATTTCCAATGCCATGTTTTGTGTTTGCAAGGAAGAAACTGCTGATTTTTTTTAAAAAAAGAAAGCCTTCTATGAAGAAGAAGTGGCCCCGCCGAGAACGAGTCAGGTCAAACACGGTCCAAATACGCTTCATACGGTATCTGAAATATCCACAATTGGGGTCCAAAGTTTCCACCTTTCCCGAATTTGAATTTTTTCAGATATTTCGTTGGTTTCATCGTTCAGAGAAACAGCAATGCCTTTGGAAACTTGGGAAGGATTTTCATGATTTTAACAGCTTCTTGCCTGTTTTCCCGCCGAAACTGTGTCAACATCTTCGCGCGAGGCAAGCTTCCTCTTCCTCGCAGAGCCATCCTCACCTGAATATTCTTGCGGAAGATCGTAGTTATAGCCATATGAACAGTCCAGCTTGTTGAAAATTTGACATTCTTCCATGTAAGAAGTAAAAACAGTTTCTTGAATCCAGCGAGAGAGCTCGTCTTCCATATTTTTTTTGCAAGACCTCACGTCACAAGCTCACGGAATTATCCACTCGCAAAACGGAAGTTGGAGTCAACTTGCAGAATAGAATGTCGCGATGGAAGATTTTTCTAGAAACACTTTCAGGGTTGTTAAATAAATAACGATGGAAGGAAGGTTTTTTCGACTCAATTCAGCGATTATTTCTACGTGTTTACCATGCGTTTGTCTTTCCCACTATTTTTAGTTTCTTTTGTTCCAGTCCCCCGTTCCAGTGGACCATTTTTACTGTCTCCAGGGAGGGGTGGGAGTGTCAACAAATTTATTATTTTAATTCACGATTCTTTTTTCCATATCAATTTAAGGATATGTTTATTTTCAAAATATATGTCCGAAAAAAAAAAACATAACTGAAATGTTTCGGTTTCATGTGTGATTACTCCCACTTGCGTGGGCGCGTCAATTTTTCCACCCTCCCTACCCTGGTTAAAATTTATCCTCCTCCCCAACCTTCCCTCGATTTCGCTTGCGGTGATCTTTCTTTTCGACGAAGCTCTGTCTGTACGAGTGGGTTGGTTTCGTCTTTAGAATGTCTCCTAAAAACACGTTCAATGGTATTGGTAAAATCTTTTTATAGTGAGATGATTTTTCGATACTGAAAAGATAATTTGAGACGTAAAAATGCGGTCAACGAGGCAAAATCTACTTCCTTGATGGATTGCTTCTGTGAAATTTTCCCCACCTCGAACATCTCTGGCTCAACTTGAGAAACGACAAGGTAGGCACAATTATTTTTCTTCTTTCACGATAATCTGGGAAAGCAGTGCTCTTGACATTGTATTAAAAATCTGACATTATCTGTTTTAATAACGCTCGCAAAAAGACCTATATAGGCATTTTGATCGTCTGTCACGAGGTGATGTAAACAAACATCACACTCGAGCGATTCAAATACATTCAAGAAGATCAGAGAAATCTTCGATCAAAAATAAAGATCGAGAGATCAGAGGAAAGGAAAATTGATTTTGTCAACTGATTTTACTGGCGAATTGTTTAGCAGTGTACTGTCAAAGCAAATTGAATGAAAGAAAACGACTGTCATTTTAAAATAAATTGACTGCATGCATTCAGGATCTGAATAATGGCATTAATCTGGGATTAAAATTTCGATTTTTGATTTTCTTTGTATATTGCACATTGTTTTATCTGATAATCAGGGCTTTTTGTTTGATGTGTGATCCCAGTTTATCCCCAAGATGACAATTTTACATTCGGTTTTTGCCAAAACCGGATTTGTAGCGGCTTTGAATATTTGCATACCCTAAATGAAAGGAAATTGAAAAGCTCAATATATAAGGGCAAGTTATCGAAGCTGGATAATTTCAGTTTTTAAGGTCCGTACCTGTATTTTCAAAAGGTTAGAAAAATAAAACATGATCGCATTTATATGAATGATTTTTTGATCAATTGGAAAGTTATGCTCATGCGATCATGAACAAAATTTTGTTTTTACTCTGTGTTCATTCAGGATCATTACCTTGTTTTGTACAGATCACGCCACCGGTATTGATAAATATTTAATCGACAAAACGAAAATTACAAAATAAATATTCCATTGAATTGGCACTCCTTAAAATTGTACTAGACAGCCAAAAAATCCCTTGATTGTAGATTAATTTTAAAATTATTTTTTAAATAATTATCCCAAAGCCAGAACGGTTTTTTCATTTAATTGTGTATAAAATATGTCTTGGTAATCTTACTTTTGGAAAAGTCTTAATTATCTGAATACAATTCCAATTAGGTACATAATGGAATGTCATTCATGATTAATGAACTGAGTTGGTGTGGAGAAACTTTATAACTTGGTTGGAAAGAGAATTTTTGCATGCAAGTTATTACCAAAATTTGTTTGTATTTGGTCTTGTGTTTCATTTCCCTCTATAAAGAAAGTAAAACAGACTCCATGAAAGGAGATTTATTGGGCTATAAAGAAGTTAAATTGAGGCATAAATTATTAAATGATTGCTTTTGAGATGTCACGTCATGATCATGTAAATTATAAAAAAATATTATGTCACCATGCCTGCAGTATGTAGCTGTAAATACCATACCATAAAATTGTGGTTATACCCCCCCCCCCCACACTTATAAGCCCCCCTGGATATAAGCTCCCCCCTTGCTAGATGACACTGACTGAACAGGACTAAATGTTGCTTCATTATGACTTTTGAACTTACAGTTGATTTCAGTTTACTTTGGCTGCCCGCTTTGCGAAGTTCGTTGCGAAAGTGGAAACTTTGTTACGAAGTTACCAATTACGTTGCGAAGTTTGCGAATTAAATTGCGAACTTCGATACAAAATTCCCAACTTTGGCCCGAATTTATTAAAACCTTCTGTAATTATGTTATCAAAAAGGGCTTTGCTATGCTAAACTGTTGGAAACAAATGTCATAAAAATAAAAATATAAAAGGTTCGAAAACTTTTATGTTCAGTGAGCCGTAAACATGTTGTCTCGACAAATTAGTCTCTGTCGCACTGCGTCGGCTTTGATTAAAATCAATTTTACATATGGGTAATCCATCCGGTTTTATCCGGCTTACAAACGCAGAAGACTTGAAATTGATGATTATGCCTCACAGAAATCGTTAAATGTGTATTTTCATACAAAAAAGTTAAAATTTCACCAAATTTCTGCATGCATAAAATTTATTTATCGGCAAATCACTTAATGCGTTATCGCTGATACGAAACATTGTCTTATTACACTTCAAGCTACTTCAACTTTCCTTGACCAGTTCTAAAATCATCAAATTCAGATATCGCCATGACTTTCAAGCAACATGTCATGTTTCTTCTCAACTACCAAACTTGGAAAGTTCAGTCGGGCCGAAGTTGGTAACTTTGTATTGATTCGCAAACTTCGCAACGTAATTGGCAACTTCGTAACAAAGTTTCCAATTTCCCAACGAACTTCGCAAAGCGGGCGGCCAAAGTAAACTGAAATCAACTGTAAAACCGTATTTTGAGCAACACTCCCGTGACCCATTTCGAAATGCTTTTTATTATACAGCTTATGAGCTACCCCGCATATAAGCCCTTCCGTTTGTAAGCCCACCCAAAACCCCCTTAGGAAGTTGTATAAGCCCAGGGCTAACTGGAATTTTACAGTATACTGGTAAATGGATCAGAAAACTGTGGATAGTATGAGAAAATCAGTGTTCTGTGTCTGTGGCTGTTAACATAGTATATATAATTTTTTTTTTCCACATATTTATTACCATTCTGAAAATACATTAAAATACATTAAGTGTTTACAAAGACTCTCATAAGCTATTATATAGTATATATTAATTTTTGTAAGCTATTAATTTTGTAAACTATTAATTGTATATAAGTAGCACCTATATAATTGCCACCTAGCCTGAAATTGTTTCTGTGTATTATTTTTTACAGCAATATATTTCTCGGTTCTGTATTTTTGGTCAACTAGTTCTATAAATACTTCAAACTTTGGAATTTTAGATTGTTTTCGACTAAGCCATATATGCAGTTTTGCAAGAGTTATAAGATAGTTTAACAACTCGCATTTTTCTAATTTACCAATGTATACATCTTGTAACGTGAGTTTAGACTCACGTTGGCCAGAGAGTACAAACCAGAAGTTTTCAAAGTTTTCCCAAAAGAAACGAGTCAGAGAGCAATCGTAAAATAAATGATACACAGTTTCTGGGTTAACCTTGCAAAACGTACAGGTATCATGTGAAACATAACCTATTTTTAGCTAGTCGCTTATTAATAAAAACAATATCATTTAGAAGTTTAAACTGAAAGCTTCTTACAAAAGTTTCCGATGAAACAGACAAATTAAGAAAAACCCTTGACACTGTACTGTCATCTAAACCAAAAGCATTTTTCAACTTCGTAAAACCCCTTGATACTATTGCCTTTTTTGTAATAAGTAATTCATAAAATTGTTTACTTTTACATAATAAGGGATCGAAAAGTTTTTCCCCACAGTAAAATTTTAATGAACCGATTTTATTACCATCAACATCCAAAACTTTTAAGTTGCCAGGAATTGCACTTCTAATTCCTGACCACATTAAAAAGTTTGAATGTTTCAAACCAGCACTTGTTGCAATATTGTATGACTCTTCATTGCCCTTATTGAATTGCATCTGGCTAGTTGAAGTAATTCCTGCTTTTACATAAATTATTGTGGTAGTAAATGCTCTTGCCGTCTATTTTGATAAGCTTATTGTTCCAGATTATATTTTCGGCAGTGAGAGACGTAGTAGAAAAAAAGTTTCTAAAATCATCCCACCATTGGAGGAGTTCATTATAAAATATGGAATGGAAGTTATAATCTTTAATATCATAATTACAACTAACAAAAAAAATTCCACCGTAGTTATCCAGCAGGTGGTCAATAAAGGCCTTCCATGGAGTCCGGCCCGACGAAAAAATTCTTCCTAGCCAGGCTAATCTTAATGATTTAATCGACGTCTCAATATCTGTTAACCTAAGCCCCCCAAATTTTATGTCATTAATTGCTGCTAATCGGGCTATCTTATCAGATCCATTCCACAGGAAGTTATATATAATAGTATTGAGTTGCTTTATAAACTCTTGCGGAGTTGGCAAAACTGAGAACACATAAGTCATTTTCGAAAGCAAAAAAGATTTAATAATTGTAATTTTGCCAAGCAGCAAGAGGCCCCTGCAGCGCCACAGCCGTGTCTGCAACCGGATACCTTTTAATTTATCGTAAAAATTTTTCTGCAACTGTTCAGTTTCATTATATGTGAAAACTATTCCAAGTGCTTTAACAGTGTTGACCCATTTTAATGCAAGGGGCGCCGCTGTATTATTTCGACAGGAGCCTATCCACATAGCTTCAGTTTTCGTGTAGTTGAACTTCAAACCAGAGCACTTTTCAAATTGATCTAGCAAAACAAAGATATGTTGTGCACTATCAACATCAGGGACAAACGCGGTAAGATCGTCAGCATATTGTACAATTTTGAATTCCTCATTCCCTATTTTAATACCTTGAATATTTGGTTTACTTCGAATAGCAGTTGCTAGAACTTCAGCAACAATAATAAAAAGATAGAGTGACAACGGGTCTCCTTGTCTGACTCCTCTTTGTATCTCAAAGTGAGATGTGCACATTCCATTGCTTATAACGCAGCTGGTTATATTTTTGTAGAATGTTTCTATCCAGCCTTTTATACTAGGTCCAAAACCAAACACGTCTAAACATTTTAACATAAATTCCCAATCGATGCTGTCAAAAGCTTTTTCAAAATCAATGAAGAGCAATATACCTGGTACATTTTCCTTCTTTGTATAATCCATAACATCTATAATAGATCTAGCTGCTTCACCAATAAACCTGCCTTTTACATATCCCGTCTGATTACAATGAATTATTTCCGGGAGGACTTTAATGACTCTAGCTGCGATTACTTTAGAAGCAATTTTTGCATCATAGTATATTAAGTGCATGTATCAGGGTTTTCTGTAGATTATTGGCCACTTTTGACTTCCTCTTGGATCATGCATTCATAATGTCAGTTGTTGTTGTAAGGTTTTCCCCCTGGAACTTAAAATTTATTAGCGCCCTTCATAAATGTCCTTAATTATTTAATCAAGATCAATGGAAAAATAACTCTCAATTACGTAAGGTACCGGTAAATGGTCCTTTAAAAGTATGCTTTCTCGCAGAATTTAAGTCAAATTGCAGGGGTCTCGGGCCATCTCAATTTCTTTTGTAAGGCAAAGAAACAAAGTCTCTGGTTCTCAAAAAAGACATTAGGCTTACTGCTCAAATTTACAAATCACTATCCCTTTAATTAGATTTGACACATTCAAGTTACAGTAATTACTTCAACCAGACCTGTTTCTTCATTCCTTTTAGAGGTCAAGAGCTGTGGTCCATTTAAATGGCTGCACCAGTATTTGTTTTTCAAGGGGAGCTGTTACATCAGGCAGCCATCTATGATCAGAGGGATCTCCTGAAGTCTCTGCTAAAAGCAGGTGTCCATGGAGAGGCCAACAGTCCTGATCCTCGTGGATTAACACCGCTGCACACTGCTGCACTTCATGATAGTGTGGAGTGTCTAAAGGAGTTGTTGGAATGGAAAGGTACCCCAAATAATGTGGTTGTAATGTAATTGGGAAGATTCCAGCTTAGACACGGCACATTCCAGCACAGACACGGTTTCATTTGTCCGCTTTCGATGCAGCTACGCCTTCGTTTACACGGCGCCGATCGAGACCACTACTTAAACTGGGTTGTTTTGAAAACGCTGTCAAAAGTGGAGCGTTTTCAAAATGATACGGTTTCGTTGGTCGTGTTAACGGCAAAACCACATCAATTTGAAAGCGGTAACGTAATTTGGCTGGCTCACAAAGAGTAAACATGATGAACCTCGTATGGAACGCAGCACTTGCTTATACAGTCATTTGAAAACACTCGAAAAACGGTTAAATAGGTTCCATGTAAACACTTTGAAACCATGTCGATTTCGATGCGGTTTCGAGGTTATAAAACTGTGTTGATTGGAAACCGAGTCCATGTAAATGATGCCTTAGTCAGTGGATGAAACCCAAGTGTCCCAGGGGGGTACTCCGGCTTGTAAATGACGAGAATGATCGAATGGAGGCAAAACTCAGGACCCCAAAAAATCCCTAAGTCTTCCGACATCACCCCAAAAAATCCCTGGCCCAAAAATACCCCCCCCCCCCCCCCAACCAAAAAAAAAAAAAAAAAAAAAAAATCCCTTGTCAAATTACCCCTTAATTGCCAGGAGGGGCAAAAACATAACACAAAGAAAATCATAAAAAATTAAGCGCATAAATACGCTAAGGCCGCAGCAAGGCACTTTTGTCCGTTTTAATACCCAAAATAATCCCCTATTTAAATCAAGTCACCCCAAAAAATACTTGCCAAATTTTCCAACCCAAAAAAATCCCGCTATCGAAAATTTCAAACCCAAAAAAATCCGTTGATCATCCCCGTCATTTACAAGCCGGAGTACCCCCCCCCCCCCCCCTGGGCCAAGTGTACGACCAGTGAAAAGCTATTGAACAGTTCTTTCATGTGTGATTCAATTCACCATGACAAGCAAATTAAATCGTGTCGGGTGTCGCGGGCTTATAAAGCCCCGACTAAAGAATTGAACATTTTAGTCAAGTATCATGTTTAGGTGAATATTTCTTACCGACAAAAGCTTAGATTGCACAGTTCCAGAAAATATCCATACCCACCCCATGGAAGGTCATTGGAAATTCCAAGGGTTTGGGGGACTTAAAAGCAAAAATTTTTAGAGGAAATGTCAGGGCTTAACTGGAATTTCCAGAAGGGTGAGGAGATTCAACCCAAAAATATCTTCCGTGGGAGGGGTATGGATATTTTCTTTTTTCTAGTTATGAGTTTTATTATACTTTTTATCATACATTGATTGAACTTTGGTCATTTTCAACAGGAGATGCAAACATACAATCTTCTCCAGAAGATAACTGCTCAGTGAGTGCCTTTGATCAATATTCTTTCTACACTTTCAGGGATGTAGCTAAAAAACACACAAAGCTGGCTCATCAACAAGCCCAGCTGGCTTTTCTGGCCTTGGCAGCTCCAAGAGTTTACCTAGTTTTTGTTTTCATGTGAAATTTCAGCCAGATTTAAGTTTGGTGAAATTACCCATAGCCAAAAGCTGGCCCCTTAGGGATATCAACCCTCCAAGTTTACTTTTTTCCTAAGTGGCCATTTGGCCACCAACTACTCAAGTTTTGGTTGCCAGTGAAAAATTTTAGTCACCAAATTAAACTGATGCCTTCAATCATTCCTCTCAATTTTAGTCGCCAGGCTGGCGACCTTGGTTCAAATTAAGTCGCCAGCTCCAAAATTTTATTTGCCATGGCGACTAAAATGGTCTTAACTTGGAGGGTTGGATATCCTACCCTTTTTCTTCTTTGTTTGAATCTGATTAAACTGACTGGATCCTTTTTTAGGGAGGAGGTTTTTCCATATTCTTGCCCAGTTAATGTTTCTTGCATAATTTTTCAATGGCTGCAAGATGGCTACCGGTAATAGATAGCTTAGACACAATTTGCTAAAAAGTGCCAGAAAATACTAAATGGGCTAACCACTAAGATGCCAACCTTGTTAACGCAATAGGAACATTTTACCACTGACAGACTAAACACTGCCCTGTTTAGGGATCCCCGCCTGCTGTAGATAAGATATTTATGGCATGCTGCTAATATGAATCAAGATTCCACTTGACAATTCTCCTGTTACTCAAAAACATAAAAATTAGTTTTCCAACAACATGAAATCAAGCTGTAGTGATACCTCCCAAAGTCAACTTTGGCTACTTTTCAGATAAATAGAGCTAAGGGACGGACCCTTTTTTAAAATTTTTATAATTATTCCAAAAAAATTCTTGCACAAGAAAAATAGTAGAAAGAAATCATGCACAAGTAAGCATGGGAAAAATTCGCAAAACCCAGCTACTAAACATGGATGGTGCAAAAACGAAATCTTGTAGAAGGCAATGTTGGTTAAAAAAAAAAAAAGGTTCTTGCAAATACCAATGCTGAAAAAATTCTTTCTCAGAAGAAATTACTTCCCCCCCCCCCCCCCAAAAAAAAAAAAAAAAAAAAAAAAAAATTATGGTCCATCCCTAAAGTCAAGTTTTGTTTTGTTTGATTGACAGACTGCTCTTCATCATGCTGCACGTAATGGTCATCGCCGCTGTCTCAAAGTCCTTATTGATGCAGGGGCAAGAACTGATACTAAGAACAAGGAAGGCAAGACAGCGATGCAGATAGCATTTGAAAAGGGGAATTATGAGTGTGGAGACTATTTAAGGACTGTGGAAGGTAAACTGTTGTTTATGCTTGCTTCATCAGAGGATCAATTCAATGTTTAATTTATATATAAGAGTTTATTTTTTTTTGTGGGGGGCTCCCCTTTCCCCCTCTTTTTTCTCCCCCCCCCCCCCCCGTTCTCTCCTTGTTGTCCATATCCAATGTGAATTATAACGAGTTGTTGCAAAATTTTACTTGTTCTCTTGGTTCCTGCCACCTTAGGAATCCCACTTCCTGCCCCCTTTCTCTCTGGCTCCTGCCCCCCTGTCCCCCTCCACTATAAAGCTCTTGCTGAAGGAGGGGGTGGTGTGAGAGATCTTCTTATAAGGCACTGATGGTGATACTTGTCAAACCTTTGAGGGTTTAAACTGTACGTTTTGGCACCACTTACATGTAAAGATGTTCAATCTCGAATGAGAATTCTTGTAGCCCCCACCCTGCGCCTAGGGTCTCATCCCTACTGTTTTGTCAGCTTTACACTGGCCAATGTTCAAAGTGACTAAACCAATGTGCTTAAAGACATACTACTGAAGGAGGATATTATTTGTGTGTATGATATTAACAGCTGGGTTTTATTTGTAGGTATCAGAAAAGCAGCGCGGGAAGAGGAAGTATCCCGAGGTATGCACAACTTGTGGGATCTGTACTATGGGAATAACAAATTATTTGAATCAAGTTCTCATTATTTCAATTCATTTCATGTTATTGTCTTTTTTGGCCATGTTAAGTTGTCCCCTATAAACCTGGTGGTTTCTTGGTAGACTCCTCACCCTACCACAGGGCTGCAAATAACAGTAGGTCATCGGACATTGGCCGACCAAAATTTGCTCATGTCTGAAAAAATTTGAATTGTGGTCGGACAATTTTTGATCATAAATCAAAAGTGGTAACTTGTGAGTGGCCTTTTGGTTTTGGTGATGTCCGACCACAATTTTGTTTTGTCTGACCAAGATGGTGTCTTAGTAGGACATAAATTATGTCCTTTCAAGTGAAAAAAATTATTTCAGCCCTGTTACCATAATGCTATTGCTGTAAAATTTTAATTCTTAAGTGGCTAATAAAATGATGATGATGATGAAGTTGATGCCAGGATTTCTTGGATTGAATTGATTATCATTATCATTTCCCAGTAATGGTAAATGGCCATAAAAGCCCAGCATTCTTACCTTTTAGTACCAAGAAAATATGTTATTATGTTTTAAAATTTATTGAAATTTACAAATTATTGGATCAATACAACCATCAGACCACCAAATTAGTCAATTAGCAACAGATGACTGTGTATCAACGAAAATTTGTTTTAACTACAGTTGAACCCCTATTAAGCGGCCACCCTCAGGGAAATGGCAACTGGCCGCTTAATAGGGGTTTGTCAGAAATTAGCATAAGGTCTTTTTAAAAGGTAACATTATTTCAATACAAAATAAGGTGAAAAGGAATAACGGAATCACAGGAAGACGACAATAAACCTGTGTTTGAATGATTTTTATTTTATTTATTTTATTTATCACGGTCTGAGCTTGTTGGAAAATAATTTAAATATCGTATATGACATTCTTATTGGCCGCTAAATAGAGGTAAAAACAATAGAAGAACGCTCATCGGGACGGCAGAAAGGTGGCGGTGGCCGCTTAATAGGGGTGGCCGCTTAAAAGGGGTTATATTTGCAGTATTATACTGACAATATTTTCTGGACTTAAGTTACTGAATGCTTAATAGGGGGTGGCCGCTTAATGGGTGGCCGCTTAATAGGGGTTCGACTGTATGTAATTTCGTAAATGCAATGTAATTTATTTACCCATGTAACACAGAAGAGTTTAGAGCTTGTTAAGATGTGTACGTGCATCGAAGATCAAATTAGAATTTGGAGTGTTTTTGTGAAGGGAGGAAAACTGGAGAGCACGGAGAAAAACCCTTGGAGCAAGGACATGTACAAGAACCCACCTATGGCACCAGGCCGGAATTGAACCCAGGCCACATTGGTGCGAGGCGAGCACTCTCACCACTGCGCTACCCCTGCTTGCCAGTGGCAAAATTATGGCCAATACAGCTCAGTTTGACTGTAAATAATAAACATATTTTTTATTGTCTTGTTTGTTTTCTAATTTTTCTCAGAACTCTTTCGCTCTTGTACCATTGGCGATTTACCAAGAGTGACAAAGTTGCTAGAGGAAGCAAGTACTGTTACAATCAACAAGTTGTACCAAGGAGGGTGTACCCTGCTTTACAAGTATGTAACAAATTTATCGCTCTCATTTGCTTTTCATGCATCTGACATGATTAATGCAATATTTCTGTGTAGTCATTATTGATTTAAGTAAGACATGTTAGTAAAATAATTATATCAAATTATTTGTTTTCTGTGACATATAAAGTGCAAAGTGCCTGCCCTTGCATAGCCTATGTGTTGCCATACCCACCCCTTCCCCCCCTTCCCCCCTTCCCCCGATGCTACACCTAAGGCCAGTGGGATACCTGGGGTTTTTATATTGACAGGGACAATCAAAGGATTTTGGGGGGGGTTGAAGTTTTCGATTCTGGTTTTTTTTGGGGTGGCTTGATTTAAGTAGTATTTTTTTAGGTATTAAAAAACAATGATCTAAAGATTCGTTGATGAAAATAAACAAACATGAGTGTTGAATTTCTAAATATAAATGTTTTTTTTTTTAGTTGTATTATAATTGCCCTTTTCTGGAAATCCATCTCTGTCGCTTGAAATCCCACATACCCCCTGGGCACATCAGCTACTTCTTGCACCAATCCCAAAATCGAGTAAGCCCTCTGGTCATTAGTCTCCTTCTCAGACATTTTTCTGGGTTGTTATGCAACACTTCTGCCCACTAACAGCTCCCTTTACCCTAACCACATTCCTTTCTTTTTGTTTTGATCACAGCAACTTTGGCACCTATCTGAAAAATTGACAGTTACCAAATGCTAAAAAGCTGCTACTGCCATGTGGATGGCTTCAAATCTAGAACTTGAATGCCTGCTATAATTGTTTTTCCACATAAGGTTTCATATCAGACATTTTTTATTTGAGAAAAATTTGGTTTAGTTCTTTTTTTTATTAGGAACTAGATTTTATCTCTTTTCTTGCATCTTTTTCATGCCGCTGAGAACTGAAATTGAATAGCTTGGCGCAAGACTATGCCAAGTGACTTTTTTTATGATATTTCTTCCAGGGCCTGTCAAGGTGGCCATCTTGAAATTGTAAAACTCCTACTAAGCCGAGGCGCAGATGGCTCCCCAAACACTATCACAGGAATTGCTCCACTTTATGCTGCTTGTCTTAGTGGGAATGTTGAGCTGGTGAGACTCATGGTACATGCTATGCCACACACAATCAATATTCCTTCTAAAATGGACAATTCCACGGCTCTTCACGTGGCAGCGGGTGAAGGAAATGAGGAGATTGTTAAAAGCATCCTTCAAGTTTCTAGGTGAGTGCAGTTGTCATTAGTTAGTTATAATGTACTAGTCATGCAGGATGTTGGAAGAACACACAAAGCTTTTTATTTGTTAGTGTTCCTCTAACAGCCCAAGTGAAATATGGAAAGGTTTGAGTCTGTATATGAGCCTAGTGGCCCTTCAGGCCAGAGCTTATCCCGGTTTCCATAGCATGAAGCAACAAGGAGAATTTCTACTCCCCCCTGAATGGGATGCTAGTCCATCACAAGGTTACACGTACCACCAGGGTTGAATTTGGCAGTACCCATTTATACACCTGGGTGGAGAGAGGCACTATGGATTAAGTATTTTGCCCAAGAGGCTAGTGCACTAACCATTAGTCCACTGCATCTCCCTAAGTGGTTTATGGATAACCTAATAAATATGCATGTATCTTATTAACCTGCTTCTTGTTGTTTCATTGGTTTTCTTTTCTTTCCCCAGGGATGGTGAAGAGTTGACTCCTTGTAACAAGATTGACATGAGCGTCCGTACATCAAATGGCATGACAGCTCTTCATTGTGCTGCACAGGGAGGTTTTGTAAAGGTTTCCGAGCAACTGTTAGATTGTCGTCACAAGTGGTGAGTAGCTTTGAAAATGTTACTAACAGTGGAATCCTGATTTCTTGAACCTGCAAAAAATCAATTTAAGAAAGAAAGGGGTGAATACAGATATTCAAATCCGCCGAGCCATGCTAATTTTTGGCCAAATCCATCAATCCGCCACTATTTTCGTTCAAATCCGAATCTGCATTACTTGAAAAGTTTGTGTGGTAGAGTTTCACTGCAATGGACAGTAGATGTTGTTTTTTATGCCAATTTTTCAAGAAGTTTAGTTTGCGACATTTCCGCCAACACACTTACGAAGACTGATCAAAGTGATTCAAACTTTGTTGAGTGTCCACGATCTGAACTCCCTAACATGAAGAGTCAGGAATCCTGGTCAAAATTCTTATCTGCGAATTTGCTCAGTGTATCACAAAGATCCGCAATCTGAGCGCTTTTTAAGGCCAAAACCATCAATCTGCGAACCTTTTCACTCCCCTCAAGAAATCTTGAGTTCCAGAAACTGGGGTACCGTAATGATTCGATTTAGCGCCCGGGGCGCTTATTTACTTTTGGCACCTCGAGGGAGGGCGCTTATTCGGGACACGGCGCTTATTTATTTCTTGAGAAACAACCAAATCTATCTAACAATAACAGAAACTGTAACAGTTAGAAATTGTTTAAAGTATAATTGTTCATTTTAGCAGTAAATATATACATGAACTGTACGGCAACGGTCAGGAGTTTATCTAGTTGACGTCAATGACTTCATTATGGGCAGTTATCCACAATAGGGGCACCTATTAGAATCGGGGTGCTTATAAGAATGGGGGCGCTAATTAGAATGGGGGCGTTTATTGGAATAGGGGCGCTTATTTACAAAAACACATTCGAAGGGGGGCTCTTATTCGGAAGGGGGCGCTTATTGGAAGGAGGGCGCTAAATTGAATCATTACGGTAATCTTGCAGTGACTGTCTTAGTGAAGCAAGAGAAACAACTTTTGGTTCAAGGCATTGGGATCAAGGTGTGAGAAATCAAAAGTTCAAGAAATCAGAATTTCAATGTTCTTTTGTTTTGGAGGTGTCCACGTAAGGAAGGTGTCTGATCTGAGGGGTGTAATTTTCACAAGTACTAGTAGGTAGGGTACAGTCAAACCTCTCCTTACAGACAGATGACTTGGTGTGAAAGTGACCAAAATTCATATAAACTTTACCTCTGAAGTGCACTGTAGTGCGGACACCTTCATAATGTGAACGAGTCTTCCCTGCCCCTTTGGTGTCCATATTTAATAGGTTTAAGTGCACCTTTTTAAATTGGTATTGCATTGTTGCAGTGCTGGGCCATGCCAGGCAAACCTAACAATATCAGTGAATGCGAGAAGTGACATGGGACATACAGCTCTGCACAACGCCGTCATGGTTGGATACAGAGATGTTGTTAGCTTACTCATAAAACATGGCGCAGACGTCAACCTCTGTGCTGGTCATCAGGGAGAGAATGACACAGCTGCATCACGTGTCAATCTTGGTTCTGACATGTTAACCCCCCTGGAGATCGCCTGTCAGCAAGGAGACTTGGAAATGCTGAAGTTGTTACTGAACAGCGGGGCTGAGGATGCTGATCACAAGTGCCTGAATTCTGCCATTTTAGCTGATAATATTGAAGTGATAATGATCCTACTTCAAAGAGGTAATGCATAATGAAAGTGGATCTATCAGGTGGACGGTCCATCAATCAATCAATCAATCAATCAGTCAGTCAGTCAGTCAGTCAGTCAGTCAGTCAGTCAGTCAATCAACATCCAACCGATGACGAAGAATCTCGCGAAGATAATAACCACACGAATAACATGGATGATACAGAAGTTCTGTCAGCTAATGACATTTTAGGAATACCTATCACATCGAAGGAAATACATGAACATATTTCCAAACTTAAAACAAAAAAAGCAAGTGGCGTGGATTCTATCTTAAATGAAATGATTAAACATGGAAGATATTATTTATTGCCTTCATTAGAAAAAATTTTCAACGATGTACTTAACACCGGTAAATTTCCTACCGATTGGAATATTGGGGTGATAAGACCCATTTACAAAAAGAAGGGCGATAAAAGCTCGCCAGCCAACTACAGGGGAATTACTCTAACAAGCTGTTTAGGAAAATTATTCACCTCAATTTTACAATCAAGATTAAATAAATTCATCGAAACTCACAACATTCTCAACCCAGAACAATTTGGATTTAGACCAAATGCGAGAACAACAGATAGTCTTTTTATTTTGCAACAACTCATTCATTAGTACACTAAACAACATAAGAAGCTTTATGTTGGTTTTATTGATTATGAGAAAGCTTTTGATAGCGTATGGCAGTCTGGGTTGATTTATAAGTTGCAACGTTACGGTATCAAAGGCAAATTCCTAAATGTCATTAAGTCCATGTATTCTTCGATTAAGAGTTGTGTTCGCATAAATAAAAACACAACAACGGATCTGTTTTCATGCAATAAAGGCATAAGGCAAGGTGATGGATTAAGTCCAGTTCTGTTTTCTTTGTTTATGAATGATTTACCTGATTACTTTAGAGTCAACAAATGCAAAGGGGTAGTATTAAACAATCAATTACTTAATTGCCTAATGTACGCAGATGATCTATTAGTATTAAGCGATTCTCCAGAAGGATTGCAACAATCACTTGACGTTATTCATAAGCACGCTCAAGAATGGAAGCTAAAAGTAAACACCAAAAAATCAAACATCATTGTATTTAGTGGTAACGGTCAGAACAAACACAAAAAAGATTATAAATACGACAATGAAACTTTAAATATTGTCGACAAACAAACATATCTAGGCATAGAAATGACATCTTCTGGTCGTTACACCTATGCAAGAGAAATAATTAGCAAAAAGGCTACCAAAGTTATTTCCATCATCAAACGATTTCTATCCAACATTGATTCATCAACAATTGTGATACGAAATAAACTTTTTGATGCTTTAGTTAAACCCATACTTTTGTATGGTTGTGAAATATGGGGACCCGAACTTTTATCATACAAAACACATTTTGATAAAAGTACAATTGAACAAGTTCACATCCGGTTTTGCAAACAAGCATTAAATGTACCATGGTATGCAGAAAACGTAGCATGCAGAGCAGAACTAGGTCGATACCCTTTAGCAATAGACATTAAAGCATCTATCTTATGCTATTTTCAAAGATTAGAACATAAGATAACCAATCCCATATTAAATCATGCATTTCTTTACGCCAAAAAACATACTAAATCTGTTAGTTTATTAAATGATGATGAAGCATTAGGAATTCTCTCCGATAATGACACATCAGCCCCACAACTTTCAACGAATTCTTGCTCTAAAATTAAACATAGATTAAGAAAAAATTATTTCCAAAATTGGTCAAAGGTCCGAAATTGCGCGTCAGTTAGCTCTAGAGAAAAATTCACTCACAAAGAAGTTAAAAAAGATTACCAATTAGAAGAGTATCTCACTACAGTTAAAAATCCAGCGCATCGAATAAAAATAACTAAACTAAGATTAGGGGTACATTCCCTACGCATACAGACTGGAAAATATGAAAATGCAGGAGCATCCATACCAGTTGAAGAAAGAAAGTGCTTGGTATGTAAGGAAAACCACATAGAGGACGAACAGCATTTTTTAATGTATTGCAAAGGGTATAATGATATTAGAAAAGAGCTTCATTCAATCGTGTCACAAACTGATCCTCGCTTTGTAGATTTAACTGATCATGAAAAAATAAAGTATCTTCTTAAACTAGATAATTATGCTACCTCTAGAATCATAGCTAAATATATCTTCCTAATGTTTCAAAAAAGAAAAGAAGTTTTAAATTGAAAGTTATATCAATAAATAGTTGTATAAGTAATAGTCCAATAATTACCGTAAACGTTTGCATTGTAATTTCATTGTTTGTTATTAAGTAATTTGTTAGCATTGTTGCTATAACACCTTTATTGTAACTAGACCAATACCTCCCTTTGGAGTGTAAGGCACAATAAAGATTTACTGTTACTGTTACTGTTTAATAAGTCAGTCAGTCAGTCAGTCAGTCAGTCAGTCAATCAATTAATCATTCATTTCCACACATTTCTTTGTAAATCTCAGTAAAAGTTTGTGGAAAAGTTTACAGATTCATTGGCGTTTCATCTTGAACACGCTCAGTGACACCATAATCCATAATTTACACCGTTAAGCAAGACTACAAGCACCCAAATGAAATTCCCCTTGCACTGGGGATGATAGATCTAATATGTTATATCAGTAATCCAATTTTAAGAAAAGTATTGACATCACATTTTGTATTGTTGTTTTTTTTTTTTCATTTAAAACACTGTATTCATTTCCATGTATATTTCTCCTTTGTCAAAATTGATGACAGATTTTACCATTCAAAGTTCTTGACTATCTTTTATGCATTTTCTTTTTCTGTTTACAGGTGCCCAAGTTGACCAAGAGCATAAGCTGCACCCATCAAGAACAAGCAGCAGCCCTGAAGAGATCTGGAGATTGTCGGCAGTACCCATCTCTATACTTTGGAACAACATGAAACTGTCAAAGTTGGAGCATCAATGGATATTTACAGCCGCAAGTACAATAAATCCGTACGACGGAATTGTTGCTGGACTGCATCCCTCACTTAAAACAATAACACGTGTGGATGTATCAAGCAACAAACTTTCAAAGCTTCCAATTGTGTTATTTCAAATGCCTGCGTTGAAGACGCTAACTGCGTCGGAAAATGCCATTACTGGTCTGCCCAGCCTGTGGCTTGGAGGAAAAAAAGAGATGACACAGAAAAACAATTTAAAGCCTGGAAAGAAACCGTACAGTTCCTGCGAGAACATTCAGGAAAACCTTGCTTTTGAGGAAAGCGAACAGGATTTCACTTACGCTGAATCTGGTTGGAACTGTCCCCACTTAGAAGATATTGAATTGCATCACAATTCCCTTACATCCTTGCCTACCTGTCTTTTTGAATTACCGATGCTGAAATATTTAAACGTTTCCAAAAACGATATACAGACTCTTCCCTTTGAGATGTGGACTGCTCCTGTGTTGAAATCGTTGGATCTGAAGGGAAATTTTGTGAGGAAGTTGCCAGTTATGAAAACAAGACGAGGAGGACGAGGAGGAAATGGAAAAACTTCAAGTCTGCCTCGTGCTAAAGTCCTGTCTTTGAGCAAAGATAACTTGCCTGTAGACATGAGGTCAGAGTTAACTATTATATAATTATAGTTATCATATAAAGCAAATGAAAGATCATCGCAGTAATGTACTCAACCTAAGCAGTTGAGAAAAGCAAGCCTGAAAAAATTCAGGCTTGAATGGAAATTGAACCCATGACCTCTGCGATACTAGTGCAGAATTTCATATAATTATTCATTTCATATAGTTATAACGAAATCCACGAATGTGATTGGTTCATAGCACGGCCTTTCTTTCACCAAGTTGGAGCTCGAGTTGCTAAGGTGCACAATAACAAAGTGTCCAAAATTTGCGTGCTGTACATGTGCACGGCCTTTTTTGGTTCTTTCTTGCGACTGAATACTCCTTTATTTTCCTTAAACCTTTCAGAAATGGCTTTTCCATGCGAATTTTGTCAGAGGTCATAAATCGTTGAAAGGCTTTGCTTTGTCTAAATTTTTTCCTCGTAGTACTTTATTTATACCTTTGTTAACTTGGCCTGCAAATCTGCTTTTTGGCACACTTTTTGTCATTCGTAGGTTGTGAATCTACCCCAATGAATAACATTGTTTTGGGAGGGTTAGATAAACTTGCAAAATTGGTTGGCTGAATTTTATGGGTAAAGTGTTTTTCGTGTTGAGAATGCACCTTTTCATTCTGTGGGTAAATTTTGAACTCTAAAGATATTTTTGGCACAGATACTTGAATATCAGGACAAGCCACTGAATTTTTCAAATATAACACAAGCCTTGGTGTTGAGAATTTTCGTTAAGCTAAAGCTCATCCATTCGTTTATTTATTTGTTTATTTTGTTTTGATAGCCAAGTGAATGGAACCTTAGAAAGAAAAACAATAAAGACGGAAAGTGCTGAAGTAAATGGCAAAAAAAGCCACCCCTTGAAAATGTTTCACCACAGTCAACTGTGGGGAACAAGACATGGCGACGAGATAGAGGACTCGGACTCCGAAGAGGAAGACATTGATCCCACAAAAGGATCTTCTTTACAGAAACTTGATTTGTCATCTAACCAAATAGTGAAGATCCCTTTAGGCTTGTCTTGCTTGGCTACCAATCTTGGAACGCTGAATTTATCAAACAACAATATTTCTGACGTCCCCTCACTGGCTCTGTTTCCAACATCACTTGGGACGTTGGATTTGTCGCATAATAACTTGACTGCATTCCATCCCATTGCTGAAAATCATATCCCATATGGAACTGGGACAGAAAATCGATGTTACAATGTCATTGAAGGTCAAAGACCGAGTAGTATGAGAAGAAGGATTAGCGCAGAAAATGGACTGCAGGTCGGCAGAGCACGACTTTGCCGACATTCAAAGCACAGAATTCTGCCGCATCTGAAGCGGCTCGACTTGAACAACAACAAGCTTGAGGAAATTCACTTTATGCTTCCTCGAAATCGGCCTGCGTCGGTTGCCTCTGTCACTGACACATCACCAGCGAACTCAAGGAGTCCAGGGATTTTGTTTCCCAGCTTACAGTCTCTAACTCTCAGTAACAATGAGCTGTGGAGTTTACCAAGGGATGTAGGGGTTCTCTCCAAGCTTGGATCCCTGCATGTCAGCCACACGAAAATCACGCGTTTGCCACCTGAGGTTGGGCTTCTGTCGGAACTGTGGGACTTGCAGTACCAGGGTCTGCAACTGCAGGATATAGAGCCCAGTGTGCTGGAAAGGAAGAAGACCAAAGATATTGTAGGATACCTGAGATCAGTTTTGGAAAGGTAAGGTATTCACTGGCTGCTGAGTGGGGACAAAGCCGATTTATATAATAGTTCCTATAGTTGAAACAGTTATAGATGCAGTAAAACCATTCTCACGATGTACAAGACTAGCTTGGATCCGTTTCCATCATCACCAGTGAGTGTTAGTCACTAACACTCCCTTATGGTTTCCTGTCTTTTGTCATGCTCTACAAAATTAACTATTGCAAAGGTGTCTAATAAGGAAGGATTTATCACTCCGCTGTTGCCTGAAAGTGTTATGGATGCAGAAAGCATTCCCTCAATTTACAGAATGCATCTATAATTGCAATCCGTTTCCATCCTCGTCATCGTTAGTCATTCTGACTTCCAAATGGGTTACTATCATTTGTCAAGTCCTGTTGTAGAAAATCAAGAGAGTGTAAGAGTGTTGTACGATCGAAGTTTGATCAAGAAGAATTTATTTACAAGCTATAGTTCGAAAGTTTAATAAATACATACTACAAAATCTTGCAAATTGTAATTGATTTCCGTCCTTGCAATTGTTAGTCATCCTCGTTGCCAATGCGTCCTTGTTGAGTCCTGTACTACGAATCAAACCGTTGCTGTTGAAATTTCTTTTCATGTAGTTATGTTTAGAATGTCATGCTTAAAGTATGTGACAGCATTCTTCAATAACATTATAGTAAAATCTCCATGCAAAGAGGACCGTTCATTATCTCCTTTAAAGCAGTTATTTGCATTTTTTAGGTCTGAGCCTCACCCAAGCATGAAACTCATGTTTGTTGGAGTTGCAAACATTGGTAAGACGACACTGCTGAACCAGCTCAGACAAGAGGGAACAGGCAGCTATCAGAACTCACCTCCTGTCGGCTGGACGGAGAGGAAGGTCAAGAAAAAAAGAGCTGGGTCAACCATTGGTAAGTGAACGACTGCATTCCTTGTGAGCTCCACTTTGCTACAAAACTAGCATTTGCCGTGATCCATATACCTGCGCGTCCCACGTCTCCGATGCGTAAAATTTCCTATAGACGCAGGGTTGAATTCCAGCTGCGTCCATCCGGACGCAAACACTGCCAGCACTGTGTTTTTGCTTTTTTCTTGGTGCAGAAAAGCGGTAATTCAAGATGATAAAATTATCTTGAAATCACGGTGGCGTGAAAAAGCATAACAAACGCTTTTAAAACTACAGAATTCCAACCACTACATGAACACTTACACCGCTTTCTACCCGATCCTTTACTTTCAAATATCGAAAATTTTAAAGCCGTGCTGTTTGGGACTCACAGGTTAATGGCTTGATGAGTCCCAGGACTCGTTGACCTAAATTTGTAGATGGATCACTGCATTTGCTTAAAGAGATTCATGTTCTAATACCTCACTCAAAAAATAAATGAGCATAAACTCTGCCGCGAAAGTTATCACTGACGTCAGCTTGACGTCATAAGGTATGTCGTGTTGCCTAGCAACTTGTATAACGGTAACCGTGGGCTCAGGCGGCGAGAGGCCGACCTAGTAAACCACCCATTCCCACGAATGATAGAGCGGTTTTCACTTGAGTGTCGAAAGTACTTTGCGTTTGCTTTGGTTTTGCGTTCACTACGCTTAGTGATTGGTTTAAAAATTTCGCGCCACTTTCTTGGCCAATCAGGAGTAAAACCAAAACCAATCGCGACTCGCTCGCGCATGTTTTCCCACGCTTCGTGCCAGCTACATGTATTTGCTTCGAGCTTTGATTGGTTCACTGGATTGTTTGTGTCGTTTGTGATTGGTCAGAGTAATTACTTTGGTTTGGTTTTGGTTTTGGTTTTACGACACTCAATTGAAAACTGCTCTAATAGTATCAGTTTGCTGCCAATTTGTCCTGTATTGAATGACTGTAGTATTTTAAGGGTCAGCTACAACGCCCGAGATGCCATGCTATAATAATAATGAAGACTGTAATGATTCGATTGAGTGCCCGGGCGCTTATTTTATTTTGGAGCTCAAGGGAAGGCGCTTATTTCTTTGCTTGACCCAAACATCTGAATATGTTAAACAAAAGAGAGATCTTTCGTTTGAAGGAGTTGTCGCCCTCACGTGAAAAAAAAAAACGGTCAAGACACTGGAAAGACCAATTCTTTGTAATGCAGGAATGATGTGAGCATTTCAGAAAAAAGAAGGGACATGGTGCTTGGTAAAATAGGGTCGCTGAATAACGAAAGTGTATTTAAAGGTAGGCGCTATTTGTAAAAGGGCCCTAATAAGGAGGGAAGACGAACAATTATTCGAAATTATTTATATATCCCGACTTACTTACTCCTTACCTTTTCACACTTTACATGTCTATTCTTTGCTTATTTACTTCTTACTTAGTAACTCCCTACCTATTTACTTCTTACCTGCTTTAATCCTTACCCACTCACCCCTTGTCAGGTCGCAGTAAGAAAGCTGAAGTGAATATCTCCACTGTTGGTGTTGATGTGTGTGACTGGATCTATCCAAAGAAAACTGATTTTGCTTTTGGACGAGCAGACAACAGACCAAGCATCAAATTCAGCACCTGGGACTTCGGTGGACAGGTGAGGGATTGGAAAGGGAGGGGTGGGTGATGCTAGGGCGTCTGACAAGCCAAAATGACCTGGCATGTGTTTGCAATAACTAAATGGTAACTTGACTTTACCAAGAGCAAAGGCCGCAGTGGGGAGTATTGGCCCTTCTGTCATAAGTTGTGGCAGAAGGCAATTTTGCTCAATAAGGTCCTGAACAATGATTGAGATTACATGCGGTAGCAACAGCTTATCGAATTTCACTGCGTTATCAGTTATGATAAAAAAGAACATTTTGTGCCCATTTTTGACAGAGTAGAACATGTTCGCGCACTCGTTGCCTTTGGAAGGGAAAATCATTCTTAATTTTTGGCTTAAAATAAATAAAATTGAAGTTTTTTTAATGCTCCCATTTTTAGTCTCTACTAAAACAAAAAGACTACTCGCCATCGTTTTCTTTGAGCGATAGTCAACTAGACTGCATGTCGTTGACTATTTTCTAATGGAAAACTCGAGCTTTAAGTCTTCAATAGTTGAGTACGGCATTTGTTTCAACAGCCAGTTTCGAACGTCATATTAAAAGCTGATCAAATGATATCTTTCAGCGCGAGTATTATGCCACACATCAGTGCTTCCTGTCTCATCGCTCACTGTACATAGCTATGTGGAAAGTCACAGATGGTGAACAAGGAGTGAATGAAATTGAGCCCTGGCTGCTGAATATCCAGGTTTGTTATCACGATTCTTACGTTACTACTATGGACAGTGTTCCTTTTACAATATTTCCTTGCCTGTGTATTCATTTCCATTGTGCGTGAGAGTGTTTTTGGTTGTATTTGAACAAAGGAACATAGTCTGAGATAGATTACTGGGGGTTTCATATTCTGTGTGTTGTACACACACGTTATTGACAAGTTCATACATCGTTACACTTATCTATTACGCTACTGTAAAAATATGCCATTACCTTAAACGATATGTCCACTATGCCATGTACTTTATAATAACCCCTGAAGATCGAAACATGCCACAACATCCCAGAACACTCTTTAATTGCAACAACACTTTGAAAGTCGGGAAAATAAGTGCCAGTTGATGACGACATCACTTCTCCGAGAAGTGAATGAGCCCGCAGTTTTCCTCCCAGAAGTTGCTAAGCAACATGACGTATTTTGTACGCATGATTGCTTTCGGAGTACTCCTTAGTGCTCGCACTAGCTTTTGATTGGATGAAATAATTCGGAAATTCATCAAGTACTTTAAGTGCCAAAGCGGCACTTATTCCCCCGACTGTTGACACCTTAGCTAACCTTATTTTGTAATGTCCCGTGTTAGCTGTTTCGTGTTTCTGGTTTTATTACATGAGATGTTTGACAAATAAAAGACGTTTTGCTTTCAATTTATTCTGGTGACATCCCCTTTTAAAGTTTGACCATAATTTTATTTTAAAGGCTCGTGCTCCAGATTCTCCAGTTATCATTGTTGGAACACATTACGACATGCTGGAAGCGGACAAGCGATCAGAGTACCTCACAAACCTTAGGACCATGATATCAGACAACTACATTGCCACTGAATTTGGTGGAAGAGTTCAGAATACACGAGAACGAGGCTTACCCAAGGTGATGGCCATGATCGAGGTCAGCTGTAAGACTGGGTACCACATCCGGGAGTTACGGCAACTGATTTACACCACTTCATTTGAGATCAAAGAGAAAGGTAAAAAAGTATATAGTTTCGACAGGCTTTCTAATGAATGGTTTGGCTATGCGTGTGTGGTGAAGGAAGCACTTTGTATGGTGACAACAGAAACAAAATAATGAACAAAGCAAAACAGAAAAAGTGCCAGAACGCTCGATGTACGAGATAAGGAAGGACATGAAATCTCCTTAAATAGGATTGCAATGCAAAATACCACAAGTATTGACAGGGGAACCCTTAACAGTAACTACTCCCCTCGCTGAAAGGTTACCTTAAGCTAACAATAAATAACAATTAAACAGCTAATAATGCTAATATGTTCAGAGTCATGTGTTGAAGAAACCCGTTGTTCAATGTTTGAATAACCCCATTAGGGTACAATGTTGGGTGAAAATAATGTAGTTTTCATTCTTATAGGGCCTCTATTGATAGCAGTAATTTTGTAATTTATAATTACTGAAAGAGCAACCCTGTTTAAATAAAGGCACTCTTCTCTTCTAATAGAAATGAGTGTCGCAGAAATTAACGCACTACTTTTTTAGCGTCGGGTGGCAGGTCTCGCAGGGTCTCACATGAATAACTCGCTATCCTTCGAGAGAACAAAAACAACAACAACATAAACAACAATGGCCCTAGCCTTCAAAACAATAGCAATTGCTACACTAGAGGACCAGTAGAATTACAAGCTTACGAAAGCTGTTACACTGCTGCTTTATTAGCAACCACTTTGGGGGGTGGGGAGAAGCCACGAGCCAAGCGGCCCACACTGCCGGAGCTTATCCCGGTTTCCGTAGCATTAAGCGGCTAGGAATATTTCTACTCCCCCCTGAATGGGATGCTAGTCCATTGCAGGGTTCCCCCCCAGCATTATGTCGCCGGTACCCATTTATACACGTGGGTGGAGAGAGGCACTATGAGAGTAAAGTGTCTTGCCCAAGAACACAACACAAGTGACGCCGGCCAGGGCTCGAACTCGGACCGCTCGATCCGGAGTCCGGCGCTCTAACCATTAGGCCACCACGCTTCCACTTTGGGAGGTACGGTGACGTAATAGTTAGTGTGCTGGACTCTGGACCGCGCGTCCATGTTCAAGTCCTGGCCTGCGTCATTGTGTTATGTCTCTGAAAAAGAAGCTTTACTCCTACAGTGCCTCTCTCCACCTGTATATATGGGTATCAGCGAATTTAATGTTGGAGTTGGGGGTGGGTAACCCTGCAATGGTCTCCACCGCGGTAAAACGACAGAAATATGCAAAAAAAAAAAGAAAAGTACTGCAAAGATAAGGTTTTAATTTTCACAGTTCAAAGTTCGATACATAACTGGTATCCTAAGGGTTTACTAAGTTTTTTGGACTTTTGCTAAAAAAGTTCTACGTGTTTGAAAATAGCGATATGCGGACTTGTCGGCGCCATTTGTCAGAACACCTTTGGTTCGGATGCGAAACATTTAAAAAGTAAAAACACTCGTTTACCTGAGATAATAGGATTATGCTTTCACTCGGCAACTATTTTTATCTATCCTTGCTCGTACTAACACTTCAATACGAACAAAAAACGCCGAAATGGAAAGAAAAGCTGCCCGAGACGTTTGACCGCGGTGAAGCAATGGTCTGCCATCTCATCCAAGGTGAGAAGAAGCACTCCTAGTCGTTTATTGCGTAAACTGGGATAAGCTCCACATTCGCGTTTTCGACGATGCGGTAGATATCGGTTATACAACCTCGTACAACTGCCCTCTGATTCGTTTTTGTCTCTGCCTCAACAGGAAGTCGTGTGTCTCTGTTGAAGACTCCAATTCCAGCCAGTTACATTGCAGTTGAAGACGCTGTTGGCGTGATTCGTGAGAGATGTTATCGTGACGATCAGACTCCAGTTCTCAAGTCCGAACAATTCAGGTAAACATTGCTGTTTGTGAGGCGGTGCCTCAATGGTTAGCTTTCTTGATCTGGATCGAGAGGTCTGGGTTTGAGCCTGATCAGGCCAGTAGTATTGTGTTCTTGGGCGAGACACTTTACCCTCTCATTACTTTCTCTCCAAACAAAAGTATAAAGGAGGCACTGGCGCATTGTTGGAGCGACGTGCTAACGGATAACCTGCTATTGACTAGAATCCCATCCACGTTCACCTAGGAATTTAAAAAAACACCTTATTTATAAATGGCGTACTCACGGAGTAAAACTGCCATGGAAATCGGGATAAGCTGTGGTGTTGTGGGAGACTTGGCCCAAATGAGTCCAGACTTGACCTTTACTCTAGTTTAGACAAACCATTATACATTCCGTTTTACAACTCCATTCATCATAACAACAGACACTAACTTTTAACAGTTGCTCAAGTTAACAGGGAAATGCGAAAAGAGCTTTATTGTCTCGTCGTTGTGTTTGTGTTATAGTGCTGCCGTCGAAGCTGAGCTTGCAAGACAAAAGGTTCATCTGAGGGGGCCGGAGGAACTACAACAGGCGACAAGATTTCTACATGACAATGGTATGGAAAGTATCAAAATAAATGAAAAACCCATGGATTTACGTAACTTAACATAATAAAAACACGTGGGTTAGGGACTCGAAAGTGGTTCGAACTCACACCAGAGTTGAAGGTTTGTACACTAATCGCGAAACGTTTTTTTGATCATTTACATGGCACTTTTGAGTTAATCTCCAACTGACCTTGTTAAACTGTCGTTCCATGGGGAAAGCTTCTAGTTGTTTCTTTCTTTTTCAAATTATTTTTTTGCCTTCTTAGGTGTGTTGCTACATTATGACGACCCACTGTTGCGTGACTTGTACTTCTTGGACCCTCAGTGGTTGTGTGACATGTTAGCACACGTTGTCACGGTCAGGGAAGTCAATCCACACATCAACAATGGTAAGATACACAATGTCTGAGAATTGTCTAAGCCCGCTGTTTTCGGCAGGCACGATGCTAAGTAACATGACGTATTTAAACACCATGCTGACGTGACTTTCGTACTGCTTGTGCTACTGGCGATTGGATAATAGGAACCCGTCAAGAGCTCTTCGAGGGTCTTCGGGAATTCTGACATTAACGAAGATTTGTACGAAAACAGCACGTGTTCAGGAGTCCTCAAGATGAGGCCAGGGATTAGGAAATTCGCCAATTTTTTTTTTTCGCAAATTTCGCTTCTGTTTCAAACGAGTCGTGGTGCATAACGTTAACAATGAAAATATGTTTCATTTGTACGTAAATGATTGTGCTAGTGAAACACATTTTCATGTGAAACGATTTGCACCACTTTCACAATAGCTGTTTAAGCTAGAGGCCTAAAAAACCCAATTGCTCGTACTTATGTCCAGGATTGAACGCAAGTATTGTTTAATGAGTACTTCATGTTTGACTGTGTTATTTGACATTTCCATATTACTTCATATTTGACTAATTTTGGTGTGTTTTGGTGAACTTTTATTAATGAGGACACTTTGTGATGGCTGTCATGAGGAACGTGAATCTCATTAGCGTTCAATCCTGGACATATCTGATTGCTCGAGCATAAATTACGTATCTATCTAGTATCACTGTATGTATCTATCATTTTATCAGGTAAACTAACCATCGTCAAAAGTGATGGCACGATTTCCAAATTATTTCCTCCTCTCCCCCCTCCCCTTTGAATGTTGAGCTCCCGAACATATTGCATAGACAATGAATTCAACATTGAAAGGAGGGAGGGGGACTTATTAAAATGTTTGCATGCACCATTGAGAAAGTTTAAGCGTCAAGTATCCGCATTTTTATCTTCTTAACTTAGCGTTTCAACTACTTCTTCTATGGTTGTAGTTGTCTTCGGTACCTGAAGAATTTTAATTGTCAACTGGCCAAGCAGAACATTTCACAGGCACCTCGGGAACACATCGAAGATGTGGATTGAGGGGGGGGGGGGATACTTAGATGGATGCCAAAATGCCAAATTTCAGCACGCGTTTATGGTTTTGTCTTATTTTTCCGCTACATTTTAGGTGTAATGAAGCGCTCCGACTTATCTCAGATCTTCCGAAGTGAGCGCTTCCCAGCGAACCTAATGAGCCAGTACATTAACCTGTTAAGCAAGTTTGAAGTGGCGCTGCCATGGAGTGCGGAGTTCCTACTTGTCCCCTCCCTACTCCCTGACAGTCAGCAAGAGACCAACCAGCCCGTGGCAGCTGGGGTCAGTTCTACAGTGGCTCAAGCCATGAATTCGACTGCGTACACTAAAGGCAAGGTTCTGCGGAGACAGTACGTGATGTCCTATGTGCCCAGTGGGTTCTGGCCGAGACTGGTCACCAGGTTAGCGATGATAAAAATGAGCAGTTTTCCAGTTACGGAGCGCTTTTTATATTGGTTGTATGTTTGCCGAGCTAGATCATCGGTTTATAAATCTAGTGTGACATACTCTGACCAATCGGAGAGCAGGTATTGTCTTATCAGCCAATCAAATGCAAAACCCAGTCAAATCACGTGAATTTTCCCGCCTTTACACCTTTTCCTTTTTCCCGCGCTTAGCGCCGTTTACTTGCTTTCCCGCGCTTGGAACCGGTAACCATATGTTTTCCCGCGCCTGTCACCGTTTGTTTTTGTGTTTTTGTGTTTTTTGTTTTTTTTGTTTTTTGCGTTTGGCACCATTTACATCGCTTGATGTATAATGCAGGGTTTGTAAGCACCTTAAATTTAAAAAGTAAACCCAAGGTCTTAAAAGTTCATCAATTTTTTTTTCTCGTTTAATAATAAAGATAAATATAACAGGGGATAAAATAAACGTAGCTCTGAAGTTAGGTTCTTTTTTTAATATTAACACCCCAGAATCTTCTATGGCAAGTCCTTGAAAGTCCTTGATTTTTGCTCCAAGAAAAGTTTACGAACCCTTACGCTATTTTATCGCGTTACGTTTGGCTTAAGTTTCTTTTGCGTTCATTGGTTTACTTTTACATGCTACACAAGAAAACTGCAAATATACAAAAGCTATTCTTGTTTTTAGGGTGATCCCAGATGAACGAATCCGCGATGCAGTTAAGTCATGTTGTCAGCTGTCTCCTGATGGGCCAGTACAGGAGGGTGACAGAGACAAACTGGCTTCTGTGGCGCAGCCAGAGTGGTCATGCTGGAAGACTGGGGTTGAATTGTCGTGTTTTGGTGTGAAGTTGCTCAGGATTTGTGAGCTAGAAGGAAGACCATTTTATGGTGCACCAGGTACTGTGCAAGGAATTGGTCGTGTGTCGCTTGCCATCAAGAGAAAATTAGCCATTGAATGAGCACTGACATTGCGCTCGAGTGTTAATTGGATAAAATTATGTACCAAAATTATTTACATCTTATTGCAAACTTCTGTGTTACTGTTTCAACTATCTAATATATATATGTTTTGGGGGGGAAGAAAAAGGGGGTATATATATAATAAAAAAACATTTCTAACAACACGAAATCGCTTTAAAGACGATATTACAAAATAGCTACACTCGCGTGAAATTTCACCTATAGTTTACATGGTTCTTGTAAAATTTGAAATTCATTTTTTTAGGCTCTGATGAGAAATTGTTGTTGGTGTTATCATGGATAACTGAGTTACTTATATCTTTAGCTTTTAAAAAGGGTAGAAAATAATGTAATAGGATTTAAATTATTTTGGTACTCGAATTTTGTCCAACTAAAATTAATATTACTCGATTTCCTGATGGATTGGCATTATTGTCTCTCCCCCCCGTTTAAAATGTATAAAAATCATTTGTGTCTTTCAGATGACATTGCAAATCCATTACACTACAGACGAGAAGTACACGACACTACACGGTATTCCACAATTGAGGTTGTCACGCCGTGTGTCCGTATCAGAATGGAAAAGTTTGAGCAGCGCAAGAGACTGACTTCAAATAGGAAAACCCGGGGAAGGCCAGACGAAGGTTAGTAATCTCTGTCACAACAAATTTAACGTGGTTTAGGGGAATCTTTGTTTACAACATTTGCCTCATTAGCATTAGCGCTTCAGTTTCTGATCGAGCTACAGAAATATCAGTTATCAATATTGAAAGGGCATGTCACAATTCAAACTTTCGCTGTAAACTTGAGCCCGATTTATTAAATACTTTTTCTTTGACGCATGTTTGAAAACTCAAAATTTGCCTCCAGAAATTTTGCAGTTTTTGAAAGTTGATATTTCTTTCAATATCACACGTAAAGAGCTAAAAACTTCGCCGCTTATTAAGTGTCACAAGCTCTTTATACTTCTGGAGTTATTTTGGATATAGCAGGACGCCTTTTCTATACACAAAGTCGTATGCTAATGGGGCAAAATGTATACCTCAGTGACGTCAGCAAAGATTGCCCTATATGGAACTATATGTCTGCCTGACAAACGGAGTCGCTAGTAGACGCAAGAAAAATGGCTTGAAACTAAAAAGAAAAGCGTAAGAACTGTAACATCTGTTCTCGAGTTATTCACTAATCGGCCAGTTCTGACTAATGGAAGGAGCCCTAAGAGTAAGACAACGTTTCGTATATTTCAAAAATTCCTTTAAAACACCATGTTGATTGTTTGAATTGCTTACAGACCGCCGCGAAGGATCAAAGTTGATTGGTTTCAAAGTGAAGTCTGTTTCAGACAGTTGCATCCAGTCCGCCGCTCGGCTGATCGCCATTACTGCTGAACATATGGACACACTCATCACCGATTGGTTCCCAGGCCTTGATGCCGTCACGGTTCAAGGGTATCGCCTGGTTACCAGGATTATCCCGTGCCCCAAGTGCATCATGGCGGTGTGTGGGGTTAATCATGAGGAGATTGAGAAGGAAAGTGAAAGCGTAGCGATGAATGTCCCTCTGATATCATCTTCCGGTCCAGATAGCGGCATAAATCTGTCCACGACTGACGGAAGCAGTACCAGTGCTTCGCCTTGGCCGAGTCCTGTTCATGTTTCAAGAAGACCTGGTGCTAATGGAGAAGGTATGGGGCTCCCAAACAAGATCATATTATAACCTGGGTGGGAGAAGGGGAGGGACGGAGATCCCTACAGAGAGGGGAAGGGGTGGGAAAAAAATCTCTTTGCGTAATAATATTATAGCTTGGAGAGAGAAAGGGGGAGCTAATAATGACTTCAGCAGTAGGGAATCCCCACTGCTAATAAGGGACACCTAACTAGAACTTATCTAAAATGAATATAAAACCGAAATAGAAACAGATAATACATAACATAATTCTGAAAGAAATTTACAAGCGACATACAGAAAAATCCTGTAAGAAAAATTAAAATTATGAATTGCAAAAATAGCAGCCACTACATCCATCTAAGATGTTACTTAAATCAAGCCTGCGTATCTAGGTCTTGAACTTCTTGAGACTGACGGCCGATCTTTCTTTATTTGATAAATTACTCCAGAGTCTTTTGCCTAGATATAGTTCCTAATGGACGCAGCCCCGGGGTAGCAAGGACGTCCCGGGTATCCATTGAAAATTACAGTTAAGAAAATATAGTACCTTATTACATGAAATTTTCGCGACACGTTAATTTCGCGATTTTGAGGTGCGCATATTTCGCGACACTTAAATTTCGCGATTTTGCGAAAGTTTTGTATTTTGAATCACTTAAATTTTGCGTTTTTGAGTGAAACACTATTGACATTTCATTGGCAATATTATTTAACATGTCCTTGAATTAAATAATACGACTTTACATGGCTTTATCAAAAGAACAATAACGTCAAATTTACAAAAACGCAACGGCGGGACTAAATGACAACGGTAACAACAGAACAGTTCTCACAATGTCTACAAGTAGGTGCTTGTACGTGAATTATTGTTCTTGAGTCAATTGACCGCAATATCCATTTACATTGAAAATTCCTTCCTTCAATGGTACTAAACTAATACTTTATTGATTATTGACATAATGCGAGTCACCTAATTTTTGCGTCATGTTATGTTCGCGACACTTATTATTCGAGTCACTTTAATTTCGCGAAATTAAAGTGTCGCGAAAATTTCATGTAATGAGGTAGGTCAGCTTGCCAGTGGGTGGTGTTTGGGGAATGAACTTAAACTTCCTTGCGTGTTTAATATTTGATGAGTATGGAGAAATGCTGTTTATTTTATTTAGGGAGCCCGCCATCACAGAACAACGGCGCCTCCGATATGCAACAGGAGCTGAGCCATGGCTCTCCCCAGGCTCCGCCACGCGATCGATTCTTGTCGGAGCCTCAGAGATTCACGTTTGGATCTGTGAGTACCGAGCGGGAGACTGAGGAAGAGAGTTCCAGTTGTTTCGACTACACTGACTACACGACTGATCAGGTGAGGAGAGTGTTGTTATAAGTCTTTTGGCAGACCTGGTGGCTGCAGGGAATACCTCGTTTGCTCTGTGAAAGGGTGGGATTCTATACAGCATTTAATTTTTTCTTCTCAAACTCTTCTCTAACAATTCATCAAGATAAAACAAAGGAAAACAGAAACGTGATGATCGTTTGGATATGTTATCTTAATAGCTTTTAATAGCATAGATTTTTACGATTTTATTTCTCCGTTTACTTCTTTTAGCTTCGATTGACAGGATATATAGATCAAACCTTCAAGAGAGTGTTTCTTCACATTTCAAGACACCTTGAAGTTCGTCAAAAATACTCCGGTGCACGTCGATTTTTCGATATCTTCTCGGTGTTTGAAGATGTGATAAAACGGAACTAACTATCCTGCACGCAGTTGATGTAGTGAGACAATAGCGAGACACCTCATGACATATTTACACCGCGTAACACTCAGTTCATGTAGAATACTACTGACTAAAACAGTACAACGGTTAGCCTAACTAGCACTGCGGTTAGCCCAGCCTGCACTCCTGTTAGCTTAACTAGCACTCCGGTTAGCCTACTTTAGCTTGGGTTGCTTGCGGTTAGCTTTTACAATAGGGTTAGGATTTCTATCTAAAAAATCAGGGTTCTTGGCAGCTGGTCGTCAGTGGCCTAGTGGTTTCGCTCCCGCTCGGCATGCCGGCGACCCGGGTTCGAATCATCTTAGTCTCACTTCATCAACTGCGTGCGAAATAGTCACTCCCATGATGAAACACACTCTCTCGTGTTTGATATATTACATAAAAAGGTCAATAAGCGACATCGGAGTTCCAATAACACATGCGTGCGTCAGGATAAAGTCCTATATATAAAAGTAAAAAGAAGCGGGAAAGTAATTCATGATCTTTCCTTTGTTTAATCTCGTGAATATGGGATTTAATCCCGACGCACGCATGTGTTTTTGTAACTCAATTAGCGCTTATTGTAATTGTGCCAACGGTAGGTTTTCTATTCACTCGTAACTAAACAAATTAATGTACTATACTAGAGCTTTTCTACAACATGCATGACAAGAAGATTAGGAACAAGAACGATCGGTCAGTACGGGGTGTTTTCGTTTTCAACATTTATACTTCCATTTAAACCATTTCAGGCAATAACGGCTTTACACCAGGTTGTAATTATAGTAAAACGCTCCTAACACAGGCAGGAGACCATAGCAAAAACAGGTGTTTGTTGTGGTTGAAAATGATTAGCGAAAGCGGCGAATAAAATCTCGCGAAAGAAGAATAAACAACGCGAAACCCGTCTCATAATCTCCATAACGAAACAATTGAGGTTTTGTCTTCAATACTTTGCTTTATCTGATGCGCATGCGTAATCGGAGACATGGCCAATACTAAGTAGATTGTCCCACATGTCTTGTCGCATTACGTTCAACATCCCGCTGATCTTGGCCATAGTCAATAACTCTGGTTTTCCTTCAACACGTATAAATCTTTCGCCTTTTACTAAAGATTTCCGTGGAGGAGAACAACTGAATGAGTCCATAAACTAATTTTTCGTCGCCCTGCCTTTCGGCGGGGCTCCTTATAAGTTCAGAAGAAGAATAGCTAAAATGAACGACGTTTTCTTTGCCATGGCTTTGCACTTCTTTGGCAATGCAGGACACTAGAGTTGACAGCATCTGCTTCGTGAGAAACGATTGAAAGCTTTGTTGTCTCTCGTGAATATTGGAGCAGTTAAAATTCGATGAGAGCGCAGTATACACTCATCTTCGGAGACCCAGGGACAGTTAGTCGGGGCTAAACGAAGTGAACCCGGAAAACGTCGGAGTGGCAAAAGTTTTCAAGAAGGGCTGAAAACTTTTGCGTTTTTCCGGGCTTATTTCGTTTCACCCCGTCTAACTGCCCCTGGCCTCCGAGGATGAGTCAACAAAAGCACTTTTGACATTTTCAGACAAATGAAGGCGGCCTTTACGGTGTGTGACCAGAATGTAATTTGAACTGACATCTCAAAAAGTGTGCGGGCAAGAAAGAATAAACGGAGTTTAACCTGTTCTTGTCTTTAGGCCTTAATAATATTCGAGTAATCGTATATACATAAGTGCTGAACAAACGAACTTTTTCTCCTTTTTCCCAGAGCTCAGACGGTCGCGGCAGTGAAAGCAGTCAATCATTCTCCCCAGAGAGGGGTGGCAGGGGAGGGAAATCGTCAAGAAAGGGCCGCAGGACGAGAGGCAGTAGTGACAGCGAGGAAAGTGACGTGGCGGACATGAATACCAAGACCAAGAAGCCTGGTCAGGATAAGAAAAGTCAAGAAGAACCTAAGAAAGGTAAGGAGAGTGCAATGATGGTGTTATAAACGTAACCTCGGATATTATAAGTTTTCAATCTCTCTCACACACAAAGTGCTTCTTATTTCTAAGATTCCCATAGTCAAAAGAGTTACAACCACAACACAGGTAAAGTAGGGTACGTCTTTGTTCGATAATAGTGACCCATCAAGCCGGAGATTATCCCGGTTTCCGTAGCATGAAGCGACTAGGAGTATTTCTACGCCCCTTCTCCTTTGGGTGGAATGTTGGTCCGTCGCAGGGTGACTCCCAGCATCAAAGTTGCCGGTACCCATTTATACACCTAAGTAGAAAGAGGCACTATGAGAGTAAGTGTGCCAACTGAACACAACGCTGTGACCCCTGTTGGGAACCCGGACCGCTCGATCCAGAGTCCAGCGCGCTAACCATTCGGCTACCGCGTCTCCCAGAAACACAGGATAAAATTCGCTTATTTACACTTTGATGTCTGGAACAGGGTTGCCACAAGCCAACCACAAGCGTCTATGTTGTTCTCGCTTTAATGTTCTTTATTATTTCTTACTGTTTTGGCCGTTACATGTACACCACAAGGTTAAGCAAATCAACCAACTGCACGTCGCCTATTTGTGTCATCACTCTTAATAGATACATAAAATGGTGCGCTTTATATCTGTTACTTGTTGCGACTTTCCTGCTATCTGTTTTCTTTGGCCCGATGAGGTTCTAGCCCAACAAACACGATTTTTGTCTTGGTCAAATTCCGTTCATTTTCCACCGTTGTCCTTTTCTTTAACATTTTATAATTTTCTTTCTTTTTCTCTAATTCCTCAGGAAGTACTGACAGCACTGAGAGTTTTAAACGTGGATCGTGTAAGTACGGCTCGTTCAGAAAGCGGCCCACTAAAGATGACATGGTGATTTACTCATTTGAGTTTGAGGAATGTGTTCTTGCTGCGTACAACACTGACCCCGTGGAATGTACCATGCATGGTCCCCTGGAGCTCAGGGAACTCGCCCCGGATGCTGTAAGTATTGAAGTGTTGAAGGTTTGTTCGTTGTCAAAGTCCTGAAAAGTTTTGTCAGTGTAATACTTATTTAGCGGCTACCTCTATTAGGCGGCCGCGGTCACCTTTTCCGGCCGTCCAAATCAGGATTTGTCTAGATTGTTTTTACCTCTATAAAGCGGCCACCAAAAATTTGATACGCGTAGTTTGGCCTTGTTTTCAACAACCTAATGATAGATAAAAGTCCGCCGAAATAAGAGTGACGGATATTCCCCAAAAACATTCAAACACATGCTTGTTATCGTAAAATGATGATCTTTCGGTTGCCTGGCAATTAAGTGATGTTTCTACCACGCATTTTGCTAATATCTGACGAACCCCTATTAAGAGGCCACTTATCATTTCTCCAAAGGTGGAGCTTGCACTCGTTATAGATGCGCGTCTCTTGGTCAATCACAGCATGTATTTTGAGCTGTGATTTAAATTTTAGTTCTCATTGTGTCCTCAGATGTTCGAAGACATCGCTCCCAATATGAACATTCAAGCGTCCGACATCACACGAGGGAAATTTCTGGGCAAAGGAACGTTCGGTTCAGTATTCCGCGGGGAACTGAAACAGACATCCGGGGACTCAATAACTATCGCCATGAAGATGCCGCTGAACAATGAAGTTGGAGAGGAGGCGCGGCCGGAAGAAGTTCAAATGGCTGCAGCGGCCATGAGAGCATTGAAAGAAAATCCAACTATGGCACTTAATGATGCATATAGGTCAGAAAACGCTGTGTTTTGTTATTTGACCAAATTTTAACCACCTGACTTCAACAAAATTATGTTTATTACTGGCATCGCCTTTGACACTCGTCTGAAAATAGTTTTTTTTTTTTGAGAAATTGTGATCTTAAACTTTGCTAATTACTTTGGCGATTTACTAGGAAAACAAGAGTAATCACTCTGACCAATAACAAGGACACAGGCTATCTTGTGAACCAATCAAAACTCCAAGAAAATACACGCGGTCAGTGCGAAGCGCGGGAAAACGTGTGTGATTGATTCGTGATTGGTTTTGGTTGCAATTCTGATTGGATGAGAAAGTAGCGTGAGATTTTTAAACCAATCACTTAGCATAGTAATGCAAGACCAAAGCTAATGCCTGTTACTTTGTACCCAAGTGTGTTAAGTGTCAAATTTTCCTTGAGGTAAGCCATAAGGTGTAACCTTGTCAGGGATTTACGTTAAGTGGGATTCGATCGTACACCTCAGCAGGGCAACCATGGAATCAGAGTGATTGTTATGTACATTTTTTTAATTTTTCACAATATAATGTGGTCTGTCTGTCTGTCTGTCTGTCTGTCTGTCTGTCTGTCTGCGTTTGTCTATCTATCTGTATAACTTACTCACTACCTGTTTGACTGCCTCACTGACTGATTGACTAACCTCCTACCTACCTGCCTGCCTGACTGACCGACTGACTGACTGACTGGCTGGCTGTGTAACTGGCTTATCGACGGACTCGCTGATTGACTGTTTGCCTGACTGACTGACTGACTGACTGACTGACTGACTGATTGATTAATTGATTGATTGATTGATTGATTGATTCTTTTAGGACCGTGCGTCAGGAGATGTCCATCCTTCTTCCCCTGAGACATCAGAATATTGTTTCGTTGCTAGGTTACTGTCTAAACCCGTTCTGTATGGTCTTGGAGTTCGCACCGCAAGGGGCCTTGGACCGAATTCTCGCCAACTACAAGAGAGCTGGAGTTCGCCTTAATGCCTACGTCATGCAAAAATGTATTGTACAGGTATTGAAACGTTGAATTGTTACTTACGTGGTTGAGTTACAAAATACAGAGCGGTGCAAGATAGAAATTATGCCTCAAGCTTTGACGTGACTTTGCGCTCTCGGAAACGAAACGCACTGCTACATTTATGTAAGGTAAAATCTGCGTTTGGGCCAGGTGACCCATCAGGCCGGAGCTTATCTTCCGTAGCATTAAGTGACTAGGAATATTTCTACTTCCCCCTAGATGAGATGCTAGTCCATCGCAAGGATAACCCAGGCATTAAATTCGCCAGTACCCATTTATACACCTGGGTGGAGAGAAGTACTATGAGAGTTAAGTGTCTTGCCCAAGAACACAACGCAATGAATAATCCCGACCACCGCTCTATCCGGTACTCAGCGCACCAACCATTAGGCCACCGCGCCTCCCTCCCCAGTAATTTAGTATCTAGATTTATTTTGTACTCCTATCATCTATTTAGTAACTTTTCTTTTTCTTTCATCTCCCCCGCCTCACCCCCAGCGGCGTCTCTGTGTTTTCTTTCATCTCTAGTGTGCTTCGGCGTTGAAGTATTTACACCGTCACCATATCATCTATCGAGACCTTAAGTCAGAAAACATTTTAGTTTGGCAGTTCCCAGCTCCCTCCGGCCCAGGTCAATCTAGTCACCAAGTCACCATCAAGCTGGCTGACTACGGTATCAGCCGGTCAGCGGCGCTAGCGGGAATGAAGGGCCTGGGCGGTACTCCTGGCTTTATGGCCCCCGAGATTGAAAAGTATGTCGGGAAGGAGTTGTACACGGACAAAGTGGACTCATTTTCGTTTGGAATGTACATTTATGAGCTAGTGACACTACATCAGCCGTTTAATGACCTCAACCCTGCTCAGGTGAAACAGCTTATTGTGGAGGGTCACCGACCGCCATTAACAGCTAAGGTTTGTAATTTGGATCATTTGATTAGCAGTTTGTCTGAAATGCACAAGGCTGTATACCCAAAGATGGTGTTACCTAGAAGACGTTTACATGTACTAACACTTTGTCACGTTAAAAGCTAACGAAGTGTAACATAGCCCTCTGGGTATTCTTTTTCACAAACTGACTCTTTAACGTTCTTGCTCAAACATGCCATTTAAAAGCTGCTTTTTGCTTCTGTTTATAAACGGGGCCAAGTCCGAGACTTTCATGCTAAATTCGTTTTACTCTGACTCACTTATAGCGGTTTTCACTTGAGTGTCGAAAGTAATTCGCATTTGCTTTGGTTTTGCATTACAACGCTTAGTGATTGGTTTTCTCTAGTTTTCTCGCGCTTCTTTCTTAACCAATCAAAAGTAAAACCAAAACCAATCGTGGCTCACTCGCGCACGTTTTTCCGCGCTTCGCGTCGGCTACATGTATTTACTTCGCGTTTTTATTGGCTCACTAAATTGCCTAAGTCTTGTAACCTAAGTCTTGGCCAGAATAATTTCTCAATTGAAAACTGCCCTAGTCTCTGCTGACATGTAATTGTTCATTTTCATGAGAAACGTTTTTCACCGGGCATCGTTTTGAAACACTTTTTGTATCTTTTAATCATGTGTCCCCAAATTAGTAACATAATCTTCCCTAGCTATGTGGTTTTGACGCTCTAATCAAGTTTGTTATTTTAACATTCCTTCAACAAAGATAAAACTAACAATCAAATGTAATGACCTTTTGTAGGACAAGAAAGCTCCAGTATTCGTCCTTGATCTCATGGCATGGTGCTGGCAGCAGGAAGCAGACAGGAGGCCGCCATCACATCACATCTCACTACTAGCCTCTGCAACTGAATTCCCTCGCCTCTCTGACGTCATCACCTTCGACAAGCAGGTCAGTTTAATCCTACAATTCCCAAAATGTGATCAATTGCTATTTTCTCTTCACAGTATCACTGAAATTATAAGAGGAAAGGTAGCGAGATTAAGGAAAACTATCAACTAGGAGTCATCTGCGCTATCATAAGCACAAGTCAAAAGCCAAAAGCCAAAGACCTTTTTGCATAAAAAACATAACATAGTTATAGGCTTGTAATTTAAGCGATTAAAAAGGTGTTATCATGCACAAGGTTTTGGTGAATAAGAAACTTTGGCAGACTCGGAAGAATTTCAGACGCTGTCTTTCTTTCAATAGAACAAAAGAAAAAATACCGAAACTTGTTACGGTTCAAACAGTTGGCCCTCATAGAACAAAACGTTTTTGTTTTAGTTTTTGTTAACGTTGAATTTCGGGTTTTTTTAATCTTTTTTGTTAACTTTTTTAGGGCCTGTTTATATGGACTAGAGTTGTCCCTGGTAGGAGAGTTACCCTCTCCCCCGCACTACCTTCTACCGAGCATTTATATGAGAAAGTTGTCCCTGTTGACCGAGCCAAAACTTGGCTCTGTCGGTTTAAAAGACTGGCGAGAGTTATTTTGAAATATCTTTTAGGGCGGCGTTTTCTAAAATCAGGAACGCTGAAACATCGACGAAGACCTGCCTCCTCCTCAGGCGCCTCGATTTTCTTTCTCCAAAAAAAAAAAAAGGGGGGCGGCTGGGGAGGAGGAGGGACGAGACCATTTTGGACAAATTTACCGCCGACTTCGATGTTGTTTTGGTCGATTACAGCATTTGCGCATGCTCCGTATGTGTCAACATGTGCCTGGCCATCCTCTCCCCAGGGCACGCGGAGAGGCGGAGGATGGGAGATGGAGGAGAACGCCGCAACTGTAGAAGATGGGAGGACGAAGACCAAAACACGGAGTGAGAACGAACGAAGAGACGAGACAGACAGACACCTGGGCTGGGAATGCACTGATCCGCAAAGAAACAAATGGAGGACAGAAGACGATGTGACACACCGCTCAGATGAACCTCATGCTCTCCGGTCTGCCTACCTCCGGACCAAACAGACCAACCGCGGATGTATCAGCTGATGAATCCCGACCCGTGACACATGACTCCACCCGGATCAACTTCATCTGTCGTCTCCTGTCCACCTGCTGAGTCCCCGACAGAGAAGGGGACCCTCGAACGCCACTCATGTCGTATCTCCAAATCGCCCCGCTCAGTCAGCCCCAGCCTCCCCTACGAGCAGGCGCAGACGAACATAGAGGGGGCGCACGGATGCGGGAACGACATCGGAGTGGACCAGAGCCCCGCGCCGACCAGGAAAAGAAAGGAAGGCCGGGAACGAGAATGGTGCCTGGCAGGCGAGGCGAAAATAACCAAACTGTTTGTATGGAAAAAAGTTGGCTTGCTCCCTAGGGTCACCCTACCTTCAAAGCGAGTGACCCCCCACCCAGGGTCACCCTGCCCCCCGAGCCAACTTTGCAATTTCTCATATAAACAGTTCGCAGCTATTTATAAAGAAACGTATGAAAAGCTCTCTCGCCCGGGGTGGCTCGGTATGGAGGGTAACCCTCCTACCAGGGACAACTCTCCTCCATATAAACAGGCCCTTAGATAGCATACACGGAGCCAAACGTATTGCCTTTTAGCCGGTTAATTCCTTTACGATGTGTTCGTAAAATCGAGGTTTCTTTCATCCGTGGGAAGGCCCAATCAGTACCTTCCGATATATATCGCTTTATCGCAAAAAAAGATCACAGTTTTTCACACCGTATAATGATTGTGCTTTTCTCTCTTCTTCGATCGTCTTTAGCTGGGTTTGAACTGCGCGGTTACCGCTGGGTCACGTGTCAGTCAGAGCCGCGGGGCGGACGATAGGGCCAGCGTGGGCTCAGAAGTATGGCTCTGTCGGAGCGAGCTGAACGCTGGGATAGGTACAGGAAAAATCAGTGTTCTTGGCTACAGCCGTGGTCGATGTTATCACAAAAAGGTAGATGAATTTTTAGATCTTCTTGTTGTTTTCAGGACTTCCAAGGCAGACATCAATGAATGGGCATAGTGTTATGTTTTAAACCGCAGAATCATCTTGTACAGCACAATAAACAGTGTACCACAAGAAAGTACTGCTCAATGACTTTCATTGAAGGGCCACAGTGACACACAAGGGACATCAGATAACTGAGTTTAAATTATCTTGTACAGCACAAACAGTACCATAAAAAGAAAGGAACAATAGCTCTTCAGAGGATAGAAAAAATTACTTCGGGGGATAAATCAGGGGCTCGCAGCAGCCCTGCAGAGGTTACTAAGTTAAAATCACAACTAAAAATATTATTTTTAAAAACTGATAGTGTTTCAAACTGATTTAGATGTTTCAGTGAAATACCGAAATACTGTCCTTCTGATAAAGGAGTTTCAACCAAACGAGCTAATAAATTTAAAATGCTACTTTTTCTTTTAACTTCAACTCGTTTCTTTGAATCTTTTTCGTTCGTCAGGAATTTCTCGTGGGCAAGTCCTGCATCCGGGTTGCTTGCAGTGTGGGAAGCACGGTGTGGCTTGGGACCGAGTCAGGAACGCTCCACGTGTTTTGTGCAATGACATACAAACAGCTCTGCAAAGGATCGATCCGGTCGAACAGGTTTTTGCATTTCTTTTGTCACTTTATTCTATTTTGAAGTGGGGGTAACGCTGCGATGGACTAGCATCTAGGGGGGAGTGACAATACTCCTAGTCGTCTAATGTAACAGAAAACGGTGTTTAGCACCAAACTAACGGGTCATCTAGCCTTTCCGATACCAAGGATTACAGTGTATTTTAACATTTTCTATATTAATAGCGTTTTTGATTTTAGCCAATCAAAGTGGACTAATCATCCCAACCATTTTTTCGACTTTTTTGCTTGTTTACAAGCAAAAGTAAGAGATTAGCGGTTAAGTGGGGGTAAATGTGGAACCACATTCTTGTTAACTCTCAAGGGACTGTTTTAATTTCTCAAGGGAATACTTTCCTCTGTGGGTGATCAAAGCGCGTGACTTGTAAAGTGTCACTCTATAGCAATTTCTACTGGTACAAGTCTTTAGGCGCTATTAAATATTAATTTAACCTAAACGATACAACGCAATTTGTACTGGTACAAGTCTTTCACACACTAAAACGTTGCTAATAGTTAACCAAAGGGAACTCATTTCTTGATCTTTTCATCCCAAACTTTGATCTACTCTAAGCTAGATAAAAAAAGTTCACTTACCTTTCGTCTTTTGTGTGATCTTTTGTGTTTTTATGGTGTTTTGAGGCCGTTAATTCCTCACTAGTCGTCACCGCCCCCGATGCGGAATTCAGTATTTTATGAAGCATTTCTCACGATCAGTTGACTCAAGCGGAGGTCAATCGTTACAAATTACAGTGAATGTATGGGATCAGAAACCCATAAGGGTTGAAACGTGTAACGCGCGCGCACAGCGTTTGAATATTCATTTTGCTAAGTACCATATTTGGAAACACGAAGAGTTTGTACGCGAATGCTTTATACACGTAATGACACACGCAACCTAATGTTTGGTTTTACGGTAAGTTGCTTGAATTTCGACACCGTAAATTTCTTACTGAAACTAAAGAAATACATTAATTGTATCGAAGCGAAGTTCTCCAGACTACTTCACGAAGATGAAACAGGAGAATTTAACCAAATTTAACTTTATTCAACCAAGCCTGTTCAAAAACAAGATTACGCCATCGAGCACGAGCTAGCGCGCGCTGTGAATTTTATCGAAATAATAGTAATTTTGGTTGGTTAAATGTTTCTCGTGATTTTCCAAATATGGTACTTAGTGTAAACGAATGTGCAGACGCTTTGTACAATGCGAATCATAGGGAGTTACACGTTTCAACCCTTATGGTAGACTTGCTCCAAGTCGCTCGTTAGATTCGCAGGAGACCGCTGGATACGGAAACGGAGGGCGCGCGCGGGCACGAGAAACAAAATGGCGGAGGATCGGCAAGTGTCATTTGATTTCCTTCGCGCGCGCGATTTCAAAGGCGATTTTACTCAAGTGGTTTTTCGCGCGGCGATTTTATTTAAGTAACTAAAGATGCAAAGAAAAAACGAGCGACTTTGGGCAAGTCTACCCTTATGGGTTTCTGATGGGATCAAATAGCGCATACCGTGACGCTTACGTCACGCGACCTCAAACACAGAGACTTGTAATTGTCTGCCTGTGATTGCAACATCATTAAATGCAGGTGTGAAGTGATATTTGCAATTGTTTTTGTAGCCTGTTGTGAAATTACTTCCAGTGGAAGCAGTAAACGCTAAACGTTTTTGCTTCTGTTCAGAAGTTAATGCATCGCCATTAGAAAAAATAAAAAAGGAACTGTTTTACTGGAAATGTAGTCGTTAGAAATGGCATGTGTAGCCGTAAGGTAAAGAATAACGCGAGGAGAAGCGGCTTTTGGTAGTATCCAAACGAAAATTTACTTCTTAGTGTGGGGTTAAGATTGCGTGACGAGACAAAAGGTAACTCTGTCGTGCGTGACCTTTATCGGGAACCCTGCATTAAGCCGAGTAGAAATCTTTCTAACTCGAAAGGAAACAACTATTTCGATTAAAGGCAAACGTCAAAGTTTACCATTTTTAACCAAGCCAAAGTACATGAGTCGCAAAGTACCCAGCCGTCGCGACTGACAAATACAGCATTTTCTCCTTGAACTGAAAGACGTTTGAATTCTTCCATGATATGTTCGAACAACAATGCCCAGGATAAACCTTCTACTCATACTAACTTCATGAAAAAAAGTCGATATCTCGAAGAGATCTTTGATTATAAAATGAAAGATTAAACCTGGGTTATCTTTTATCAATGTTGCCCTCCAGCCATACAGAGCTTAGTACAGCTTACTGTGTATGTATTTCAAATAGGTACATCTTAAACATGATCCACGTTCCGCGAGCGAACTGGGTTCTAGTGGCATTGGCGGATGGCTCTGTTCTGGCGTACAATGACAACATCTCTAATCACTACCATTACTCCGAGTCGGCGGGGCAGACCCCAGTACACGAGCTCCTACCCAACCGCGTGTACACCGGCAACGGAATCCCCATTCATTGCATGGCAGCTCTGCCGTTGAAGAAACCCCAGGGAAATGAAGTCCGACCGGAAGCTGCGGGGGATTCATCCGAGGACTCCGACGACCGGAACAGTCCGTGCGACGAGTACAACTGCGAAGTTTGGTGTGGGCAAGAAAGAGGGAGAATAACAATTCTTGACGGCGAAGAGCTTCAGAAGATTTGCACCAAGTCAGCTGAAGACAGTGAACCCGACTCCTCGTCGCAAAGGGAACACAGCGTGTCCCATCTTGAGACTTGCCAGACGACCGGGACTACCATCAGCGGAGATGACCCCGTCGGTAGGTCCGTATGGGTGGCTTTGTTCCCCGGCACCCGCGTGTTCCGGTGGGATGCCCTGGAGAAGAAGATTGTACGCAGTGTGGATTGCTCACAACATCCACCAAGATTTGAAGGTAGCAGCCTAATCTGTACTTTCGTTCCTTTGCCCTCGCTTGCCTTTCCATATCTTCCCTTTGATTTTCTTATTCTATTTAGGAAAGAGTTCTCGTGGCTGAGGATCAAACGACCATCCCACCCCTGACAATCCCCCTGACCCGTCCCCAGTTGTCTCTTATGAGAATAAAAGTAAGACGCAGAAAATGATGGGAATTAGGAAGCAGGGTTCGTACGGGGCATGGAAAACCTGGAAAGTCATGGAATTCAAGTGTGGGTCATGGAAAGTCATGGAAAATGGTATCGGTTGTACAAAATAAATTAGGCAGGTTATTTTTTGTGAGGAAAAGGGTAAAAACGTACCCGAAATCAAGATAATTTTTGAATATTTCCAAGCAAAATGGTCAAATTTAGGTCATGGAAAACTTTGAAAAATCACGGAAAAGGTCATGGAAAGTCATGGAATTTCAAAAGCTCAAAAGAGTACGAACCCTGAGGAAGAGACTCTCGCCTTTCCTCTTTCCCGTCGCGCCTGGCGTCCCGTCACCCCTGGCAATTTGACGAGTCGGCATCCGTCCGTCTCTTTTCACCTACCAATTTTATTGTTCCTGTTCCTGTGGTTCATTAGAACTTAACACAATAAAATCTATTCCTGTAGGGAATCCCACTTTTGTAGGGGTGTACAGGGTGCCCTGGTGTTGTGGTCTTGTGCTTTGACATTTTTTGGTCACGATTCCTCTCTTCGATCTGACAAAAATGCTGAAGTGGGGCGGGGGGGCGGGGGGGTGAGGCTAAGCTACGATGGACTAGCATCCCATTTATAAATAATACCTGCCGCTTTATTCCTGAGGAAAATGCGAGGCTCGAAAGCAGACTTTCATTTTTCTTATTTATTTTCTTTCTTATTTCGTATTTAATTAATTATTTCGTTTTCTTGGAGGTCCAAAAGCCAAGGCACCGGTCAGAAGAGGCGCGGACCCGAATCCTTTGAGCGGTGAGTGACAAACAAAAATATGAGACTTTTATTTTTAACCAATTGTCACGAAGCCCATTTGTGGTCAGAGAGTCCTTGTTATCGGCCATCTGTACTTAAAGAGATATCCTGCGATGTACGCAGTTTGCCAAAACTCTTCGGAGGACATAATGTTTAAATTAAGCAAATAAAGGAATTAACATTGTTCGAAGCCAGGCTGCTCTTAAAACCTTTTTCAAAAACACCCCGGGAATTACAATGTGGCATTTATTTATCCTTTTTTTTTTTCACCAGCTTCCCGCGCCCAAGTGAATTCTCTGCTTGCGGTGGACAAAGAACTGTACATCGGTACAAGCTTTGGCTGTATACTGGTCTGCAATAACCTCTCTCTTATGGTCTATACAATAATACGCTGTCACGACGAGTCGGTCAAACACCTCCTACCATTGGTAACCACGCCTGTTGTCACTTCACACTCGACGAGCGAACAGACGAAGGCACTGGTGCTGAGTTGCGGGCGAGGTTACCGCAGTCTTGGCGCCAGTCTTTATGGGCACACCTCGTACCCAAGCCGTCGGAGTGGAAAGACTTTCTTGAAAAGTGAGTCCGTTGTTTTGGTCTGGCTTGCGGACGTTTGGGAAAGTTGATGACGGAAAATGGCCAGTGGATATCAACGTGAAACCTGATTAAAAACGTAGGGAAATGTTTAACCATCAATATGAGCCATTTCGCATTTCAATTAAGATGGTCTCAAGATCTAGTGGCGTTTCAAATGATATGAATGGGTGACGTTGCATCGTCTCGCACACGCGTGGAAGCCTCGCGTGAATATGATCGGATCAAGTATAAAATAACTGTCTTTCGGTGTAGAAATGAACAGTTAAAAACTGAATAGCCCAGAAATCAATGTGGTATTTAATATATTTCTGTTTTCATTGACTTTTGTGAGAATCGTTTGGAAACAGTTAATTTTCTGTCGAGAAATATCTCTAAATTACCTGTGTCCCCGTCCTTTAAGTGTTTTCGTTGGAATTTGCGTTTATTTGGGTCTATTTTCAATCAAACGCAATACTATTGAAATTTGATTTGCGTTTAGCACAATCTTAAAGAAAAACTTAAATATAAATGTTTAGTTTAACCGAATTATTAGAATCAATATTTACCGAGGTTGATATAATATATCTATGATAACACAAAACTTGAATCCAAATACGAAAATATATACAATTATCTCAACAAAATTAAATATAACTATAGGTAACGAATCATGAATGTTATAGTTAAATATAAATCATAGGCAGGGTCCCAAAGGGTAAGGTCTACGAAGCCCTGAAGATTTTTTTCCTCAACCTCGGTTCCTAAGGCTTTTTTCTGCTTGGTACCCGGACAAAAAATGTCCCTTCTCGTTCTTAGGAGCCGTGGAGCCCTATTTTGCTGTACTGATTTGAGCCCTGTAATTTTAAGGCTGCAGCCTTCGAGCCCTGAACCCCTTTGGGATCCAAAAACTGTCGTACTAAGTAGCCTCGGAAAAATGGCTGCATGACACAACGTCACAACAGGTGAACAAAATGGCTGCTTTGAGCAGCGAGAAAGACTTCCTTTCGTTATGTCGAAGAGCAGTTTTCTTAGTTATGTTTGTGTAATTTTGCAGCGGTTTACAGACAGAATGATTGTAGCATCTATGAATCATGGAATCCACGCGTGTTTCACGTGTGTTTCACGCGAGCTTTACGTGTGATGCACGCGTGGTTCCAGGGCGGCTTTGTGCACAGTTCGTTTCAAAAACGTTCAAAATCGATCATACCTGAAATAAATAAAATAGTTTAATGAAATTTATTTTGAAATTTTACGTTTAAACTCTTCAGAACTTGAAGGGTTTAAGGAGAAGGCTGGTTTTAAAAATCGCCGCTTTAATACATTTTATTAGTTTCATATCACATTCAAAATGCTGTTAATTTTTGTATATTTTATTGTCATTGATCATTTGTTGTTTCAATTCGTATTTTGTAATTTCGTTTTTGAAATTAATCTGAATTTATCGATTTTTTTTAAAAAATGAATATTCAATAAGAATGTTATATTGAACTTTAACTCTGTTTTAATTTCCGTTACTGAGAGATCTACGTTACTTTCCTGTTACATTAGTTTATTAAATTCTTTTTTATATTTTTTATGTCAAACTGGTCACAGGATATAGGGAGAGAAGTGTTATAAAATAAAATACCACAGAATTAGTTCAACTTTTACTGTCATTGCTACAAGCATTGTCCACGCCGAGCCGAAACAATCCGTTCACCCTACCGTAAACGATTAGGGTGTGATACTATTCTGCGAAAGGAACATCAATTGCAGCGACACTAGGTAGGAAAAAATCACAATAATTTATCTATACACACAAGATCGTACACAGAAAGCCCCTCCCCGCCCCCCTTAGTTCAAGGTCTGGTTCCGCCTTTTACCGTACCCAAATTCGAAAGTAGCCAATCAAAAGTGCGATCTACTGTCCTGATATCCTACGATATCAAGTCACTGACCTGATATGCCATCATATCACGGTCACTTTGAAGTAAAGTAGTGTTACTGTACGATGAATTGAAAAGAGGTTTTAGCAATAAAACAGAACTTCGTAATTTAAATTTAGCGGTCGTAAAAAGAAGAAAACTTTCCCGCCAAAACTAAACTTGAGCGCGCTCGCCAATTGCGCGATGTTTGCCGACGAGTACTGAGACATTCAGACAAAAAAATGGAGTCGGACTTTCCAAATTTTTCGTTTAATTTTGATTTTGAAAATTTAGAGAATGAAACACTAAACAAACGAGTGGAAAAAAGGCAGAAAAAGAACTTGGTTAAAGTGTTGAAGACCAAGTCAACACAATTTGCAGTACGTACCTTGCAAGCAGGGCTTCAACAGAGCGATAAATATAACCGGATTTTTGGCTGAATTTGGGTACGGTAAATACCTAATCGTACCTTTTTGGTACGCTTCGGCTGCATATCAGGCTCGTTTGGCCTCGCCATGGGTATTTTGGCTCGACTACGTCTCGCCAAAATACGAACCATGGCTCGACCAAACTCGCCTGTTATGCTACCGAAGCGTAACAAAAAGGTACGAGGAACGGAACGGGAAGGGAAAAGCGCCCTGGGAACGAGGTTGCGCCCTGCACTGTCACTGTCATTTACTTTCTAACGAGTATAGTTTGAAACGTAGCTCTACTGTTTTGTTGTTTTGTTTTCGTCGCAGCGATATGTACTGGGCACGAAATCACAGTACGCAAGAAAACGTAGCAGGGATATCAGTACAGTGTATACCCAATTATTTTTAGCGGGAGGGGGGGGGGAGTCTTTTACCAAAACTTAGGAGGCTCGTCCCCTCCCCTAGATCCGCCACTGAATGAAGTCTCCGTTTTGATGAAAACGGTTTCAGTATTTCACTGATCGTTTTCGTGGGAACAATACAAGGTAAAAACAAATATAAAAAGTTGCGTTTTCAAAGGAAAACGTATAAACTTGGGTGGGGCCAGCTGCCTGGGAAAACAGAATCGAACACAGCCCGGGAGGCGGAGGCACTCAGAAAAGTTTTATACGGGGAGGCTCCGCCCCCAGTTCTAACCCCTTACCCTTTTATATACCATTTTGACAGAAATTGTACCCCTTTTGTATACCTTTTACTGAAATAAGGTAACCCTTTTATATACCTAAAAGACATGGCATAGACTTGGAACAATACAGCCATACATTTCGACTGTTGGAAATATTTAAAGGCCATTTTTATACCTAAATGGCAGATTTCCATACCCTTTCATATACCTTAACTTGTAAAATACCCTACCCTTTTATATACCTGAAGCCTCAAAAAGGTACCCCTTTCGGGCGGAACCTCCCCGTATAGGCCATTATAGGGAGTGCCCCCCCCCCCCCCACCTCCGGGGGCCACAGGCTGTTGTAGCGCGCTCATCTACACCGAAAAATTCCAAGCTGATGACGTAACATAAAATTGCTCATTGGTTGTCACCTGGGTATGAATTTTGGACGATAATGGAGGAAAATTGTCTCATACGTTTCGGGGTTACTGCCCCTTTTTCAATGGAAAATTTGAAACGCCAGAAAAAAGGGTAGTAACCCCGAAACGTATGGAGACAATTTTCTTCCATCTGGGGCATTATTTACAGTTTGATATTATCGTTTAAAATCACTTGTGTGTGCTACACAGCCGCACGAAATTTCTATTAGAGATTTCTTTGTTACTATGAATTTTGGAGTAACAACCCATTACCGATCACACGGATATCTGTGTCCCAAGATCATAAAAAGAATTCCTCGTACTAATAACCATGTACTTGTTTTAAAAACGCAAGAGTTTAGTGGTACATCACAAGGTTATTCTTCGTTATTCTTTGTTTTTGCGCCCTCTCTAGCTAAAGGCTGTTTTGCTTTGTTGATTTGCAAAGAGAGGTAACTTGTTAACAAAGACGAAAACAACACTTTCCAAACATCGCCAAAACACCTGAAAACTGAATTCTCTAGACCAAACAAATATTATTATTTGAACTAATTAAATATGTAGCAGTGTTGTCTTGCTGTTGTTTACTTGATAAATAATGGATGCGCCAGAAGCAGACACAGCAAGATAAACCTGTTTTGTTCCAGAACCGTGCGACTCGTGCGTCAAGATGGGAAATGCGTCAATCCACGTCCCCAGAGACCCCAGAATTACAGATCGGTTTCATAGTTGTAATATAATTCCGGTAAAATTTTAATTTCTTCCCATATCTGAAATTCTAATGAAAACTGAGGAAAACAGAAGTGTTTGAAATTGCTGTAAACATTTCAGCTTGTTTTCGGCAACTCATTCGTTTAATTAGAAAATTAAAGGTCGCCGTGTTTTCCGTTACCAAGTTCGTACAACGGTCGTTTAATTTGTTTTGGAAAATTCTATAACTTTTTTTGAATAACACCCTCAGTACTAAAATAATAGAGTTTTGTTTAAAAGGATTAGGCCCCTGGGGCTGTTTACGTATTATCCTAAACATTTGTTTTGGAAAATACGTAAAAAGTCCCCAGGGCTAAATGCTTTTCAAATCCCTCTCATTTTGGTAGCAGGTTGTTTAAAAAGAGGGAAAAACGGAGGGGGGGGGGGGGCATATGGGAGCTTATGCTGTGACGATGGTTGCTTATGCTCGTTTCCGCAACCCACTCGCCCGAGCTCGTTTTTTCCGCCAAGGAAGAACGCAGTTGCCGAGAGGGTAAAAGCAAAGGAAAAGAGAGCAAACAATCCATTTGCTCGCTGGAGCGTCTGTATTAGCTCGCAACTCCCGCGAGTCCGTAGCATGACTAGTCTCCAAGGCAGGCGCTTTTTAGGCGCGTCGCGCGTTTCTCTCCCCCCCCCCCCCCCCACCCACCCAAAAAAAGCGTCTGCGTATGTCTTCCGCGTTTCCTTTGGTGCTTGAAAAACGATTCGCTAACAGTTATACTGCATTTCAGTCAACGACCACAGGAAACAGCTGAAATTCAAGCTGCTCCGTTTCAATTTGACACGGGTATCGCTGTTTGTGGAGACTTCGTGGACAATTTGTTTTCTTTGCCTGAACCAGCCAGAAGCTATTACGTCTATTACGCGCCAGGGCTGCGCAGATGTGTTAGCGACCGTTAGCTACTGGTTCAGAAAACGTCACATACAGCGTATTTCAGCTTCCAGAAAAGCGCTTGTTTTATCAAACTGTCAGGAAACCGCACGCATGAATTTAGACTTCGACCTCAAAGAGAGTTTACAAAAACAATGAACGTTAAATATTTTGGCGCACACGTAATAGCGTGGATGTTATGAGTAACCCCCCTTTTTTGCTGATAAATTATTCACCCTTTCGAGTCGCATGCGGTTTGAACTCTTATCCAAATATTAACACTGCTTCAATAATTTGGCAAATTTCTCGAATTTGGTAGAAAGAAGAGGACGTATCCAATAATATTTTTGCAATTTTAATCGAATGTAACAAGAAAATCTGATAACGTTTCAACGTTTGATTGACATGGTTTATTCTGACCTGAACATCTGCCAATTAAGCAAAAATTTGTGTACGCACAAACATCAATTCTCCGAAAAATTTATAAATGGAAGTTTCGCTATTCACTTTCTCATAAAAAAATTTCGTATTTTGGTAAAAAATTTACGTTTTACGTTCGCAGAGTATAAATCGTAGTTACCCTCAAATAAATATTACGTCACGTGGAAAATATTTTGTTTCCATGATTAGGGAAATTACAACATGTACAAAACCATAGCAACTAAAAAATAACTTAAAATGGACTTTGGCAGTGTTTATTGCTTGGCAGATCAATCGTAGATCGAGTTTTATATGTACTTTCTGCTGTAGTAAAAGTTAATTGTACTTCAGAACAAAAATACTTCCCTTCAAATTGCCCTTGTTTACAGAATCGATTCGATGTCGCTCTAGCAACCATTTGGAGCTAAAGAAAGTTCATTAAAGACTCAACATTATTTTCAAACCACGACGAATTTCATGAATGGTTAATGAAAGCAGCTGTCTCGCTCATTACAGGGAATCAAAACAATACTTTAGATCACCTGGAACTACTTCTATTTAAAGACTTCAAAGGAAATACGGGAAAACCATTTCACTGACATAGATTCATTACGAGAAACGCAAGTAATTTTACATAATTTCTAAAGTCCGGTCAATAAACTAGCACCATTAGTTGGTATGCACTGGTTGTTATGCTGGTCTATGAGAAGCGGTCAAGCCCCTATTTTGGGGTAGTCGGAAGGAAAGCAAACAAAAAATACGCTTGTGGAAAAATGACCGCGCGCGAATAATCAAACCGTTTCTAATCCTTGCGGGAATTAGCCTTGTTTTCTCGATGTAAAATCTTTCACAAATTAAGGACGAATTTTGACAACCATGGTGTTGTTGTCAAATTCCAGAAGAATTCACATAATCCCCAAAACAATGCTATACAAATGCCTACGCAAATGACGAGTTAAACTGCCCACACGTTCGCGACTAAAAATTTCCATATTTCTCTGGAAACGTACAATGTTGAAAATAAGGTGGATGGCTTCTGCATCAAACTTTTGCCAAAATCTTCAACTTTGCAGCTCATAAAATCGAAATCAATTTATTATCCAAGGAATCTAGTCGGAGAGGGAGAAAGAGCTTGTCTTTGAAAATTGACGGCAGAAAAAATATAAGCTTTGGTTTTATCGACCCCGAAAATGCAAATGCGCGTACATCGCTTTCAGCTGCCCATAAGCTTTACCTGTTTTTCACTGGGTTCCGTTGAAATTTCATATATTGCCACTAGAAATCAAAATTCGCATTCTTTCAGTAACGGCGAATGTTTTCATGCCAGGACTCAGTATTCAAAATCAACGCCAAGATTTCTTCGCTTGTGAAATAAGTTTCGTAATGACCCATGCTGCCGCCCAATTACTGGAAAAGATTTCGCAACGAACCAGAACATCGATGTTGATTCTGAAGTCGCGGGCGAATCCCGACGTATTTCAAACATATTTCTGATGCAAATTTGTGCAAAATTTCATTTTCTACCGCCAATTCTTGGCCGCATGGACGGCAAGGCGAGATAAAGAAGCGATTATTAAAAGGCCGCATGGTCGACAGATTTTACATTGTACGCCAAAAAATATAATTTTCAACCCAATCGAAAATTTCGGGGGTGTCGGTCCATGAACCAAGTACACGTGCTGATAAACAAACAAGTTTATTGCAATAAAGAAGAAAACTCGTAAACTCGGACAAAATCTTCAAATCGGCAATTTTTTTTTATCACACGCGCTCAAATGCGCGATATTTGAAAGGCGATAGACAGCGCCCTAATTCAAAATGCTTCAAGGTTTATTTTCTCTTAAATAACAACAATCAAGAAAATTACACACAGGGTACGACTGAAAACAAGTACAGTGTCCACAAATATTCACAGAAAAGCAAATATTTCCTGCAAGTTCGCCCAAAATCACGCGGGTGGAAACGACAAAGCCGGCATGTTTTTCTGTACAAAATGGAAATTTGTGAAACAAATACTAATGCCAAAATAATAAATAACCTCAAGCAACACTAAATTACAGTTCAGTCTCAAAAAGTACATGTATTGAAGACGAAAAGAAAAGCTTACAGTTGCAGAAAGTTTTCTTGCAGTGCCGTACAATGATGTGGGGGGCCACGCCATCTTCATGCGCTCGCCAAGTTTTTCAGTTTCGTAACGCCATGTGGTCCAGAAATCTCTTTGTATCTGTAAATCGTGAATTAAATAAATTGTAGTCCGTCAGGAAATGATAAGATCCACAGTCCGTGCACCACTGCGAAAATGATCCAGAGCTCAAGGAAACAGTCAAACAAAACATTTCTAATTGCAAGTTCTTCAGTCTAAAGTAGGTGTGGCGGCAACTGCATTTACTTGAACTGTGAGCGTGAAGTTTACTTGAGAGCAGCTATTAACATCGCCACACTCATCAAAAGAACGGACGGTAAAGCGTTAACTCCAAAGCTTGCCGTTGTTGCCTGCGGTTCCGCCGTTGTTGTTGCCGGTGGAGCCGTGGCCGATGCGTTTGTGTTCGAGCCGCCGGCAGCACTAGATGCGTTCACGACGTTGGCAGTTGCAGACGGTTGAACAACGGTAGTAGTGCCGCTGCTGTTATTAATCATCACGGCCAAGAGAACCACAGCAACCAGGGGTACTAAGCACTTCATCTTCGTTTTCTTTTATAACGTCTAAGACAACCTTCGACCTCGGAATGTCACGTTCAGCAAAAACTCTTCAGCTCAAAACCTCAAACGGCGGGCAAGTGAATGAACTGACCGGGCAGTTTTCTCCTTGTCAAATAGCGTGGAGGTGACAAGTACGTCATTACAAGATTGATTTGATTGGCTTATTTGATTCAGATATGTTTTCATCCAATCAAAATGTTCAAAGCACGTGGAAAGCATGTGTCTTCAAGCCTCGATTTCGTTCAAAGGCAGCTGGGATCCAAAATGGCGTCCATAGTTGTGGCTAAAGAGTTCGGCTATGTCATCCTCACAACCGTTTCGTCTGGGTTCATGATTGCATACTTGGCGTGGAATGTGGGGAAAGCGAGAAAGCAGTACAATATACCTGTATGTATGCTGTTTTTCGTATAATTTTACGTTTTAACGTAGAAGTAGCGAGCTTCAAGCTGCAAGCTTGCTCGTGATTTTCCGCGGTGCGGCTGCATGGTCCATGTTGTTACCAGCAAAATAAATATTCATCGTGATTTCAGCTTAACAGGCGGTATATTATAAGCTTACTTGTAGTCTACTATAGCACGTGTTGAAAGCTTGCTCGATCATGTATTAAATTTTCATATTAGTTAAAGCTTGTACAACCCTGTTTGTTTAGTTTTTCTCCAGGGGACTTGAGCTTACTTTTTCTAGAACCAATATAAGCTTAATCTAAAGCTTTCCTTAAAATACATCATTCAGTGCACTTCATCCAATTTCACAGCTAAAACCTTTGAACTTCTTTGTTCATAATTAACCTTTAAAATTCAAATTAAGTTATGTTTTTCTTTTGTGACCATTCCAAAGCTGTTACTGTCATCCTTTTATAATTTATTTATACATTTCTTCCCAGGTTTGTAGGATTTTTACCATATTCGGTAATGTGCATTGTTGTCATTATTGGAGACCTACAGACTTTCATTTTATATTTTTCGCTTTTGTTTTTCCTATTTTGCAAATTACCAATTCATGGCATTGCTACTACATGTAGCAGCACACATTCCCTTTTGTACACACATTTTATGGCTGAACAATTTTTGATGATCTATACAATGTATTGATATATAATTTTGTTTGTGATGCCAAAATGTGTTTCACCAAAGTGTGAATGTAATTGCTTCCTTTACATCCCGGGGGGGTCTCTTTTCTTTTTTTTTTTTTTTTTTTTGAATTTTGTGTTATTTTTTTTTTTTTTTTTTTTTTTTTTTTTTTTTTTTTTTTTCCCCCCCCCCCCTTGCCCCCCCCCCGCTTTACATGTGCCAGACAAATTTTCAACTTGTTTGTCTCCCTGATAATTTGCCCCCAAGATTATTTCTAGTGTTGATTATGTAAGGCGACATTCTTTCCCAATAATGCAATGTACTTTGTTGGAAAAACCAACTGAATGATACTTTAATATTATAATTTTTTAGAGAACTGAGAAAACAGGGATGTAAATGATAGGTACATGAGGACTTCAGGCTAAAAGACTGTGTCTGGTTGGATCTTTCTTTTAATGTGCCTAAATTTTCTCCCTGTGATCAACAAAATGTCACCTGTTAGAAATCTTTGCTACATCTTTGGTAAAGAAAACTCAGCTCACATTTTCTTCACTAGTCATATGTATATGTATAAATTTATTGAAAAAAAAAGGTGCCTTTTTAAACTATTTAGTCTGAGTGTAAGTAAATCTCTATGTGAATGTCCGTAAAAAAATATATATATGTGAAAACTGAGTAATGTAGGGGTGCAAATGCACTTCTTGCATGTGAGACTTAATAGAGACAAGGCAAAACTTTTACTCAAGGCTATTATCCATTATTACTCTATATAAAATGTGTGTGTTGCCCATGTATGATCAGAATGTTGTTATCTGTCATCCATACATAACAGATATCCTGCAATGTATATAGGTTGCCAAGTTTTGTCGTAAGTCTTACTGTGTGACTACAGTTTTTCTGGCTGCAAAATGTGTTTCGTTGACAATTTATTGAATTATGAGACAACTACATGTATCCTGCTCAATCTTGCAGAATAACGTCTGATTTAAGCCACCTCATGGGCTATGTATCAGCGCAATTCTGCACGATTTTGCAGGATAGTTGTTAGTATTGCAGTAGTAACAAAACTCATACAGAGGCATGTGGTTTGAAAAATACCCAAAACTACAGAAGGGCAAACACTGTTTTTGTTCTATGAATTTTGTGAACCATTATTTCTGTATCATTTCTCACAGAAGAACATGATGATCTCTATCCTAGATCTGCAAAAATTATAAAAGTATGAGTACTTTTGATTTGATTTTGACATGTCAGTTGTGTAGCCACCAATCAGATGCAAGATGAAACCACAAAGAAAGCAAGCAAATTTTTATTAACAATCCGTTATAGTGCAACTACTCCAACCAAGGCCGCCTGACAAAATTCTGTACCAATTCATGAATGAATTGAACAGTACACTTCCGAAAAATTATCAATATAAGCAAGCTGCATACTTCAGTTGCAATAAGTCTACGACCTTTTTGATCGTTTTAACACTCAAACGCTATTGGTCAATTTGTGAAAAAAAAATTGGGTGGCCTTGGTTGGAGTAGTTGCACTGTAAGAAAGTTCTGTTGCTTTTTCTTTCAAAAACTTTGACTGTTAACATTTGGCATTGCACTATGTAGTTGACTGCAACCAGTCTCTCTTTTGTTTTAAATTCTGTGGGGGTGAATGTGAAAGCGAGCACAATATATGAGAAACCAGTAGCATGGGCACCGGAAGAAAAGCAAAAAGAGAGACTGCAATGGTTTCATATAGCGTTTCTGATACACTTTGATAGTTCCCATCAGTGATACATTAACCCCTCTGCCCAAATTTGAACACAATACTTGCTTTCATTAATTTGACGAAGTGGCATCAGTGCTCCAAGCTCAAGTTTTTCAGAAGTTGCCTTTTGGCGACTTCCTTTTGTAAAATGGTCGCCACAAGAAAAAGTTTGGTCACCAAAAAGCAAAACGTTTTACATGAAGTAATACCACTGATCGTGATGAGCTGAATTGAAATCATTCGCAGAATGTTCCGCAGTAATTTTTGTTGGCATTCCAGAGTTTTTTTCGTTGATCTGTTCTAATTATTGCCCCCGCAGGGCTTTCGCCCAGAGCCGAAAGCCCGAGGAGGCATTCATTGTAGCTTGAGCGTATGTATATAGAGAATGTACTTACAGTCAAAATATACGGTATGTATACCAGAAAAAATCTCGATTTGCTCCAAAAAGGCCGCAAGGAATGTAGGGTAATGATGACGTTTTGCCGCAAAGCTTCTCTGGGTAATGATGACGTATAAGCAGAAGATTCCCGAAGGAGTTATGGGTATTATGACGTTACAAAAACAGGGGGGTAGCGGTAAATGAAAATCCCTATCTTGGGTAAGAACGGTATTAAAAAGACTGACGTGTGTTTTGGCATCTGTTACACGTTGATTACTCCGATTTTTTGGCTTACGCGTGTTTACAGATTTGTGCGAGCAGTTTCTCTGCTTTGGATGTGTTAAGTGATATTTGAAGCAGTTGTTAGTAATACGTCGAAAGATTTCGAGCAATCGGTTTCGTGTTCTTGGCTACGTGTGTTCCAAGAGCTGGTTCGAGTGTTAAGGTGGTTTGCTTTCGGGAGTTGCCTGTGTCTTATACATCTTACAAACAGTAATAGACAAAAGCGTGAACTTTGTCGTGTAATACAAGGTAATTCGTTTCGCCAACAAACTGTCAGATTATTTTATCCAAAAAGTGGTTGAATAAGGATCAAAAATTGTTTTCTCAAATCTTTGCCGGAATGTGCCATATTTTGTTACTCGTGCACTTCAGGCTTTTTGGCCCGGAAATTATTGTAAGTTAATTGTGATTGTTATAAGCCCGGAAATAATCTTGCGTGTTGTCACCACGAAGAATGTGTTGTGTGTTATTTCCGCTAGGTGTTATTTCTGCGCGCTAGGTAATATATTCGACTTGCACTTGTGAATATTTTTAGGACGCAATGGTGTCACACAACAAGAAATTCCACAGCAAACAGACCAAACAATGTCTTGACGTACATGGCACAGTAAAAAAGAAGCCTAATTTTAAAGGCGACAAAAAGACTCCACTAATCCTGATTGCTGTAATACAAATTATAAAAAGGCAGGGGCAGCTTTATAGTGAGAACTATTACTAGTCGTGCAGAATAGTAAACAAGATAAGATAAACATGAAAAACAAGTTAATTCTCATGCTGTGCAGAAAAATAAAGAAACATAAATTAGGTGATTCCACTGAAATAGAAGGAGTATTAAAAATTTTCTGAAACTTGGTCCAGGTAACAATTATGTTATGAGCATTAAAAAAATGAAATAAAAAATGGGGGTCACCGCGCTAGTTTTTGTGTAAAATGGATGGGCATTATAGCAAATTTACGACCCGCGAGATATATATTAGGAACCCTAGTAATCCAAATGGGGATCGCTATTGTTTCCAGAAAAAAAAACATTTTTGCATTAAAGAATTAGTCTAGTTCAACAAAATAGACTTTGATCTTATATTAAAAACTGTTCTTATTGTACAGGAATTAAGATAAGGAGAGAAATTTAAGATTTGCTTCGTGCGCACGTTAACGGCATTACCTAAAAACGTGTTTTTTACGGCATTAAAATTAAAATATCTCAATGTAGAATTTTAAACTTTTTTTTAAATCGCGATATATTGTAGACAACAGTATGACATTTAAATTAATGCATTAAAAAATGGGGGTCACCGTGCTCGTTTAAGAGAAAACGACCATTTATTTCCTTACCGAGCTGAGCCTGAAGGGAATCTCGTAGTGTTCTGTGTGCGCGCGCGCTCGTGCGCGTGCTAAATGACGCGAAAACTTATGCGCAGAAAGGATGCGCAATGCAATACCGTGGAATCAACTTAAATGTGGTTTTCAAACTAATGGCAGCTCCAGGATCAAAGAATCAAACAGCACAGTCCAAGCCGAACGGATAAGCAAGATGCACGATTGAAATGGTTGTAATGGAAAATTTTGTGGTGAAATTTGTTTGGTTCAGTAATTACAGTGTATACTGCAAAGAACAATGATGCTTAGCCAGCCCTTTACACTGCACTGGTCGCCAAATTGGCGAGCTTTTTGGGAAATTTTGTCAGCAAATTTCCTTTTCACTCGCCATGGAGGCCATAAAAGTAATGGGTTATTAGGAGAAAACCTAGACTGATTGGAAAAAATTGTTTATTAGAAGCCTGTGTTTATTTTGTGTAAGTGTCTTACAGGTTTTGATGTTGGAAACAGAGATTTGAACATGCTCGTGACATAGATGATTAACTTCTAATGTTTATTTCACTTAGCCTCACATTATTTTACCAACATTTCATCACTGTCAAGTTTAATTTATTCACAGAATGTTGCAACTTACTTTATGCAATAGTCAGCAGAATTGCAAACAAAAGTCTACCGCCCATTAACCAACCAACCAACCAACCAACGGTGTAAGTGAATTGGCAGCCAGATATGATACCCCTATTTGTATTCTGCAAACACTTGTTATAACCACTTGCAAGTTTGCAAGCATTAGATTCCAACCCTAACTCTTTTGCTACTTATGCTAAGCTTAAAATGAAAGTACATTTACAGCGTACTGTAACAAAATCAACCGCCATGTTATGCTGCCTTCATACCTCTTGTACTTATCTTCTGGTGGTGTTTGGGAAAATAAATTTACCGTAATGATTCAATTTAGCGCCTAGGGTGCTTATTTACTTTTGGCACCTCAAGGGAGGGCGCTTATTTAACTTTTTGAGAAACAACCAAATGTTCAAGACAAAACTTTAATAAATATTTAAATAACTAACAATAACAGCAACTGTAACAGTAACAAAATGTTGAAAGTTCACTTGCTTTTAAAAGAATTGTTCATTTTAGCAGTAAATATATACCTGTACGGTATGGTGAATGTTCATGAGTTTATCTATTCGACGTCAATGACTTCAGTAGGGACAGTTATCCACAATAGGGGGTGCTTATAAAAATGGGACGCTTATTAGAATGGGGGCGCTTATTGGAATAGGGGCGCTTATTGACAAAAACACTTTTAGAAGGGGGGCGCTTATTCGGAAGGGGGCGCTTATTGGAAGGAAGGCGCTTAATCGAATCATTACGGTACTTGATTTTCCTAGCCAGTGGAAAATTGTCCTTATTATGTGAACATGTATTTATTCTTGGCGTAAGTTTGTTTTATTTGTATGTTCTGTTGTTCAATGATCTTACAGTGCTTCTTGTGCTTTTCACTTTCTTTAACAGTACCCAAAAATGTACGATGAAAACAAGCCTATTTTCAACTGCATTCAAAGAGCACATTTAAACACGTAAGTTGAGCAAGTTTATTACCTGTAGACAACCCAGGGAAGTTGGTAGTAGGGGAAGGCCTTGGTATATCAGAGCAACTTTTGGGAGCTGTTGTGCAGACTTTGCTTTGAAAGAATTTTAATAGAATACTCCCCACAGGGCTTTTCAGTAATTATTTACAGTAAAAGGGGTAAAGATAATTATAAACTACACTTCTAAATTCTAAGGCTTACAAATAAAATTGGAATTAAAGTAAATAGTAATTTAATGTTGAAAAGAAGATGTTTTTGTAGCTTTGCTTTAAAAGAGGGGTGTCAGTGGTTCATGGCTCTATAAGAGAATGTTCTTTGGTCTGCTGCGGTCCTGAACCGGGGAATTTGCAAGCTGTGGTGTAAGCGGGTTTCCCATCTGTGAACATCAGAGCTTTTACAAAATTTGTTGCATAAATAACTAGATGACTGTATTGTGGATTTTGTGACATGTTCAGCTGCAATGCAGGGTAGCCATTATCACCTTGGGAGAAAAAAGTGTATGACCAGTGTTATCTTGAAAACAAGCTGTGTTCACTTTGTTAAGTTTTATGCATTTAGTAATTTAAATTTGTCCATCTTTTGCTCTTCAGTCTTGAAATGTATCCTCAGTTCTTGACCTTTCTGCTTCTTGGAGGACTGGAACATCCTGTAAGTACAAAAAAAAATAATATTATGATGCGGGAAATGTAGGAAACATCTATCAGAAGGATAGTGGGAAGTTGGTGGGATGATTCCCCAGTTGTTGAATAAATAGTGGTACAAATACTCCCTTACAGTACTCATCCAACCTTTTGGACCCAAACTTAAGGAGAAGTGTTGAGGGTAGCAGGGTTCTATCTACATGTACAGGGTATTTAAGGGGTAGAAGCTTCCAACCTAAAATGCTCAGCTTCCCCCAAGAAATATTGTTACATTGTATAATTACAGTATATAAGTAACTATATTGAAAATATCATCCAGACACGACAAGGTCAGTGCACATGAAGTAAGTATTCCCTGTCTTAGAACACTAATTATGTCTCAAAATGCACCAGATTGCATCTCAGTGCATATCCATTTCAAAAAAAATTTTTTTTTTTGGGGGGGGGGGGAGGGGGCATGCCCCTGGACCCCCCAATAGAACCCTGGGTAGAGATGGCAGCAGATAAAAATGCCCCACTTTAAATATCCTCCCTTCCCTACTCTGAACCCTTAGGTTTACACAGCCTGAAGTTAAACCCCTAAATATCCAGTGACAGTGCCTGTTACACATCATGTTGACAATAATGGTACCATAATTTTTATTTCTTTTCTCTGTCTCTAGGTTGCATGCTCAGTAGGAGGAGCGGTATGGATTGTATCCCGCTTATTCTATGCCCATGGATACTATACCGGGGGTAAGTAGGCTTAAATAATATGGCCATTTCTGGGGTCCTATTGTGTGACCTTGTCAATAATTATTGTAAAGCGAGGTGGTTGTATTAACAGTATGAAAACGGAGAATATCTATCAGCTTCTAGCCCATATTTCAAAACTGCTACATGTACATGCAGCAGGGTGTTCATTAGGCATCGGATATCGGAAAATTCTCCTTTTACTACGTAGAATTCTCCGGCTTAATTTTAAAGGCCTGTAACTATTTTTTTATAAAGATGCGGAACCTTTAAAAATCATTCTCCGGTTACTTTACACTATTCTCCTGTTATTACAATTCTTAATGAAAACCCTGATGCAGGGTTCTCTTTAGAAGGCGAGACCCAGGTGCCAGAACCAGGATATACAAAAGTTGGTACCCACTTAATTTCAAACTGAACATAAAGAAATTTACTTCATTGTGTTCTTTTCTGCCCACCTACTTCTTTTTTGGTGCCTTTCTACTTCAAAACTTAATGAAACCCCTGTAAATGTAGTCCAAAACTGACTGTGCAATGCTTCAAAGCAAACTTGATAATGGCTTCTTCATTTGGATCACTGCCCTGTTGTTTAGCAACCCCCTCTTCTCCTTACTAGCCCAAATGTTCAGTTGTCTTCATATCCTAGATTTGGTTTAAGGGGTAAGGAAATAAACAATGTTTTATGCTACCTTGACCCTCATCAGCCCGACTTTTTCAAGTTTAAGGCCACTTCTTTCTCACCAGTCTATAGCCACACCACTTTCTAAGGATTTTTGTAACAAGTACAGTACATTTTAGCAAGGCCAGACCACTATTTGTGGATTTCCAATTAATACCAACACCTTCACCTTTGGATTGTCAGGTAGCACTAAATGTTGATGACACTGCCCCTTTAACTGTAAATCTTTGTTATTTCAGATCCTAAGAAGCGCATGAGAGGTAGTTTTGGTTACCTTGGCCTGGTCACTCTGCTGGGGTGTACTGTGAAGCTGGGGCTCCGTCTGGCGGGTGTGATCAATGTCTAAACAAAAGTGATTTCTAGAATAAACAAAGTTTTTACAGAGTCGTGAACTCCTTCCTCAGCAGTCATTTCTTTTAGCTTGTCACCCAGCCGAATGCATGAACAAACGACTGACTATAAAATAAATAACACTAGCTGTATCTGATAATTGATTTTGTATTTTGCTATGAGTTTCTCTGACCTACCTCATGTATGTGTATTTATTATTCAACAAATGCGCGAGCTGCCCATATATGTTAAAATGTTAACGTTATCTGTCATCTGTACATAACAGATATCCTGCGATATACGTAGGTTGCGAAGAATTGTCCGAAATCTTGTAAAGCCCTGCATAATTATAGTTTTTCTATCTGCAAAATGTGTTTTGTTGACAATTTGTTGAATAATAAAACAATTATCCTGCTCAATCTTGCGGAATATCGTCTGATTTTAGGCAACTCGGTCTACGGCCTCGTCGGCTAAGTATCAGGCGATATTCCACGTGATTTCACAGGATAATTGTTAAGTAAACTGACATTTTCAAGAGTTTTGAGTTTGAGTTATAATGTCTTAGGTATTAGTTTTGGCCTGAAAAACGCTCCGGTTAGCACCCAGTTTAATATTCTGGCCTGGTTGATTAGCACTTATTTAACCTGAATACCTTTCTAGGTGGCCTAATTAGCACTCATTTTAGTCTAATTAGCACTCCGGTTAGCCTAACTAGCACTTAAGCTAGGCCGATTAGCACACCAGTTAGACTAAGAAAGGTTTAAAGCTTTCATATGTAGATAAGGATGATAACACTATATGTTCATGTTTACACTACATGTAATTTCAAAATTGTGCTGTGATTGTTCTGAATGTAAAATTCTTATGTTGTAAGTGTAGATTTTTCTCCAGGATCTAATTATAATAGCAATAATGATAATAGTTTCTTTTAGAAATTGGAGTAAAAATGTCTGTTTTTAAACGTGAAATTTTAACTCGAACTCAACTTGATCAGCATCAAAATAATTCTTTCGCATTGTTTTTGTGCTAGTTAGTTAAACTAAAACGGTAATGTTTTTGTTTTTTTTACTTTGTCCAACATGTAAACAGTTTTACATGTATCATTAAAAACAAAGATGAGAGATTCTGACAAGTTTCTAAGTACCTTATTGTTATTTATTTTCGCGGGAACTTAATTTCGCGAAAATGGAACGGGCATATTTCGCGGGACTTAAATTTCGCGATTTGGCCAAAAAAGTACGATCAATGGAACTAAATTTCGCAAAAATTGTCAAAATACTGGTCTGCATTAACAAAGAGTAAGTCTCAAAATTGCACAACTGATTTTAATTTTCCACAGGAATTGTTTCCAATGACACTGAACAAAACCATATAACAAAACGATACTTAAAAACTTAAAACAGTTTGGCATGTTCCTGTGTTACAAAGCAGAGCTTTTTTGACGACTGTACCAAGACAATTGTGTAGTAAACTGACGGCAACGTTGATTAGTCATAACAAGTTATATAGAAGGGTATTAAAGTTCGCGTCGTTATTTTTCGCGAGAACCTTTTTTCGCGGGTCTTTAATTTCGCGATTTTTTGAAAATCGCGAAAATTAGGTCCCGCGAAAATAAGTAATAATAAGGTATATGTAGGAGTTAGTTTCCTTCACGTGACCTCTAAAAAAGAAAACTACTGTTTTGGTTGTTTTTGATACAGCGTATGTTTTGCTGGAACAAGGTTCTGTTGGAAATGTGGAAAAATTATGGAAATCTTCAGGGTATTTTTCCTTCTCGGACAAAATACGGAAAATAAAGTTAATGTAATGTATGGGAAAGATATGATGATTGCCCTAGGGGGAGGCGGGATTTGTACGAGATCCTGCAAAACAGGCGGATTATTTTTGTGAAGCGTTTTAGGAATTGCTCGACGCGCGAGGCCTGTTCTTCTGGCTAAGAAAAAACTGAAAAGATAGCGAGAGACCAAAAAAATGATGATGGTGATGAGATGTTTGAATCCAGTCATAAGGCTCAGCCCCAGACCATTTGCGTTCATCACGGGTGATAGTTGTGAACGTACACATTTAAAAGACAGTAATAAGGCCTTAGTGGTGGTGGGAGGGGGTTACTTTGGCGAGAATGTACCACACCGCGTGCAGCGATAGGCTTGTGCTGGGGAGGTGCAGTGGCTTTGTGCGTTATGGCCAGAGACGACGTGTTTTGTGTTCAGTACTTTAGTTTTACGACAACTTTTTCCACCCATGAGTAAAATTCAGGTTATAGGCCCATCTACCTGAAAACAAAACAATACGTACGGTTATAAACCCTCCTCCCCAAATATAAGCCCCCTCTGCTGGATGACAGTACTGAATAGGGCTTAATGTTGCTTTATTATGCGTTTTTAACTTGAAAACGTATTTCGATCAATACTCCCGTGGGGTGTTTCCAAACGTTTTTTTTTTTTTTTTGTTATTCCGCTTTTAAGCCCTCCCGGATATTAGCCCCTCCATTGTATGCCCCTGATAAAGGTTGGTTTTGTTCAACCCAAATATTGGACCAAAATTAACAATGATTAATTTATAACATCAGTCCCTAGCTGTTTGATCAGCCCTGCATTTAAAATTTGTTCCTCCATTTATAAGCCCACCCAAAACCCCTTACGAAGTTGTATAAGCCCAGGGCTTATAACCGGAATTGGCGTAAGGGCAACGTAACAAAATAATGTGTAACCTGCGCTGGATGTACTAGCATCCCAGCTGCTTCACGCAATAGCCTGAGTGAATCACCAGCCGCTTGAACCCGCTAAACAGACGATGGTTTATATTTGTACATGTACAGTTGCGCCACTGATGTACGGTGTGAAGTCACTTGGGTGGTATGTCAGGCACAAAAATCTGTGTTTAGGTGGAAGCTATTCGCGCTAAAGACCTCTCTCCTCTGCAGAGGCCTTTTTTGGCACTGGGAAATCGGGAGAGGAGAAAAATAAACACGCCGAGCCTGGAGATAGAAAAACGAAAGCGCACGGCGTTCGTCCTTTTCGCTTCCACTGAAGGAGCCTTTGCGGTAGCCTCCCACGCAGTCGTTCTTAGGGGCGATCGTGTTTAGTGAAACACGATCGCCCCTAAGAACGACTGCGTGGGAGGCTACCATTGCGGAGGAGAGAGTCTAAAGACTGAAAATTGAAAGCTGTTTAGCGCCAATGTCGCAAGTTAACACCTTCTTTTCACTAGAATGTAGTGTACTATTGTCCTTTTGGATAGTAACTGTAATTTAGACAGTCTGATGTGTGAATAACAACCATTTCAGGTTGTGGTGATCCATGCAAAAATTAATACCTTGTTTGCATTTTGTTTTACACAGAAGAACACCGGCTGTAAAAGAGCTATTGTAAGCTGGCGCCTAAAATGAATCGCATTTACTTGTTCAGCCCCGATGTTCTAAGTAAATTGCAGGTGAATAATGGTTTGACAGCGTTCTTGCTTATTGAAGCCATTGTTTTACAGTAGCACGAGTCTTACATAAAATAAAACAATTTCTTAGTCGGTAACAGGTGTCTTGGACCACGTGGTTTTTACTCAAGAAAGCCACGTGCAGGAACTTGTACAAACGTTTCTATCGCTCGTGGAAAACTTGACAAAATACGAAAGTATTGTTAGTATTCCATCGGCTTTTCATTGCGTAAAATGGGCTCTCTAATGAATGAGACCCACTCAGTACTTTAAAAGTACTTAAAAGTGTTGTCAGAAAACAATATTTGCATTTTCCATTGTACAAAAGTGGTCTTATTTGTACTTAACTGAAAAATAATTAAATACTAAGCTGCTTGGTGGTAACACATGAATCAGTGCTCGTAACATGCTGTGAACAAAACCTTAGAGCCAACATTTTTTTTTTTTCCGAAACCACGTGCACCTTTGTAAAGTTTTAGATGAAAATCGTAATAAAACTGGTGATGGGTTGCACCACGTGAAATTTGCATAATATGTATTCTTTTACTTACTATATGACTGAGAAAAATTAAACTTAGCAATTACACCGTGAGTTCGGGTCTCCATGATATTTGGCGAGACAAGGTGGCGAAGTCCCGAGCAAACTTTAAAGGTCGATGGAAACTGAGAACGAGTTTAGTATAACTCAATGACTAATCTATAAAACATAGAATGTCGACAAAACGGAATTGATAGACGGTATTGTTTAATCCTTTTTAGGCAATAATGTATGGAAACCGCACGCGCACTCCCTTAAGAAGCCTTCTATTTAACAATTATTCCACGAGCGCGCGTTGGATATTAGATGGTAGATAGCCAACGAGGTGCGTAGCGCCAAGTTGGCTATAACGATCTCATATTCAACAAGCGCGAGTGGAAAAATTGTTCAAAAACGCCCAAAGAATTACAATATTTAAGCTCCCCAGCTGTTTTCGTTGACGCGTTTCGGCTACCATATTTGTGGTCAATGGTATATTAGGATTTATACCATGCCATAGAAAATACAGCCAATCAGAATACAGGAAAGCCGTTGTATATTCGACGGTATTCAACCCAACCTTCCCATAGTGCGCTGCGACTGTATTCTCGACGAAATTTAGTAAGCTTATTTTCTATGGCATGGTATAAAATAGTTACACAACACTTTCTCGTGGTATACTATGGAATATCCCACTTGTCACTTGTATTTTCTTGGCATACACACTCGCCTAAAGGCTCGTGTGTATACCAAGAAATACAAGTGACTCGTGGGATATTCCATGGTATACCACTCGAAAGCGTTGCATAACTAGTATTTATATGAGCTCATATACCATTGCCTGTTTATAACAAATCAAAACGCAGGAACTGCAATATACCATTCCTAGTTTGATGGATATAACACCGACTTGCAGCTAGCCAATCAGGTTACATGTTTGCCAATAGTCATAATAATAAGTGATAAAAGTTCAATAAGTTCAATGTTTACAACAAACAAAAGCTTCGGAACCAGTCAAGACCTGTATTGTGATATAAAAGCTTATAGGCTTAACCGGCATCAATACAACCCTCAATTAAAATACTGCAAATAAGCCGTGTTAAAAAAAGATAGAAGCCCATATTTTATTCAAAACCTCGAAGCGACGCCTGAGTTATAATTACAAAACAGTTGAACAGTTGAAATAATCCATGCGCCTGTGAAGTGGACACCTGTCACACGCGGACGCAGAAAGGAGAGGGAGGACTGGGGTAAACAGATGCAGTTCATGGGTGCGAGGTTTAGGGCCTGTTTACAAGCAGGTAGGGTAACCCTAGTGCTAGGGTTACCCTAGCAAGAGGGTTAGAAGATAGCCCGGGTTTACAAGCAAAAATTCGCAGGTAGGGTAACCCTACTACCCGGGTCAACTTACACCGGTTACGCTTCAGTTAACCTTGTAGATATAGCATGTAAGAAGCTGTTATTCGAAAATAATTCCGTTCCAGTGCAAAAATACGACAAATTGTGAATGAACACGATGTTTCTTGGTCACAATTCGCTGTTCTTGTCGGTATTTTTAAACATATTTAGCTTCTTGGAGCCAAAATAAAGTTGTCCCGGGTAGGCGAGTTATCCCTAGCAGAGCGTTTACAAGGCGCTAGGGTTCCTAGCGCTCAGCTAGGGTTACCCTAGCGCTAGGGTTACCCTAGCTGCCTTGTAAACAGAAGAAATGTGGGAGCGCCAGGGTAACCCTAGCACTAGGGTTACCCTACCTGCTTGTAAACAGGCCCTTAGTCGAAAACGGCGGGAAAAGTTTCCTCGCTGCCCCTGGGTCTCTGCTCCTCTTTGGTATTTTACTATTTGGGGCCCACAGTTAAAGCTTAAACTGTGGGCCCCAAATAGTTATGTCACACTCAAAGTATGTCACACCTTTAATATTTTTCCGCCTGTTTCCTAGACGCATTACTTAGCGGTTTGTATACGCATATCCGTAGTTGTTGTTTTTTGCGAAATGCAGAATTGTATCTAGGTATATATACAGGTATACTTGATTGTATTGTTAAACTCCCTGAAGAAGTGTGCGCTAGTCACACGAAACGCGTAGGAGAAAATAAAAAAGTTTTACAACTCAAGTAGTTCGCAGACGTGCTGCTCACTGGTTTTACTTAAAAAATTTTTAAAAAATTTCCACACAATGTAATGGACAAAGAAATACACACAGGCGACCCTAGCAGGTAAAAGACACTGTCCCATACCTAGCCTGCGAGCAGGCTCTCTATCGGGGGCAACGCGAATATGTGAACTCTTCGAGCGCCGCGCGGTCCCGCGAAGCGGGGGCTCGCTTCGCCTACGCACTCGCGCCTTCGGCACTCGCGGGATCGCGCCTTCGGCGCTCGAGGAGTTCAATAATAATATATTCACGTTGCCCCCGAATAGAGAGCCTGCTCGCAGGCTATCCCCTACCCCGTTTGAGCCTGGGCGACAACACAGGGGCGAAAACTCGCAAGACGGCACACCAGGGGCACACAAATGAATACACTTGTACAAGAAAGCGTGACAATTTATTAAACAGAGAAGACACTTGCACCCTCAAATAAATTAATGTGGCTAAAATATTGACAATTCAGTGAGCACTAAAGTGTTGCCTGAAGCCCGGTTTTCACTAACGACGCAAGCACAAGCGCAAGCATAAGCGTAATCACGCAAAAAGGACAAATTTTGATCCTTGTTCTTGTGCTTGCCGCAAGCACAAGCACAGTGCTTTTGCTTGAGTCGAAGTAGTTTTCACGATGAAATAAAAGCCGTTATTCTTGCGCTTGTGCTTGCGTCGCTAGTGAAAACCAGGCTTTATGAGTGCCCTTATGAACAGCAGCTCATAGCACTAATGAAAACAAGAAACAGAGGAGTGGATTAAACTTTGCAGTATGTATACAGAGCGACATAAGAAAAATTTGACAACTGTACATGAAATTATACTTATTAAGTTTCAAAACACTGCAAACTATTAGACAAACATTAGCCACTGACAAAGGCAGTATGGGAGGTTTGCATACACCCCCGCCAGGGTAGTCTCCGCCCTGTTAAACTGCGTTTTCTTTTCTTTAAAAAGGTATTAAGTATAAAAAACTCCCATACATAGGGAACGAAGTTGCACTGATCGAGCACACATTATACTAAACTACAAGAAAAGTACATCATCATCATCATCATCATCATCATCATCATCATCATCATCATTATCGTCATCATCATATTTTTAGGGAGGAAATTACCATTAATAATCTTAAAAACATTGAGTACACGTGAAATACGCTAAGTCTTAAAAATCTTAAAATTGTCTAAATATTTAAATTATATATTAAATTACACGTTGTAAATGGCTCAGATCGATCTTTCATGAAATCGCTGATATTTCTTCATAGATGAAAGTATTCAATGATAAACTTTAAGAAGTCAAATAAATCTTGAGCCATGGTCTTCTTTAGGGGTTCTTTAGGGGCTACTTGAAAAGGTTTGATACGGGGAGGCTCCGCCCCTCGGTCCAACCCCTTACCCTTTTAAATACCATTTTGACAGAAAAGGCGCCCCTTTCGTATTCCTTTTATTGAAAAAAAGGTACTCTTTTACATACCTAAATGACATGACTATACCTAAAACAGGAAGTCTATTCTCATTTGTATTAGCGTTTACTAAATTAAAATGATACAGCCACAAGGTGCGCGTCTGTTCGAAATATTTTTTATTAAAGGCCCCTTTAAATACCTAAAGGAAAGATTTCCCTACCCTTTCACATACCTTAACTTGTAAAATTCCTACCCTTTTATATACCTGGAGCGTGAAAAAGGTACCCCTTTTGGGCGGAGCCTCCTCGTATAGGTCATTATAGGGAGTGCACCCCCCGGGTTGATTCAATTTTTTTAAAGGCTTTGACGTCCCTTGCACAGCAGAGTACCCCGGAGCTTATATATCAAAACTACTAGGTAAATCGGTTTTTTTCTTGCAGGTAGGTCTTGAAACCTTTTCGTGAAAAATGCCCAAACCAACAGCCAAGGGAAAAGAAAGTCGTCAGATTTTACTGAACTGGCGGTTTTCTTTTATATTCATGGAAATATCTATTATCTTAAAAAATTTTTATAAATAACCCCTCAGGCGGGTGGTATAATGCCCGAGGCTGAAAGATTGTCGAAGAATGAATAGTTGGAAGAAACGAAGCCCGAGAGGTGAAATTTTGAGGACAATCTTTTAGTCGAGGGCATTTTCTCCAATATACCAGCAAGCCAGAAAGGGGTTTATTTATTTTATAACCCTCCGCTTAACTACTTCAACGTACTTTATCGCCAGTAAATTTATAGGAAAAAACCTACGTAATACAAATCCGGCGTAACTGTGGTTGAAACAAATGAAAGTTGATTGGTTTACGTGATTTTTTAACTCTGTGATTTAAAATTGAATAAAGTGACTTCATTTGTTTGTTTTCTGCTTGCCAACAAAATCAGGCGACGGATATCAAATCGGACGGGGTATATTCGCTGATACCTGTCGTCCGATTTTGTACCACGTGATGCGTTTTGTCCAATGAGCACCACAAAAATTAGTAGGTGGGTTTTAGGTGACTTGTATACAGTGTAATCCTCATTTCCTCGAGCCTGTTGTATGTTTACTTGTAACCGTTTTGAAATTTTTTCCTCGAGCCTTCAAGATAACGGTGTGTGTGTTTACTTGTTTGCATTAAAAAAATCGAAAGTTCGCCTGAGTGTATGTGGGGTAAAATTACAGTGTTCGACTGAGTGAAGCAAATCCAAGGAAAACAACTTTTGGTTCGAGTTAGCTGGAAGTTCGAAAAATCAAGAGTTCGAGAAATCGGGATTTCACTGGCACAGGCGGCGGAGCAAGGGGTGAGGGAGGGGGCAGTTGGCTGAAGCCCCCTCAAACGATAATTTGGGGGCTCAGCAACCCCCCCCCCCCCACGTTTTGGTGCTGAAAATATGAGGTATAGGTATGGTCTAGAAAAAACTGTATCGAGCCCCTTAAATCAGAAGATGTCTGTCCGTTACATGTATTGTTTTTTTAAAAATATACATAAAGTGTAATCCTCATTTCTCGAGCCTTCAAGATAGTCGTGTGTATGTTTACTTGTAACCGTTTTGAAATGTTTGCATTAAAAAAAAAATCGAAAGTTCGCCTGAGTGTATTTGGAGTAAAATTACAGCGTTCGACTGAGTGAAGAAAATCCAAGGAAACCGACTCAGTTTGGTTTAAGTTAGCTGGAGGTTCGAGAAATCAAGAGTTCGAGAAATCGGGATTTCACTGGCACAGGCGGCGGAGTAAGGGGTGAGGAGGGGGACAGGGAACTGAAGCCCCCTCAAACGATAATTTGGGGGCTCAGCCCTCCCCCCCCCCCTCGAGCTCCCTCTCGTGAGTGAGTTCAAACATCTTCGAAACTTCCTTGGAGTTCGGGAGAAAAGTTTAAAAATGACCGGAAACGTTCGTATGGCCTTCGAAAAACAATCGGAGCATCTTCGAAAATCTTCGGCCTAGAAACTGTTCAGGAAACAAAAAGTTGCTAGAACGGGAAAAAGTTGCACCAAATATGAAAACCTGCCGAGAATTTTTTAAGACATCCTTAGCCCCCCCCCCCCCCCCCCCACCCCCTCCCTCCTCAAACACGTTCCAAAACGCTCCGCCGCCTCTGACTAGTAATTTAGAGCTGAAGGAATAACCTACAACGACTACAACTAGATCTTTTCTGTACTGCGAACACGAAATCACTTTCCTCCAACCCAGAACTGAGTAGTTGCTTCTGAGCTGGACGTGCAACGGAAAATCGGATTAACAGTACGATAAAATCCAAAGTTGTCCTCGTCATCTATCACATCACCACTCAGCGTTCCGTCGAAGTCGCAACCATAGTCGAGAAAAGAGGTGTCTATGTGAAGAGGGACCCAACCTTTTCGATACCAGGTCGCTGCCGTGCAATCCGTACACTCATTTCCCCGGATATTGACAAGCTCATATTTCCGACAGCTGCCTGTCACCGAGGGTATGACTCTGATGATGTCGAAGTCTTCAAATGAAGCTCGCAGGTAATCCCTATATACCGTACCGTCTGTGTTGTATCGGCAAGTAGCTCGCCAGTGAGTCGACTGATCTCTGAGCCAAACAAGGTAATACCGTGGAATCAAGTACGCCTGCCAGTTTGGGGCATCACCGCTGACTACACTTGAATCAGAGTAATCGTAAAAGACCACACCACCCTGTGAGACAAAAAAGGTCAAGCAATGATGACTGGTACGCGGTGCATAACTCATGAAATGTTTTTTCTTTGCTCAGTTGGTTCATTTTAATTGCGAAAGAAAATAACTACCCTATTACCTCGAAAAGGTTCTTGTTGGCCAAACTAAATGACTGGATCAAATTCCAAGCAAACCCGGGCTCTGAATCAAAATCACAGAAAACTTGGAGAGTTTGATTGCTGTCATCTTCAATGGTATATACTCCAGACTTGTCGGCCCCAGCTGCTTTGTAGTCATGACAACTTCTTTTCAGCTGAATCTCGCAGTGTTTTCCAGCAAACGGTACCGGACATGAGCAGTTGTACCGAGTGCTCGTGGGCTCACAGATTTCATTGCAGACTCCTCCATTGAGGCAAGAATTGTTCTCACAGCAGCCATTGGTGCAAGTGCCTTCAATAGCACATGATGCCTTGCTACTGTGAATCTGTTAAAAAAAAAAAACAATTTAGTTGAAGGCTGGTTTTTACTGGTCACAAGCATATCGTAAGCACAAGCAACCTCGTTCCCAAGGTCTCTCTCACCGGGAGAGAGAAGAGAGACCCTGGGAACGGGACCAAACAAAACAAAAACGAACACACTCATTCTTCACAGAGGGTACTGAAGGGGGGGGGGGGGGGGGGGAGGGTATAAAATCCCATTTCCCAGCCCTTATTTTGCCCAAATTCCAGCCTTTTGTTTTTCCGATTTTCCAAATCCCAGTCCCAGTTCTATTGTTTATTTGTTTGTGATTCCCAGTCCCAGTGACCCAAATCCCATTTCCCCAGTGAAAATTTGCCCAAATCCCAGTTCTCATTTTACCTTTTTAGACCCCTCTTCACAGTAATGCTGTTCTCACTGGAATCGTCGAGGCACAAGCATAAGATAAGTATAAGCACATGAAAACAAAATAGTTCTTTCTTTTTGTGCCAACGCTTATGTTTGTGTCTCGGTGTTTCTTAGTGAGGACATCATAAGAAGAATGCATGCGTGTGTTTGTTGTTCTTACGCACTTATGCTCGTGCTTAATTATTCATTGCTTTATATAATAAGCGGTATTACTATAGTCTTAGCACTTTCTAGAAAAAAAAACAGCATTAATAATAATGTGCTATGCCTAGGTTTATGAAAGGGTTACCATTATCTATGGAAGGTATATACTTTTCCCGTCAAATATGGTGTATATTTTCTTGTGACTGAATACTCCTTATTTTTATTCTTAAAATCTAAACAGCGAACGTTGCCACATTTTAGTAGAGATGATAATCGTCAAAAGGCGTCGCTTTGTACGTTTGTGATTAATTGGTAATTTCCAATTATGTCTGTAACCATGGGCATACCGGTAAAATTCCGGTTATAAGCCCCCCCGGTTATAAGCCCCCCCCCGGTTATAGGCCCATCATCCTGGAAACAAAAAAAAATACATCCGATTATAAGCCCCCCCCCCCCGGATATAAGCCCCCCTCTACCGGACGACAGTACTGAATAGGGCTAAATGTTGCTTTATTGTGCGTTTTTAGCTCAAAAACGTATTTCCATCAACACTCGCGTGGCTCGTTTCGAAACGTTTTTTTCATTCCGCTTATAAGCCCTCCCAGATATAATCCCCTCCGCTAAAAGCCCACCCAAAACCCCTTACGAAGTTGTATAAGCCCAGGGCTTATAACCGGAATTCTACGGTATACTATAGCTATAAAAGCTTGTGTATCACTTGTATAATTACAGACAAAATTGCATTCCACGCAGTCCCATTGTCTAATCTAGTTCTCTAACATCGAAGCGATCAATTTCCCCCGGGGGAGGGGTACTTCCGTAAATTTTGGATAGGTGTGTGCCGCGAAGGTTTCTTAAACCCTGACCCTATTTAAGGATGAAGAAAACGAAAATTGATACCATTTTAAAGGCCTAAACTCGAAAAATGACACCCTTAACAAAAACTGAAAATGGCGTGAACCGGTCAACTCTATTTCGTTTCTGTAACATTTGAAGTCAACTTATACTTAAACGGATAGTTCAGTTTTAACAGAGCATTTCTTTTTCCTTTAGCTAGACGTATACGCACTGCAATTTTAGCTGATGCAATTTAGGTTCCCTCTGTAAGGACACGGGGAACACAATGTCAAAAGAGGCAAAAATGACACCCTATTTAAAGATCGAGAACTTTAAAAACCATTCCTTTCCGCAGCACTTACCTATATAGCCCATACATGGGGTGCCCCCCCCCCCACCCCCGGGACAATTTTACCCATTTTTTTTTCAACACCCCTGCAGTGCTGGAATGAACACTTATAGGAAGACTGGTTTCTTTTTTTACCAAGAACAGGCAAAAAATAAACAATTACAAAAAAGAAAATTGAAAAACGTAGTAACATCAACTCATGATCTCGAATTTGTTCGCAACAATTAAACGGTGCCAAACTAATATTTGTAGTCAGACGGATTGTTTTTCCTGTTTTAAAATTATGTTTTCCTTGACACGACAATCTGAACTAGCTTTTTAGATAACCAAACATAAATAACAAATTAGAATTAACTCACCTCCCTTCGTAAGACATAGTAACTTGACCCTGGTAAATGCTTGAGAGAGGTATCGTTGGTAAAATGATTTCCTTCATTTAACTCGCAGTATTTTTCTTCGTTGTTTTCCTTGTAGTTGATTGACACACATCGACAGTCCTGTGTACACCAGGTGTAGCACTGAACTGGGTTTAACACGACGGAACTGTGAAAAACATGGCCAACAAACTCTGAGTCTTTCACCGCATCTCGATGTATATCAAGGGAAATCTTTTCGCATGTTCCTGTGAGACATTGCCCCTTAACCTGGAAAATTGTAACGAGAAAGAAAACAAACTTTAAAGCAATCATGTCAGTTGATCTACATTGCACTAAGTATTAAATCAGCACTGGGAACTCCTTCCACAAAGAAGATAAATAAACAGCGTTGTATCCTACTCCTGATTGGTTAGTCTTGATGTAAATATCCGATCAAAATTCTTCTTACTCCAAGCATAGAAACTAGCAGTATCACAGAATATTATTACCGAGCTTAAAATTGACCATCTTTATTATTTATTACACACTTGATGATTTCGACATTGCTGATCATAGCAGTATGCAGGACGCGTGTCACACATCAACCTAGTAAAATGGCCCAGCTTACAACGAATCTCTCGTAGCTCAGTTGGTTAGAGCGCCCAACCGCTATCTGGGAGGCCATGCGTTCGATTCCCGTCGGGGACAAGTCGGGGACTCAGATTTTTTCTTTGTCCCATGCTCGTGTCATGTTGAACACTTTATCTTCAGTAATTAAATGATATTGTTATGCTTAGTGTTGTTTTGTATGTATTTTTTGGAGTATGCACCTGTAATACATGTTCCAAAATCGAAAATGCTGTTATTATTGCGATTATACTTTGTGCCCTTGGCCTCAATAAGTTTTCTTCAGTTCAAGGTCAGCGATAACTTGAAAAACATCGATACAAAAGACCGAGGCCCCTCACTAGAGGATAAATATTGTTTCCACAGGCGAAATTGGTCAAATTAATAAAATTTGCGGTTGTTGATATTTCAGACAATAGTACAAGGGAATGATTACAAAACGTCAAATCCCACATTATGTAAACTATTATGAGAAAGAAAATTCAAACGCAATAACATAGACGGCACCCCACTTTTTAGATGGGATGTAGGTTGTTTAGCCCCCAAGTCGATTAGCCCCCAGTCTGCTTGCCCTAAATCTTAAGTCTGTAAGCCCTCAGTAAAATGATCATCCTGCAATAATTTTTTTTTCTTTTAGCCTTCTTTCACTGTTTTTTCCATTTGTGATATGACAGTGGCTTTCCTGAATGTTTTCAGTCGAGTACACAAACCGAAAAACTTAATTGAACGCAAACCAAACAAAATCAACTATAAAAGCAGCCTATACGACATGGTGAAACTGAGGTAAATCAGTTGATGTGAAAGTGGAAAGGTAAATTTGGATAGAAAGGATTATATATTTTCTCGGCATCAGTAGAAATGTAGTGATATTAACACTTCGAACTTATAAGAATTTCCGCGTTTTACATCAAGCAAAGCAAAGCTTCACTTGCTTTTGCTTTCACCTACTCGAGCAGTCGTATAAAGTCCGCTAAACTTTGTATTAACTATCATATTCATCCCGAGTTACCAGTGAAGAATAGTTAATTGACTTAAAGGACAAATTTTAAGTGGCAACTTAACTGGCAAATTGGTAACTTATCTGGGAATTTACAGATTGGGGGCTAAACATCCGGATACCGGGACTACCTTTAGATGACGACACTTTTCAACTTGCAGCACAGCTGAAATTAGCGTAATTGAAGTTGCGCAACTCAATATATGGTTTTGAAAATATTTTACTCGGTCAGAAAATTTTATCAGCTTTTTCGGTTCGTTGCATGGAATTGTGGTAACGACGTTGTGTATATCTGAAATAATGTTTCACATTTACGTTGCCCATGCTTCTAGTTTTACAAAACACAAACTACAGGCTTACCAACCTAAGCCGTTTGTGAGGTCACAGCATACCCATATGAATATTCAAATTTCTTGTCTAATTGCTATTGTACATATTAAAGCTTCCTAAAATCGGCTTTTACGGCTTTTTTTTTAATAATAATGTGAAGTAGAAATATATTCGCATTGTTTAGGTTTGATTTTATGCCGTTCTCTTGGCGATTTGAAGCGCGCGAGAGCTGTTCTAGGAGTTTAAGTTTTCGACTCGTGTACAGAATACAAATATTTACACAAGGCATGCAACTTCGACATCGAAAAATCGGGTACCGCCTCTGGAATGTAGCCGAAAAACATTTTTTTCTAAACTCGCTTTCATCGGAGATGTTGGTAAAGGTAAAGGTAAGAAAGAACAGTCTTCGAACTATAATCTGGCCTAATTTGAGTGTCGTTGTTCTTTTAAGAGGTCTTTTAAACTAGCTGGAATATCAAGTAAGTTCGTAAATTTGCCAATTTACGATGATCTGTACCACCTACTTGGACAATTTATGCAGTTTCCGCTGTCAATATTACCTATGCCCTCTCCCGTTCGGAACTCACGACGGCGAAGCCGAAGACAACGTAACTAGGAAATTAATTTGTACTCGCTATTACGTGGATTTTTGGAGTGATCTAACGAATATAAGTGTGAAGAAATGTTTATATAATTTAAAACATTAGAAGTTGAGGTGCAAATTAAATTTTCCAGTTCACGTTGTCTTCGGCTTCGCCGTATTTCTTTGGGGTACCCCAGAGGACGTTTTGTAGTGGAACACGTTTTGCTTTCTGGACCTTTCTGGGGAGAGCATAGCTGTAATTTTGACAAATTTCAGCGAAAATTGCATAAGTTGTCCAAGTAGGTGGTACAGATCATCGTAAATCGGCAAATTTACGACCTTATTCGATATTCCAGCTAGTTTAAAAGTACAACAGCACGAACTGATTGTACCCAAATTAGGCCAGACTATAGTTCGAAGACTGTTATTTCGAGGACCAAGATCTCCGAAGAAAGCGAGTTTAGAAAAAATGTTTTTTTTCGGTTACATTGGTTTCATAGCTTTTAAAATACTGAAAACTTACATGTAATTTTGCATATTTTAGCAGAAAAAGGACTACACTTTTCGGCTGTGTAGAGCAGAGTTATCAGCTAGGTCCTAAAGTTGAAAAATTCGCTTCTAAATCAAGGTCATTTTTCAACCTTCGTTCGATGCCGATCAGCAGAATGGTCATTATATTCTTGATTTCGCATTTCCAGGTGAATCGAGGGAAAATTTGCTACCTTTTTAGAAAACTAGAAATGTTTATGAACAAATTGATATAAAAATTGTTGGTGTTCGATGCGAATAAAATATCTGACAGCGGCCCGAAAAATGACTATTTTTGTAGTTTTTCAGACGTTGTGGCGGGCCCGAACTGCCCCGAAGGGGCAACATATTTGATGGCTCCTAACGCAGCCAGAAAATCATTTTGAATTAAACCAAATCTGTTTAAGTTTTAGCCTCGGTAATGTCTTTCAGTCGCTAGAGTTTCAGGCAAAATTATTTTTTGGCGTGAATTTGAGTGGGTGTTTTTCAGGAAGACGGCCTCTTAAATCCCAGGGCCTTGTGATCGAGGTCCGGTTGTTTTTGTCAATTTGAGGGATGCAAATAGAATGGAAAGCAACAGTACCGCGTTTGAAATACAAGGTGGAGTGGGGATCCTCCGAACGGAAAAAGATGGCGGCGGCTGTTTCACCACAATACCTTGCGAACCTTACACAGCCAATAGGGCACAAAGACCAGCCACATTTCTGCGAAACAATGGTCGTCCTTGTAATAACATTGCCATTACAGGGTTTGAAAAGTTAAAGCTCTTATGTACGTTTCCATGAGCGTTTTTAGCGTTTCCGAGCGCTAGAAATTACAGGTAAATGTACCAACTTTTTCGGTACAGTGGACTGCACTGTAAGAACGCATGAGTTATTCGTGAAATGGGTGTTGTCAATGTGTATAGTGATTCCTCGCTGCTGCTCCCTTTTCAATCGCACCAACCCCACGCAAGATAAGAGGAGTGAAGGCAACATTAGAAAAAATACGGGTCGATTAAATTTAACCCTGATGTTTTAAAACCACAACCAGACAACATATAATAATACCAAAACTTTTAACGAGAAAATCACACAGTCACAAGCTTAAACCGTTGCATTAGTTATCAATAAGCTTGTTAATTGCGTTTTCTTCAGAGGACTAACAATAATAAAATAAGCAAAGTTCATTTCTAAACAAAAAAGTGGACAGCTCAATAGAATCGTGGCCACTACCACTTATTCTTGTTCTTATTCTTGTGTTTTTTCTTTGGCTTTGGTCGCCATACTGCTTTCTTTGGCGCAGGCGGTAAATTGGCAGCAGCTATCCTGTCTTTGCGAGCTTGCCTGTAAAAGAATTAAAGCAATTTAAGTTAAGAGAAGGAAAATTGTGCGTTGACCATGTGCATGTGGTTTTGCATTTGCCAAGATCGATCTATAATATTCTGAGCTAATCTAACAACTGACTAAGCCTGCAGTGGTTTTCTTCATTAATGTTCCTAATTATCAAACTTAAAATTCAGGAAAACTGTTACTATAAACCGGCGAGAAACTTTCGTAAACTCTGTAAGTCTTTTAATCTTCAATCAATTTGTTTTTGTTGTTGTTTAGCGGTATTTTAGAAAGCAAATGAAGCATTTCCGTTGTCGAACTTTAAATAAATCTTTTATTCACCAAAATTAAACAATCTTTCTGCTTTTTTTCCTTTCTAAGCTTCGCTCGAATTGAATCAATAACTGTTAAAAATCTCCCGCGAACTCTTTCTACTTTTCCTTAATATTTGGAGGACTGGGGAGAGCGACGAAGGAGAAACTCCAGTGAAGCTCTGACGTCATAGCGATAACAAGCAAGAGTGGAGTCTGGAAACGGGACTAAACAGAACTCACCATAATCGTCGAAAGAAGTTCACTGTCAATGTAACCAACAGGTGAATGGAAAGGAGAGCAACATTCACAACAACAACAGTACACATCATGTAGAAGAAATCTTTCCAGGTCGAGGCAACAATGCGAGCTTGAATGAATTTCATATGGGCTGTTGGGAAAAAATAGTATTTAACTGAAAACTAAACCACTAAACAATGCAAACCAGAAAGAAACAAAATGAGGTTCTTTGAATAGGGGCGTGTTTCCATTATCTTTTGGCTTTATGGGACTCGCCATGTTGTCAAAATATAAATTCTGGCTTCTCGGTAAAAAGGTGAAATCTGTGTCCGAGCCAAGTGGCCCATACAGGCCGGAGCTTATCCCGGTTTCTGTAACATTAAGCGACTGAGAGTATTGCTACTTCCCCCTTGGATGGGATGCCAGTCCATCGCAGGGATTACCCCCCCCCCCCCCCCACCAGCAGCAGTAAATTCGCCGGTAACCATTTATACACCTGGGTGGAGAAAGGCACTGTGAGAGTAAAGTGTCTTGCCCAAGAACACAACGCAGCGCCCCGGCCAGGGCTGGAACCCGGGCTGTTCACGCTAAACATTAGGCCACCCGAGAACCCGAGCGCGCTAAACATTAGGCCACCGCGCCTCCCACCTGGCTTCTCGATAACCAAACTCAATTCCATCACTATGACATGCAGATCAGACTTTGCCAATCTGAATAACGAGCTAGCAAGACAGCTGGCGTATGTTATTGGTGAGAAAAGTGAAAAAAATGGCTATTAAATTCCTTAGTAAGAAAACTAAGCAAGATGATCAAAATACACCTCAGTCCAAATTGCGCGAATTTTAGGCTATTTCTATACTACTCTGTTTTAATTAGCGCGAATTCGAATTACCCTATCTAGACTACAAACAGGTTCTTAACTTACTGTCCAGATATCCATAATAAAACCTGACAACAGCATCAGTCACGTAGTTGCCAGGGAGAAACAGTTTTCCAATCCATTTGAGTCCATTCCATATTTTCTCGGTTACCCATACAAGGCCATGTGACATCCAGTCTACCATCCACGTGTCCCCATTACAGATCCGCTTGACAATCCAAGTTAACCCGTTCCAGGCTTTATCAGCCAGCCAGGTTAATTTTTCGCCGATCCACCCAGTCGTCCATGTGATTCTATTTCAAACGTTTTCAGCCATTGCCTCTGCAATGTCACAACATTTGGTCCATGTCTGTTTTGCGGTTGTCACTGTGAAGTCCCAGACTCTCATCAGGAAGCTTGGAGACCCGACTTGGAATGTTCTGTGAACTTGACATGTGGCATTTCGGGGATATTCAGTGGATTCTTTGAACCTGTGGATCTGACAATAATAATAAGAGAGATGAATGAGAAATCCGCATACTGTGTAAAAAAGAGTGGTATGGATAAAAAAAGCTGTCGCGCATAAAACTTAAACTAAACTAAAACTGAATATATTAGTTTCTTGATCAAAGCTTCACATCAAATATTGGTTGCGGTTTCACGACGGACAAAATTATAAACCTCACTTCAAGAGGGTAAAGTTTAATACCTTTGTATGCTTGGGTGTCCTGATTTTACTGGAAGTACTGTTTAAATATGCCAAGCCTTTGTCATCAATGAATTCGAAAAGAAGTTTAATGTCCACTTTGATCGATTCGATTTGCATCTTAACCACATAATCCTGTAACAAGAGAAAAAAGAAACATCAGCTTATATTAAAAACTATCAATGGTATATTGCAATTCCTGCGTTTTGATTGGTTAACAGGGAATGGTATATGAGCTCATATACCATTGACACAAACATGGTAGCTGATACGCGTCAACGAAAATAGCTGGGGAGCTCAAATATTGCAATTCTTTGGGTGTTTTTAATAAAACAATTATTCCACTCTCGCTTGTTGGATATGGGATCGTTATTGCCAACGAGACGCTACGCGCCTCGTTGGCTATCTACCATCTCATATCCAACGCGCGCTCGTGGAATAATTGTTAATTATTATTATATCAGCAAATTATCGACATCATTGGTAGGTTTGCCCGCTACGCTAGACTTTTTACGCAAGAACACCAACCTTGTCAAGCCAGCTTCCAGAGATGGTCGTGCGTCAAAAAGAAATGAAAAAGAACGCGCGCGCGTGCGTCATGTTCACCTGTGGATATTTCCATGGCAACCGCAGTTGTCTAGTTTTTGGAAAAACGAGACAACTTGATTCGTTTATAATAGTTGAAAACTGCGTAGCGTCTTTTATGCTAGAAAAAATTGTTAATGTTCCAAAATGACGCTAAATGGCGGTATAAAACTGCTCCGACGTTTCGGCAATACTGCCTTCTTCAGGGTGGCACGAAGAAAAATCATTTTTCTTCGTGCCACCCTGAAGAAGGCAGTATTGCCGAAACGTCGGAGCAGTTTTATACCGCCATTTAGCGTCATTTTGGAACATTAACAATTTTTTCTAACTTGATTCGTTTGTCAAATTTCCAATCGTTAAATAACTTATTGTTCTTAAGCTGGCGTTAATTACTTTCCTGTTTTTAGCGAATAAAAACTAGCTGACTTGTTTAGTGAAACAAATATTCATAACATTTTCAAAGAAAAACGTATTCTTTAGATTCGCGGGTTGAAATTTCAGAGTGCGGAAAAAAGAACGAGAATAGTAGAGTTTGAAAACACAAGTAAATCTTACCTTCTCGTTCAGCAGGATACGTAAGATATGATAACAACAAGAAAAACGTCAGCGCCGTTAGAAGATATACAAACTTCATGATCACAAAAAAACTTTTTTCTTCTCGCGATGAACGCACAACTTGTTCGTTCCGCGAAAGAGAGCGAAGTGAAAATTTGACGTCATAATAATCGTTTATGCCGCAGAGCGCGCGGGATTATACAGCTCGTTCCCAGGTTGTTCTCACTGACAAGCTAGTTTAGTGTGTGCTAGAGTTTGTGCTAGAAATAAAGTACTAGTAATAATCAGAGATAAGGAGAGTGCGTCCGACCCAAGATAGGTACACAAGATAAGGCTAGCAAACGTAAACCGAGTTACGCGACTGTTTATATCGTCATACAAATGTGAACAAATTTGAAACGACCGCCAGGCCCGTAGGGTGGGGGTTGGTTGGGGGGGGGGGGGGGTTCGGGGGGTTCGAACGAACCCCCTAAAATTTTTGAAGTCGGCATTTTTGGGCGGTAAATGAGAAGTTCTAATCTTTTGGGCTGGTTAATTGATGTTCGTCTTGCTTTCCATCCTTGTAGTGGCGCCCGCGGCAATCAGAACTAGCGTTTGTTGGCTGGATAAGCAAGCATGCACATTTGTTGTTTTTTGGATTTCTGGACAAAGCTCTTAGTCTTTCTTATAAGACAGTGTGTAACATTGCAAAAAAATCCTAACCAAAATTTCTGAAAGTTATAGAATTACCCCTAGCCAGGGAACAAACAAATATTCTGTACTTGCTAAGACGTGGAACATATTCAGTAGTTGTTTCTAAAATACATAATTGTATAACATGTCAGATAATTCATCATTTTTTCAATTTCTTGTCCACTCATCCACCCTGCATGTAATTTTAATACTTGTGTTTTGAAAACTGTCTAAATGCATCTACTCATTTCTGAACATTTCAGAATTTTTTTAGAATGAAAATTACTTTCCGAAGAGCTAATATTGAAGGAAAATGCATTCCACCTCAGAAAAGATGTCAAAATGCAGGAAATGGCACTTGAGAGAACCTAAATTTGCAAAATTTCCTGGGGGCATGTTCCCAGATCCCCCTTACACTGGCGCCTTCGGCGCTCGTGTTAGCGCCTCCAGCGCTAAAAAAAAAACTCCCAAAAAAAATAGAACAACCCCCCTCAATAGAATCCACCCTACGGGCCTGACCGCGCGTGCAACAAAAAAACGCATCCAACATCACTTGAAACTATCAGTGAAACAATCTCAATCCAAGGGAACACTACCGAAACGTTTATTTTTCAGCACAACTCACAGGGCAAAGTCGAAAACGCAAACCGAAGGGGATTGTTAGATTGAATCAATCTCGTTCCCAGGGTCTCTCGCAAAGAAACTGTGACGTCATTAATTAGCCAACCTGCCACATACCAAGATACATAGAACGACTTTCACTGGACAGCAACGGGACTACACGCTACCACAAGATTAGGATTCGCGCTGTCTTTGTGGCTCAATGTCAATGTTGACGTTGTTGTGACGCAATTAATTGCTTTCTAATGTCTAATCACATGAGATCGAGGCCAACTTGCCACATACCGACATACATACATAAAACGATACACAGAACCACTTTCGCTTGCGCGTTCACAGGACAACCACGGGACCACAGGGATGCGTTCAAAGTAAAAAGGCAAAATTGTATGGATCCACAAGAAAAAAATGCCACTTCAGTGGCGGATCTAGGGAAGAAGCCTGGAATCCTTCTACAAACAATTTTTTTTAATTGATTCCCCCGCTAATAAAATATTTTAGGTGTACACACACGAAAAAGGAATCCCTCTTGATCCGCCACTGATGTTTGGATGTTTGTAGTGTGATACAAAATATACTGTATTTCCTGAGTTAGCTAGAGCACCCACCTTTGATTAAGTGCCCCCTCCCCCTTCTAGAATCATGAGGTATCCTTTTTCAGGTGTCAAAAATAATATTGTATTAAATTGAAGCTGATTGACAAGGGAAGCTTAAAATTTGAAATAAGGACCCCGCCCGTTAAATTTTCGAAAAATAGGTACAAGTAGCAACATTTTTAATCAGTGCTTTTCCCAAGGCTGAAGTTTAGGAATAAGACTGGAATGAATGATTGCCTTAGGGCCTGTTTATATGGAGGAGAGTTGTCCCTGGTAGGAGGGCTACCCTCTCCCCCGAGCTATCTTTTGCCGAGCGTTTATATGAAAAAGTTGTCCCTTTTGACCGAGCCAAAACTTGGCCCTCTCGGTTAGGGCTTTCCACAAGTTGCTCGGCAACTTTTTGGCAACTTTTCATATTTCGAGCAACTTTTTCCCCTTCGAGCAACTTTTTTCCTCTCGAGCAACTTGTTGCATTTTGAGCGAATTTCCAGACCGAAGATATCCGAAGATTATCCGAGTATTGTTTATGGGCCATATGAACGTTTCCGAAGATTTACGAAGTTTGCCGAAGATTTACGAGAAAAATCTGAAGACGTTTCAACTTTCGGCTTTACAAAAACCCCTCTGCAAACATGACGTCATCGATATCTTCACGATTTTTCTCAGTTTAATTTAAGAAATCACGGTTATTCAACAAATTTTCCCCTTAATATGTTACTCCTTTTGCTGTAAAATTGCATTAAACTGCTTAGAAATATTACCCTCAAGGGAAATTAGCATATATTTAGAGAAATTATCTTGATAAGAAGCAGCGTTTTGGATTTTTTGGAGCAACTTTGGAGCAACTTTTATTATCAGAAGCAACTTTTTTGGCTTTTTGGAGCAACTTTTGAGCAACTTTTTGAGAAATTACGAGCAACTTTTTGGGAAATTTCGAGCAACTTGTGGAAAGCCCTACTCTCGGTTCAAAAGACTGGCAAGAGTTGTTTTGAAACATCTATTTTGCCTGCCTTTTTTAAATAAGGAACGCTGAAACATCGACCACGACCATTTTTTGGACAAATTTACCGCCGAATACGATTTCAATGTATCTGCAATTTTGTTTTGGTCGACTGCAGCGTTTGCGCATGCTCTGTATGTGTCAACTTGTCCCTGGTAGGCGAGGCGAAAATAACCAAACTGTTTATATGGAAAAATGTTGGCTCGCTCCCCAGGGTCACCCCACCTTCAAAGCGAGTGACCCTCCACCCAGGGTCACCCTGCCCCCCGAGCCAACTTTGCAATTTCTCATATAAACAGTTCGCAGCTATTTATAAAGAAACGTATGAAAAGCTATCTCGCCCGGGGTGGCTCGGTATGGAGGGTAACCCTCCTACCAGGGACAAATCTCCTCCATATAAACAGGCCCTTACTTGTATGTGGCTTGTGTTTACCACCAGTTCCACGACCTCATTTCTACGCCTTTTAAGTAGACTTCAGGAGGATGTCTAAGGCCTCGTAATGTGTTTTGTTGATGCCTTTTTGCTCTATCGTCCACACTGATATAATCGAAAACGCTCATCGTTTTCATTGAAAACTCAAACATTTAAAAACGCCGTTCAGAGTGGAGACATTTCAAAACGCAGCCGCAAATATCAGCGTGGACGGCAAAAACAGAGGCTTTCGAAAAAACTGAGCTGCGTTTTTGATTTGGGTTATTTCACATTTCTTAGTTAAAATTTTAGCCATTTCTTAGCTGTTAGTTAATTTTAACAAATTTCCGTCAAAAAAGACTCAGTGGAGCCTTATCATTCTATGGGGAACCTCGTGAAATCCTTGGAAATATTCCAGAATAAAAGACCTCGGAATTCTTCGGAAGTCATTGGACGCTTTAATCATCATGGTCACGTCTTTACGGCGTCACGTCGGAAAACCTCGAACGATCTTCGGTTATTCTTCGGGTGACCCTGACTACACAACCTGTTTTGATTCTCTGGATGCCTAAACGGCTTGTGCAATTTGAGAACTTGTTTACACGAACACCTACGTTCGAGTTTTTTCAAACTTACTATCGTGTTTATGTTTTGTGAACATAATTTCTGTTTTAATTGTCAATTTTAAAGAGGGTCTATTAGCCATGTTCAAAACGAGCAGGAGACTGGGTACGAATATTCAATATCGATTGCACTGAAAAACTGGGCCCGCCATCTGAAAGAGCATCCAAAAATTAGTAACTCAACCAAATTTGACAGTTATTGGTTTAAACGCAAAGGCATGGAACTCTTTTAAAAATCGTTAAAATAAGAGAGCTTAGTATGGCTGGATGGACAGCTGTCCCTCCAATCCATACTAAGCTCTCTTATTTTAGCAATTTCTAAAAGTGAACCATACCTATGCGTTTAAACCAATAACTCTCAAATTTGGTTGAGTTACTAATTTTTGGATGCTCTTTCAGATGACGGGCCCAGTTTTTCAGTGCAATCGATATTGAATATTCGTACCCAGTCCCCTGCTCGTTTTGAACATGGCTAATTATACTCTGGCGGTCTGGCGGATAAAGCTGATTTTGAGTGACGGTCTGCTGGTACACTCTTTGGCGGTCTACGATTAAGACATTTATGGCGGTCTCGGTCTTCAGGACAAAAGAAAAGAAATTTGCGGTCTATAGGATGAACAAAGTACAGCGGACTGCGGACTGAACGACCCCTTATAACAGACCATCTTTAAATTTCTTTCTTATCAAGAAAATAATTGTTTACTTCAGCAATCTTGCGTTATGAATTTAGCCGAGTGGTAAACAGTTTATTTGGTCTAAACAGTTCGCAATAGATGTCTGCAAATTTCTTTGCTGCGACATTATCAAAGAAAATATCCGCGCTATAGCATTTCAAAAAAAAAAAATAGCAATAATGAGCGCATTTAATGTGGGATTAATCAAAAACTTGCGGATAAATAGGTATAAAAGATGTTTTTCTAACTTGATTTACAGTTTTATGACCGCAAGCACGATCGATGATATTGGCACAGGAAAAGAAACCGCAATTTTTTAAGATCGTCATGTTATTGCTAAATAAAAAGCGGTGACTGGTTCAGTTAAATAATTAGAGATCCTCAATTTGATCTCATCCAATTGAATCAGTGCACCGGCGAAGCAAACTGTACGAACATGTTTGAGACCTCATTAAATATCGCTAATTGCAGCTATTCGGCAAATCTGACCTATCCAATTTCTTGCGGTTACTTTGCTTTTCAGTTTTCTAGTTTCGTCTTCACAATATCTTGTGTACGATATTAATATTTAACAGCCTCATCTTTTCAAAGTTTCAAAGTAATTTAGCTCATTCCCAAAAGTTTTCTCCAAGGATAAGTTTTACATACAAGATGGCACCTGGGAGTTTGCTGCTTCAAGTGGCGTTTTGCGCCATATTTTCTCTAGCAAGTAAGAATTCAGGTTTAGCGTGAAAAAAATTGTAGTTAGTGAGTAAGTTACTTGTTTTAATCATCATATCAAGAAACTCGGCGCCTGCAAACATAGTTAAGGGTTTTGGAATGAATAATATATCACTTAACAGGAATTGAATTACTTGCATCTTACTTTGGAGTAATATAGATCTTTTATCAAAAATTACTGAAACTACAGACAGAAACTGATTCATGCATAAAGCCGATTTTAAGAAAAGCGTTTGAAATGACATTTTTATAAAAAAAATCAATAAAGAAGCTTCAACCCTCATCGCTTGCTGATGGAGCAAAAACGTGAACGATAGGAATTAAGCCCGAACTTTTCTTTGCGTAAACAGTTCGCCGTTGCTTTTTTAAAAGATCTCGGAGCACTTTTATAGTACATTGGCCTTATAACCTAACTTACTCTGGGTAGCTTGATAGATTTCACACTTTGAAAAAGTTACCAGCGACTTGGGCGAATTAAAATAATGTGATAATGACCTGATATCATTTGGTACACGTATTTGTTCACAGTATCGTTTCTCGCGTAGCTTTATCAGCAAATTATTTCAATTACAGCAATGAAATTCCTAGTTTTCAATAAGTTTTTCAATATTCCAGCAAATGATTTGCCCTTAGGATCTGTTTGATACATTTTATTTTCAGATACAAAACTCCTTTTTCGAGAAATATCAATTTGCTAAACATGTCAATTTAATCTCTTGTTTTCTAAAATGTAAACTTCCCGAATAAACAGAAAATCCACAAATCGCCACAAACAAGGATGTTCTAGAAATATATGTACTAAATAATTTATTCAGAGCTAAATTATTTTAATGCAGTTTATTGTAGAGTCTCTAATCGGCGTTCAAAGACTACATGCGATAGGACTGTGAAGTAAAATCATCATTCTTATTATTCCACTATTGCGCCATTTTACCATATTAGGGCAAAAGAACGCGCAAAACATGCTACGTTATTACTCTGTGGAACAGGGTAAAAATATGCTCGGACAAACTTACGGAATATGAACCCAAACTTAGTGGAAAAAATAGTGGAATAATAAATCCCTCATTCGATGTTTTAACATATTACACGAGCGGACATTTTGTTTATTGCTCGTATTTTTCCTCGCCCTTATGGGGCCCTGAAAAATACTACACAACTCGCAAACTCCGCGCATATTATATGTTAAACCATCGAATAAGATATCTTTATTATCCAACTCCGCTTGTATTAGTGGAGTACAAATATTCAACAACGTCCACAAAACACGTACAAATATTAAAATAACTAGTAATACGTGACTCGCAGGGCCTCGCGAAGCTCTGGGTTATTGTTGCCTAGTAACGGACAAAATACAGCAGACAGAATACAAACAGAAACTGAACAACAACGAACTGCACGATTTAATACAGATACTTCGACAAAATACCGCGGACAGAATACAAACAGAAACTGAACAACAACGAACTGCACGATTACAGACACCTCGACAAAATACAGCAGACAGAATACAAACAGAAACTGAACAACAACGAACTGCACGATTTAATACAGATACTTCGACAAAATACCGCGGACAGAATACAAACAGAAACTGAACAACAACGAAATGCACGATTTAATACAGATACTTCGACAAAATACCGCGGACAGAATACAAACAGAAACTGAACAACAACGAACTGCACGATTACAGAGACTTCGACAAAATACCGCGGACAGAATACAAACAGAAACTGCACAACAACGAACTGCACGATTACAGAGACTTCGACAAAATGCCGCGGATAGAATACAAACAGAAGCTGAAGACACAAGAATACAGAGATTACAATTACTGAGACAAAATTATACAGACAGACTTTTAGTAGAATCAACTGAGCAGCTACAGGATAGATTACAATTAAGAAGGGAAAGTGATGCAGCGCGCTTACAATTAGAATCGGAGGAGGAGAGAAATATTCGATAACAGTCTGCTCGAGAAAATAGTGCCACGCGTAGACAACAACAACAATTACAGCAACAGCAACAGGAACTAAACAGAGATGATTATCTTTCCAATGGATGGAGAAATCCCGATCAGCCTTTACATCAGCAACAATGGGTTCAGAACGAAATGGCAAATTTTCATACAACAATGAACAGTTTTCAACATCAGCAGTTTATAGCCTAAATAGGCGTTGAGGGAGTGTTATGTGGAAATCAGTGTTTTTTTAATCCGAAAAGAAAAACAATAAAAATGAAAGGCTCAGGATTCGAACCCACAAAAAATAAATAAGAAAAAAACAAAAAAACAAAAAAAAACCCTAGCCGGATTTGAACCCCCGCCCTCAGTCCCGAAGATCTGATTTCAAGTTCGACGCCTTACCATTAGGCCACCAGCGCGCGGCGGCCGTGTGACGTCATTTCCGCCACACACCAAGCTCACAAATAAATAAATAAATAAATAAATATATATGACCGTAAACTCCACACGAGATTTCATCCCGCCTGAGCCCTTTGAGGGACAAAATTATACACCCCGCTACGCTCGGCCTTCGGCCTCGCTTCGCGAGGAATAAACACACTGCGGTGACAAACATGACAAGACAGTGAGAAACTTTTTCTCTACTAGCCATAATATTTGTTTTTTTTCTGTAGGTTTTAAAGTCTGTTTGTTGTTAATTAACAACATTGTCATTATTTTTAGCTTAGGTACCAGTCTTTATTTCACGTTAAAATTTTATTGTAATCTTTTTAACGGTCACTTCTGAAGATGTATGTTGTAACATACGGAACGTTAAGTTCGTAATTCAAAGTTTTTTCCGACATGCGTTGTCTTGTCATGTTTGTCACCGCAGTGTGTTTTTTATTTTTATTGAAGTTAAAATGGCCTAAGAATAAGAATGTCTACGTACAAATGTCTCATGGTATTTGTACTTCTCTTATTCACCTGATCCCGCTGAAGCTTTTTAAAACGGTGGAAAGACGGATTTTCATCATCATCATCGATCCTTTTCGCGCCATTGGACGCATAAGGCCTCTACAGTCTCTCTCCAGCGGGAGCGGTCTTGTGCCGCCTTCCGGATCCCATTCCAGGTCAAAAAACGGATTTTAGGGTTTAGAAACTGTTGGATAATACATCTCTAATTAGACTTTTTAGTACGAAGTATAGCTGTACATTTTTACTTGTCATTAATTAATTTGTATTTGGCTTGCGCAAGATAAGCCGCACCACTCTTAAAAATATACAGCATTACTATAACTTACTACTGTCTTAACAAAAAAGGCAAAATCTATTCATCCTATTTTCATTTGTTTTAGTCGGCCAGATTCCTAAACTCGAGATGATTACGTCGTTTGTGAACGTGACGGATGTGTTGAGGCATGGGTAAGAAATCATTTGTTCCACTTAAAGGGAAGTAGTTTAGTCCCCGAATCTCCCTCCGATCCCACGTCTCGTATAGGTTCAACCCTATATAGGGCGGGGAAGGGAGTCTTCAGGGATTGGACAAAGGAAGATTCGACGCGAAAGTTTGAGGAGAGCTGGGTTTAAAAACTCGCGCTCTCGATTGACAGCCGCTTCTCATGCGCTTTCATCAAATTTAATCCTGGTCAAACATTTCAGTGGGGGGAACAAGTGCCAGTTGATGGCGACATCACTGCTCCGAGAAGTGACTCAGCCCACGGATTTCGTCCCAGAAGACGTATTTGTACGCGCGATTGCTTTCGAAGTACTCGTGAACGCACGCGCTACTTTTTAATGGATGAAATAATTCGGAAATTCTTCGAGTGCTTCAACGAACATTTACCAAAACCGGCACTTATTCCCCCGACTGATTCAGTTATGGGGTCATGAGAATTTTCTCTCGTTTGACAGGCAGAAGTACCAACCCTCGCGACTCTCAGCCCATAATTTTAAATTGTACAACATAGTTGAAGAAAACTTTTGCCCGGTTCTATAGTTAGTAGAGGGTCTGAATGGGGGTACCTCGATAACACTAAACACTTAATTTTTTTGGCTCTTTAACATGAAATAGTAAAAGTTTAGGCATTTTAACACTAACAGTAAAAAAATTGACTGTAACAGTAAATTTTCTCCAAAAAGAAACAAAAACGGCTCCAAAAAGGCCAATATTATTTTGTTTAGTATATGAAGAAGTTTTCGGTCATTTTTCGACGATTTCCAATCAGTTCGGAAGATTTCTGAAGACTTCCGAAAATTCCTGAAGATTTCCGAAGATTTCCAAAGACTACAGAAGAATGAGAAGATGTCCGGAGACTACCGAAGATTTCCGAGGAGAAATCCGAAAATTTCTTTAAGTTTATGAGTGATTTTATCTTATTTTTGAAGAACTGATAAGAATTTACAAGGCTAAAATGTTTTATGAAAAATCCTTCAAACACTTAACAGTATTTTCTCCGAACACAGTAAACATTAAAAAATTGGCCAATGTAACAGCTAACACTAACAATTATGGCAAATAACGCTAAACACTAAACCCTATTCAGACCCTCTTAGTAATACGGCTTCAAGGGGTCTTAAATTGGTTTTTCTTAAGACGTCTAAACTGATCTTCCTCTGTCGTATCCATCTTGGTTTTTTTTCGGTTTACTGGCCAACATGATGATTTGAAACATTGCCAGAAACGGTGTGCCAGGGGGCAAACGTTAATAACGGGATAATGCTCGGAAAATAGGCTCCTCTCAAAGGTCGAGTATCCTTGCGAAATCGCATTTTAAGGCCAAATTATCAAATGCAGATTTCATTATTGTGGTTAGTGTGGAATAGTTACGCGACAGCCTAAATTATTAAACAAGTTGAAACTTGCCAATTATAGCTAGCTTTCCTTTAAGAAATCATGGGTCCAATTTGCATCGATTGTACTAGTGTCACATGGAAAAACTAACATGGTGGCTGTCGTGTATATTTTTTTCTCTCCTCTGCAGAGGCTCTCCCTGAGATGACCGCTGAGGCACGAAATGAGTGGAGCGAGCGTTTTAAGCGCCTGCACTCATTTCGTACGTCAGCGGTCATCTCCCAGAGTGCCTTTGAGGAGGCCGGAGAGAGAATATTTTCACTGATAACCTTTTTGGGGCGGAATTTTGCAAAATTGTTAAAAGCTGCCATGAGATAGCCAACTCTTCTGGTTTTCATTTTTTAAAAAAATTATTTCAGTACGAATTTTTCTAGCAGAGTTATTGCAAATTTTGTGTTTTGCGTGACTAAAACGTTAATCCCCAAAGGTGTTATAACATGTCAACGCTTCGGACCTCTGGTGAGTTTCACGCGGGAATACATCCAGGGATGCTCGAATTACGTAATTTGTTCACGAAGAGTTTGTGTTTTATTCGTGGTCAACGCAAGGAGAAACGATCATGAAACGATCATAAAAGCGGAAACGTGAGAGTTCGCCCTGGGTTAAAGGAAAGCGAACAAAGGTCAACAAGTTCAATCAATGAAGCGAAGAAATCTCAGCTCGCTGCCAGCGACAAGGGTTCGTGGTATTTTTGGAACGGCCTTTACCTCGTTGCCTCGTTGCTTTCGAATTCCGCGCGCCCGATTTCGTTATTGGCATTATGACCATGGATAACAAATACATATGATGGCTGCAGATTGAGTAGCGAATAACTTTTCCCACGAATTCGAGACTGTTTTGTAACAAGCGACATCAGGGGGCTGTATGTGCAATTTTTATTGGTCGGCGGCATGGGCCGCATTCACACCTGCGTTGACAAGGTGTGAAAACTAGTAAAATCTTTTCGGCCCGAAAACTCGAGGTTTATTTTTTCATGAATGACCTCTCTTCAAATGAATTAATAGGGTATGTAGATTTGTCGGATTTTTACGAAATTTGGCCGAAATGATCGTGAAATATTGATGCACAAAAGTGTGTCGGGCATTTAGAATATTCGAAATATTTTTCCTGTGACACCTCTTTACGTGACGCGAAACGAAAAATTTCCTATTGGCCAACTTCAGAGCCTATTTTCTCAGAAACCAATAGAAAGATCCAAAATGCCCGACACACTTTGATAGCCTATCGTGTGCTGAGTGATGTAGTGCAGTTTGTTTTGATGTAAGAGAGAACGTGGATGCGGGTAATTCGGCGAAGCGAACATCGATAATTTCAAGTTTGACGGCTCGCGCGCGCTGATCAAAGCGATAAATTCCCAATATTTTTACATATTTGGATTCTACATTTCATAACCTTTCCAAAGATATATAGTTATCCATGGTTTCACCGAAAAAGACGCGCGTACGAAATATTTTCCGAACGGCACCCCAAGAGGTTATCAGTAACCAGGTGCCCCTCTTGACTGAGTAACATTATTATCATTTGTTTTTGTCACTATAGTGACCATTTTGGGTACATCACCACCCTTAAACACGCAGATGATTCTCTTGCTCCCGCTAAGGGTGTTCGCGTGATTTGGATGTTAGCGCCCTTCATCAAGTTCAGTAATTTAGTCTCATATCCCCGTGGTCCTCCCCCGCGAGTAGTGCAAAAGGATGACAGCATAACTTTCAAGGTAATGTAGAACACTATCAAGTAAAAATTATGTTACCCTATTATAGGAAATTAACGCTTGTGTTAATTAAGGTATTTGAAATTAACGCGACTTAAATTAACGCGAATTGAAGGAAAAATTACTTTCCAATAAAGGAAATTAACGCGAAAGAGGGGGCGACATTTCAAAATGAAGGAAATTAACGCGACGTACACAACAGGAACAAGTTTATTTCAACACTTGTAGGCGTATAATCTTTAACGAAAGCAATGTTCGTGGTACTTTTCCCACTTTGAGCGTTCTTCGCAGTATCAATTATAGTTGCAGATGAAATAATGCTTTTTCCTTGGAGTCACGAACGTCTGGACTGTAACGAGAAATTGGGGCCAAAATAATGGAAATTAACGTCATGGAAATTAACGCTCCACTTAATTAACGGTGTGGAAATTAACGTTAACAAAAATTAACGCGACTTAAATTAACGCGAATGTTTGAAATTCGCGTTAATTTCATGACGCGTTAATTTCCTATAATAAGGTAGTTCATTAAGATACAAAATTGGGGAGGCGTGATGGCCTAATGGTTAGCGGGCTACTCCGGTTTAAACGATTCTGGTTTTAGTCCCGGTAGGGTCATTGAACTAGGCTTGAAGGTAGAGTTTAAGTTTATCTTAGGTACGCCCAAATTTTAAAGTTTGCAAATGATTGTCGAATTATAATTTACTTTTTTGAACGTGGAAGTTCGACTAGACGTTAATTTCTGGCATAGATTAACTCGTAATTCTTGAATTTTTGGTTCGCTTTTAGGGTGGTAAGCTGGGTTTTCATCTGGATTTTTACTCAGACTAAAGTTAATGTTTTTACACGTTTAAATGATGCAAATTCACTCCACTCCAACCTAACCCTTTCCTGCAGACGCCCATATAAGCATGAAGAAGGTTACAGAGGTTAAAGAAAGAGTTAAAAGAGCTGTCAATTTACAATTAGTAATTTTTAATTTAAAATGACCATCGTTAGAATAATCCCGGTACCTTCTAGTGTATTAAGCCAAACAAAATTAGACAGGTATCATTATTAATTGTTTTAGAATTTGTACCTTTTCGTGGTGAAAATGACATCGAGCCACAACCACATAACGATTTCTGACTACCTTTTAAAAGGAATTTTTCAAAACGTCCCACGATCATCCATCTCATTTATATGGGAATCACTCGGGCGCAATTCAACCCAACCCTAAAGGATTACACACGACGCACTCAGGTATATTTTGGGTGGCTATGTGTCGCCGGTCTCCAAAGTAGCACCGCGTTTTGGAAAGAATTTGCATTCAAAATGATACCTCGTTGTAGGAAAAGGTCAATTTTCTAACACCCCCTTTTGACTGCTAATAACTTGAAACTTTCGTACGTTCGAAATGCCATACCCCGTTTTAGAAATTGTTTCCAAAATGGACCCCCCGTTCTAGATCGGGAGCCAAAATCACGACCCGGTTGGGCGACACATACCCGTATAGGCGTTTTGGGAGAGCACCCACTCCGGGATAACAAGACGGAATAATTCTGCTAATTCTGTTTCATTTGATAAGCTTGATGAGGTTGTCTGGGGTGCCGAGAGTACGATCTCCTTCAAAGTTCAGTTTGATCCAGACAAGAGCTTAAAGCCCAAGCATTATGACATAGTCACTCCTGTTCAACTTCTCTACTATGATGACTACACAGAGGACTCTGACAGGGTGGTCCTCAGCAAAGGAACGTTGTACACTCACCCACTTGGTAAAGTTTCTTTCGGCATCGAACTACCAGGTAAGAGCATTTAATGCGTGACAGCTTGCGTGACTAAGGTCAAATGATCACGCCATATCTAGAAAGGATACCTGCATTCTCGTCTCCAGAGTCACTCGTCTCTCTTAGCCGGTGGAAACTGTGCACGAAAAAAAGTGGTTTTGGGACACATGATTTGTTTGGCTAGATTTTAACATAGAGAGTTTCAAATCTAGCCAATAAAATCAACTGTTTCAAATTGTTGTATGACAAAGGAATTTTAAAGCAGTTAATTTGATTAGCAGTTTCTTTTGTTAAAATCTAGTCCATCAAATAATGTTCCCACAGAGCCACATGTTTCTCGTGCACAGGCTCCGCCGGCTAAGAGGGACAAGCGGCTGTGGAGACGAGAATGGGATACACGAGGATCAGCGCCAAGCATGTTGTCGATTGCAAATTTGATTCTGTTTTAGCAATCAAATGCTCTTCAAATATTGTTCAAATTTAAAAACGTGATTTACATAATTTAGAATCCTTTTTAATAACATAAACGCAATAATCTGGACATTCTGATTGGCTAAAAGTATGCTAATCAAATTTTTTATAAACTTTGGGACACTATTTCGGAGTCAGAGTCATGATCAGTAGATTTGGGGTTTATAAAAACACAATTGGGGCTCATATAAAACCTATACTATCAAATAAAACATCGCCAAACGTTCATGTATGTAATGGGTTCAATATTTCGTTTCCAGTCTCCCTTTGTCACTGCCTTCTCTAGATCACTTTAATTTACTTTAAACGTCAGGTTGTTCTGAGCCTTTGGGAATGAAAAGTGGAAAGATCAACGATTATCAAATCTCAGCTTCTTCAAGTTATGATGAGGCTCAGCCTTCGCGAGCGCGAGAGAGTAAGTACGTTAATGTGTAAACTACTCGTAGACTACGAGAGCATAAATCCGTCGTGTGTGAAACGAAAAAAAAGCACCAGTGGGAACTGATGATCGCGCGTCTTAACCGCAGATACTTCGGGGCCATATTTTCCTCTTCCTATTCCCACCCTGTGGGAGGCGCGCTGGATTGAACGGTCCTGTCCGGGATCGAGCCCTGCGCGGGGTCGCAGTGTTGTATTCTTTGCAAGACACTTAACTCTCATAGTACCTCTCTGCACCCAGGTGTATAACTGGGAACCGACGAAATAATGCTGGAGGGGAGGGGGGGGGGGGGGGAATACACCGCAAAGGACTAGCATCACATCCAGTGGGTAGTAGAACTATTCCTAGCTAGCCGCTTAATGCTTTTGAAACCGGGACAGCCTCAGGCAGTATGGGAACCTTGGCTCAAGGCTTCTCTTATTCCCTCCCGACACGAGTTTTGAGTTATGAGTTATGTTACTATTGTTTCTCCCTTGTACGTTTTAAGATCATCACCCTCAGGTACATCACACCAATATAACCGTGTCCCATAAACACACCACTATTCTAAATCCCGTTATTTAGGTACACGTTATTTCAGACTAAACCCGGGTTCGGAAAATGAACCCTTGCGTGTGCACGGCTCATGTACATCTAGTCCATAGGGACATCACACCAATTGTTAAAATGATAAAAAAAAAGGGTACAAAAGGGAAGAAAAGATCAACATCGGCTTCTCTCTACGTCAATTTGGGAGCGAAATGGCTAATTTCCATCAAAGTATAGTATGTTTAGTTCAGTATGTACTAAAACAGTGGATAGCGTTGTTGGCACGCTCTGATTGGTTTCTCAAACTCCGGATACCCTTTGCTCCATTTACCTGCGAGCAACTCGCGCGCGAAAATTGTAATCGTTGCCAGGAATAACTGAGTTGAAAATAATCCTTTTGGGTTATTTTATCTTGCTGTTTTAGTATAAACTACAAAAAATCTTCACCTCAGTGTCAGTTGCCATTGGTGTGTATGCTCGGTAAATATCCACCACTGGCCACCTCCACCTCGGTGAACAGTTGTTAATTATTCCTTACCTAAAGACAAGTACCCTCCTTGGCTATTCTCACCGTAAAATTTCTCAAGATGTTATAGTGTTGATTTTCCTTTTCCTGCTGTTTACTTCACAGCCGAAGACGCTTGGTGCGCAAGGGCTGACACAGAGGAGGAGAAAAAGAATCAATACATTCAAGTGGATTTCTTGGTGAAAACTTGCGTGACGCGAGTGGGTACCATGCGACGTAGAAGTAAGGATCACTGGGTCAGAGAGTATTACCTGCAGTACAGTGATGATGACGTCACTTGGATTGATTACCTGGAAAATGGTCACGTCAAGGTGAGTGGTAATATGGGCCTTACAAAACCACGACGGTGACGCTGACGACAAAGTCGATTTGAAAATGAATTTATGTTTTACTTAACAATCTCGCAACTTTCCTGATTTATTTAGTGCGTTCATTTGTGTCAGAACAAATCTCTAGCTGAATATGTTGGTGCATTATTAAGTTCAAACTAGAAACATAGAAAATTCGCCGTCGTGGTCCGTTATCCACACTACGCAGAATTTGGTCATGTCACGTGGTTGTTTTACAGAGGACGACAAAGAAATGTACCAATATGGATAACGGACGTGCTAAGCTATTATACTGCTCATTAAACCTTTTGTTTGGCGACGTTCTCGTTGCAGTCGCCATCGTTACCTGCGATTGGGCGTTATTTTTTTAAAAAAAAAGAAGGCTTATCGCAAGTTATCGCCGTCGTGGATTCGTAAGGCCCCTAATAATGTTTTTCTGGGCCTAAAGGGCCGAAAAGTCTCTTCATATAGATTCAATGTGTTCTGGGTGGCATGGTGGTTTAATTGGACCCCGGATCGAGCGGTCCTGGCCCGAGTCCTGGCTGGGTTGTGTTGTGTTTTTTTTTGGGGGGGGGGAGCTCACTTTACTTTAGCAGTGAATCTTATCACCAGGATTAAAAAAAGGCACCGGAGAAGCAACCTGCGATGAACTGGCATTCCATACAGGGGGAGTGGCAATACTCCTTTTCGCTTCACGCTAGGAAAACTGGAATAAGTTGCGAGGGAAAAAGGGAGTGAATCGAGGACTTTCAATCTTTTAGCCAGAGTCCGTGTTCTTAGTGCTGACCAAAAAAAGGCGGGCTCAGGAGATGAGAATGATCTCAGCGGGGACAAATTGAAGGAGTTTATTCATTGTATGGTACGCTTTGGTGGTATATCAGGCGAATTTGGGTACAGTTATTGAGTCTATATATTATTCTATAATCTACTTCACAGGTTAGGTAATACCTGGGCTCCTGGTAATACACTAATCACGGTTATGAATATTGCCTTGTAATAGTAAAAATATGTTCTGAAGGCTGATTTCATTTCGCTCTATAAAAACCTTCTGTGCCTGTAATGAAAAGACTCAAAATCAGAGATGTAGAATTTTGGGTGCGGAGCTCTGCTAGGGTATTCCTAACAAGACTCCTTGTTTTCCTTATACGAAGATGTTCAAGGGCCCGCAGTCTGTGGACGACACTGAAATGATCGTCCATCGTCTCCGTCATTCAATCGAGGCTAACAGCATTCGTCTGCACCCGTGGAAGTCTGAACAGTTGGTGTGCCTGCGGTTCGAGTTGTATGGCTGTGACATACTCGGCTCACCAGGTATGACAACAACAACAACAAGGTTTATTTGAACTGTAAAATTACTAGTTACTTCTTAAACAATAAATAAATTAAAAATACATACAGTTGCTGGTCGCCCAAAATAACTAAAAAGCTAAACTAGTTGGGTGGCCACCATTTATTAATTTAAGATAAGGTTAGAAAAGAGTCATTTTACATTTTACACACTTAATTAAGGAGGTAGTTTACAGAACAAATAATTCTTAAGCATGTATGATAGAGATGCCACTGAACTAGTGCGAGATACGTGTTGGGGAAATATTGGTCATGCATGTTTCTTTCTTCCACATTTGCGGGGCAGGCCAAAAACAAGATCGATAGAATACGCACACAAAACGCGCACAACTATAAATATTAAAAAATGCTAAAATCCCTAGACAAAAATTACATTTACAGCTGGCCTGTAAGTTAAAAAACACTAAATGATCTCAACTTTCACCTCTTTTAAAGTTAAACCAAAACTGTAGACACAAATAGAAAAAGATTTCTACTGTGAAAAATAATAGAAAGGCAGTTTACTTTTGTACAATGTTTCCAAAAAGCAAATCGAAGAGAGTAATTCGTGAGTGAGTTACATGGTACAACTTTGTCACTTGCGAGTTGCGCGCGCTGCTCCCGCCATTAAACAAATTGTATGTAACTTTCATCATTTTACATTGTCTGAGACATGTTCAAAATGTTCAAAGACATGTTCAAAATGCTATACGTCAGTTTTCGTGTCGTGCGCAAATAAGTTGTAAGTTTGATTACATGAAACAATTTTTGTCGTAGGCCGTGTACTGGGTAAATCGACTCAAAATGCTCCTTTTCATCATGGGCTATGTTTTCTCTCTTTTTCAGCCAACTGCATATCTCCTCTTGGCCTTGAATCCGGAGAAATCACCGACGAAGCCTTGACACACAGCCTTCCTGTTTGGGATCAATCCAAACCTCAATACATCCGGCTCAACTCGGTTGTGCCAATGTTTCCGTACGGTTGGTATTCCCGTCTCGGTCAAAATCCACCTGATTATCTACAGATCGACTTTGGCACACTGCGCAAAGTCACCAGGCTGTCCACAATGGGAGGCTATGGTATATTTAGCATGTATTATGTTGCAACGTACAGCCTTGCCTACAGCAAGAGCGGCTTGACTTGGGTGGATTATCAAGAAAATGGACAAGTTAAGGTAAGTGATTTAAAAATCACTAGCACATTTTGAATCTTAATTCTAGTATCCCCCTCCCCCGGGGGGGGGGGGTTGGCGCTCTCTCTGTCACGAAACACTATCGTTGGATTACAGAGTGAGAAATAGGGCCCTTACTGGACTATGTTGTGATAATTTCTTTAGGCTATCAGAGGACCGAAAAGCAAACAAGAATCGCTGTACCCGGTCCTCGCCAAACTTGCTGAGCCATTTGTGGCGCGCTATGTACGAATCATCCCAAGCGATAAAGACAGCAACTTTAAAGTAATGAGAGCAGAAATTTATGGATGCTTTGCTGAGGAATTTCCTCCTTATGGTGGTATGTTAACGTTTTCTCATTTGTTACATTTCTAGGCATAGACAAAGTGTATGCTAAGGTGGCCATCTTGATAAAAACTTGTATATCGAGTTGGAGTGTTAAACAGTGACCTAATGTTTAGCGCACTGGACTCCGGATCGTTGCGGTCTGGGCTCGAGCCCTGGCGGGGTCATTGCGGTGTGTTCTTAAATTGGATCTGCATCTTTTGGATTGTTCATGAGCGGTGAGGGACAACTGTACGAGCAGTTTTAGGAATGTAGGTTGATCCTGTGTACCTGTGTTATTTTGTCCTTCAGGTGTTCCTGAGTACGCCAGACGTTCTTTCCTTTTGGATCCTGTTACTGACTGGTTTTACGCGTGCATGTACACCGCTGAAACGTGAGTATCATGATTCCCCTACACGATCCTTGCCCTGTCCTATAGCAGACTATGAGGGGAGGCTCTACCCGAAAGGAGTCCCTTTCTCAAGTTAGGCAGGGGTATATCAAAAGGTCGGGATTTCACGCGTTGGAGTATAATAAAGGGTAGTGAAAACTGCCTTTTATTGGGTTTCCACAGACGCGTAATTTTCTACGTGCGTTTACGTGCGTGAAACGTACGTTAAAAAAGTACCCGTCAGTGGAAATCCACCTTTGGGCGTTTAAAAGAGTTTTTCAAAATAACTCGAACCAGATCTACCGAACAGTCGATCCAGCTAATTTTAATGGGGTTGTTTAAGTGATAAGTTTAGAAAATATGAATTGAGGTACCATGTTTTATCGAAGGTATATTAAAGGGTAATCTTTTGTGCTAAAAATTGTATATAAAAGTGTAAGAGTTTGGACCTCGGGGCGGAGTAGAGTTGAGTAGTGCCCGGGCTTTCTAGCTTGTGACCGTTGTGCAACCAAACACAAAGTATTACAACTGGCCAATCACAACAACAAGGAAGATGACACAACAAAACATGCGGTTGGTATCAAGAGCAGGAAAACGCTTGACAGCTACATCACGATTGGCTTGGATTTTGCATCTGATTGGTCGAAAAACTATAACTTTAATTTAAAAGAAATGTAAGGTAAGAGAGGGGCCTGAAGGGGTAAAATGGAAACTTGGATTTGGGCAAGTTTTCACTGGAAAAAGGAATTTAGGCCACTGGGACTGGGAATCACAAAAAAATAAACAATAGATCTGGGACTGGGATTTGGAACATCGGGAGAACAATAAGCTGGAAAATGGGAGTTGGGCAAACTTTGGGCTAGGAAATGGGATTTTAGATCCCTCCTTCAGACCCTCGTAAATAATTAAAAATAATCGATACTTAAAAAGCCTTAAAAGGGGATAAGCCATCGTGACTGAACTTAATTTGATTATTTCTTATTCTCATAGAATCGAAAGTAGCTGCTTTTCAACTGCAGATGGCGTGGAATGGACTGGTATGCTTCTTAAGTTTATCTTTGTGTTCGCTTCTTGCAAATCAACGAGTATTAGAATTGTGAGAATGCGTCATGAGCAAGCAATGCGTGTAGAACTCTATGTGTAGCTGTTGTCTTTTGCATGCCATACGGGGCTACGTTTTTGATACTTGTAAATAATTATGGGCGTAAAAATCGTCACAAGTTTAATTTCATTCATTTCCCTATTTTAGCCATAAAATCTTTAATAATCAGTGTGGCAGCCTCTAACCCAACTCTGAAGGAAATTTACGGTTTGGATCGGCAAATGAACTACCATCGCAGCCGTGATTCGGGTGAAACTTGGCGACAAATCACGGATGGTTATTTGAACGTGGTACAAAAGGATACAAAATTGATTCAGGCCACCGCTCTTCCCGAAAACCTTGTGTCCGGGCTGCCCACGGCTAACCTAACAGCGGTCGCGAATTCCACTGGGACCACTTGGGGAGGTGAGTGTAATAAGGAGTTACTTTGCAGATCTTTGCAATAAAAGCAACGGTACCGTTAAAAGAACTATGTCATGGGGATTTCGCATTTTTTTGATCTCAACTGTTCTGAAATAAGTGGTAGAAACTTTACCCATGAGAACATTGTCTTTGAGCATTTAACGGAAGATATAACCTTTATTTGAGGATAGAAATCAACTTCGGCAATAAATATCAATTCTTTGAAGGCGCGCGGAAAATGGATGGAAATGGATTGCAATTTGAAAACGTTTTCAAATTGCAATCCATTTCCATCCGAGCCATTCGCAGCCAAACGCACTTTTAAGCAGTTTTAGTGCTCTAAATACAAATTGTTAATAAAAAGGGACCATTATTTTTAGGATTCCTACGACACAAATATAAATTTGGGCTGTTCAGAAATCTGTTTATTCTGTTAAAATCCGTGACATAGTCCCTTTAAAATTCCAAACATAAGTCCTGGGCTTTTATTTGCTTAATGTCTCCTTCAGGTGGGCTTATTGAGAGGGCTTATATATGAAGGGGAGCTTGTTTTTGGATGGAAATTTGCGTTTCAAAAATCTTTGGGTTTCTAGTTTACCGGGATACTGTCTTAAAATTTTCTGATGCATTCAAAATACCACATGGTAAAATTCTCTAAACAAAACGATATGAAACCCAAAGCAACTCCTGCATTTGTTCAACAAGCATTACAGGTCTCTACATATAACGAAGAGAATGAATATTAGAAGAGACATTAATTGATATTGTTTTTATTTTAATTTCGTAGTCTCCGGGTCTGGAATTCACGTGATGACCGCTGGAAGCAATGCGTGGAGCCTGGTGGGTTCATGGAAATGTTGCGGGCAGTAATTCCAAATGATGCAAACAACGCAAGTGTCACTCATCATTGTACAAACATATAAAACCTTTGAGAGATTCACTTTTCGACGCATGTAATCTTCTTTGAGCAAGGATCCATAGTTTATCTTTGTTATGTATCAGGAAGTCAAATAACTCTGGTAATTTGTAATCAATCAATCAATCAATCAATCAATCAATCAATCAATCAATCAATCAATCAATCAATCAATCAATCAATCAATCAATTACTGGTATATAGTACAGACCAATGCGCGGAAGGTAATGGTTTCTACTTCTGTTGGGGACTCATGACATGTTTCTTTGTCCCACGCTGCTTGTAACAAGCTGAATGCAGTTACTACAGCTACAGTATTTGTCAACTCTTTAAACCTAATTGAAAAAAAATGTTGTCCGAAAAAAGTAGAAACTATTAACGAAACGACCGTATGGAATTAAGGAAGGACTGAATTACTGTGTGCATTTTAAAGGATAAGATCTGAATATGGATTTCTTTTAATGCTGTAAAGTGTCTTTTTTACTCTAATGTGATTACTCTGCGCTCTATAAATAACTTGTAGCTTATGAATCTAACGAGGTCATTTCCTGCACATCACTAACTAAACGACTTTCTTTTCATAAGAATAAAATTAATTGCATGGGTAATCAGATGTAAACCAGGTGAGCTGTAAGTACTTAACTTATTATACACCTGAAACTGTAACAAGGCTTCCGCAATTTCACGTAACGAGGCTTGGTTGTAATTTTATCACAGCATGTCTACGGGACTTTTAATTATTGTTATTGAGGGTTAATAAATAATATCGTGACTTGTGGTCATGTGACTGCTAAATGAGCTGCACAATAAAATGAAACAAAATAGCAAACTTACTTCGTTATTCTCTTATAGTTGTAGTTGAATAGTGTCATTGGGCAACATAACAAAAACCATCACCACCATGCACCACTAACTGATCACCGCAATTACTTTTTGTATAGCGTGGAAGCTGTTTGGGACGAGGACCTCTATTGTTTCCACATTCAATTTTCTTCCGCGCGAATATTAGCCGATCAAAAATAGGTGTGACTTTGACACTTACCCACAATAGACACGTGGTCAAACACTTCTAGCGAGCAAAATATTTCTTGGCAAGTCCCCCTTTTCACAGAGATATAACCTAAAGGAAATTGAAACAATGAGAATTGCTTAATAAGCTACACAGTAGCGTGCATTGAAGCTGTATTCGGAGTGCACCCCGACTGTTTCAATATTCAGATTTTGAGATGCGAATATAGGCCGATCTAAAAGAGCAGTGACTTTGACACTTACACACAATGGCCAAACCCTTTCTGGCGTGCAAACAATTGGCTCGCAAATCTCCCTTGAGGCAGAGATATGGCAGCATGAATATTGAAACAACAGAAATTGGTTAGTGAGCAATATATTGATGATGGAAGGTGCTTAAATGCAAAAACAACATTTTGCTGTAGTTCCTTTCCCGTCGCCTAAGTTACACGACAATTAAGTTAGATGCCACGATTGGGGTGTTAAACCTTTAAGTACTACGTTATTGATAAAATAAATGGGTAAATAAACCCATGCAACAACCGCTGCCTTTCTTCCAACACCAACGTTGACGTGGGTTGCAGACCTCTCATTACTTCATGGAGGTCTTCTTTATCCCCTTTTTTAACAGCAGTGGGTGATTGTTATCCCCATTTCATCTGACCTATAATTTTGTTCTCCAAGAAAGCCCCATTCTATTTTGCTCCATTCTATATTAACCCTTTAAGCCCCGAGGCGACTGGTCTTTTTTTCTTAATCAATAAATATTAACCGGATGTCCATGTATGATACACCATTTGAAAGGTATTGATCAGAATAGTTTATAAAGCATGTCAACAAATAATAAGAAAGTTATGGCCTTGAAAGAAATGGCTTTAAAATGTAAAAAGAAAAAAGTTAAAAAATGTGTGTATCTCCGTATGTGGTAGGTATAACTATAGCTAATTGTGCAGCTCTCTGAAAGTGTTGTGGTTAATTTCAGTTATGTTGCATCTCACATACGTATCAGGTAAAAAGTTTGAAAAGCCTTCGGGGCGGTCAATCAAGTCACAAATAGGGGAAGGAACAATTTCATGTTTTGAAAATGCAGATCTTTCCAAGGCAATTTTGGTGACAAAAATTCAAATTAATTGGACAAATATTGATGTCAAGTTATGACATTGTGTGCCAAATGGCCTATCGGGGTAAAGAGGCCTTTACACGACAAACTATTGGCCAACTCGTGTTGGCAAACTCGGGTTGGTGTGTGTGAACGACGCAGCAACGGCAAACAAGTTGGCCAACTGTTGGCGACAAAATAGAACTTGTCTCCATTCTCACCAACAGTTTGCCAACTGTTGTTGTGTCATTCACACACCAACTTGAGTTTGCCAACATGAGTTTGCCAACTTTAGTTTGTCGTGTGAAGGCCGCTTTAAACACAATTTCTCATGGAGACGTTGATACTCGAGGCCTCTGACATTCCTGACACCCAAGTTTTACCACCGTTAATGAAGAGACAAGTCTCGAAACGTCACAGGTTTTAACTATTGTTAGCGCTAGACAATATTTTTATTACAATATTTAAATAAACATAAATGCGCTTCGGTTTTTTCTCTCTGAAGACATGCAGAACACACTTTCGGATTTAAAATTTTTCTTAATGCTGCAAAAAACATCGTTTTATACAGGAACATAACAAAGTCTGCCGGTTTTTTTTTTTGCGATTTTTTGTGTGGGCCAATAACGTCATCTTACAGGCATACAGATAATTAATATTTAAAATACTTTTTAGCTTCACATTGGTTGCTGAAGGCGTGGTAGAATGAAATTTCATCGACTGAAAAATTTATCAATCAACTAAAAACGATTAGCACCTTTAATTGGTATTCCTGAGAAAAAAAATGTGTCGCTTGTGAATTCATTTCATTTTTTATTTTTCTTCTACAATTAGCTAACTGTGTGATTTATAATAAAGCATGTCTGGCATTTTTACCATTTTTCTGGAAATATTAAATTATTAGCTACCTGATACATGTACTAAGCATCTTAACCGTTCAATAATGACATTATTTACCAATGGATATGGAAGTAAATATTGTTTAAAAAAGAAATATCAATAAAGTGGAAATACAGACACGATAAATATTTCACGCAAAGTTGATTACACATCAGGCTGATGTTATCTTTAAAGTGCTCTTCTAATTATCACCGTTGTTATTTATTGTTTGATCAGTGCTGTTGTTTGGACTATGTTTTAGTGAAAGCAATCTTATCTTACCCAAGATAGTGGAAGTCGACAACGGGAAGTGTTTTAATCACGAAAGTGGGAGAGAACCTCAAGTTAGTCATGATGAAAGCAAAAACTGTGTTCACTGCTATCCTGTTTTTAAGACTTCTTCAATCAGGTAAAAAACGGTTCAAAGCGACTATGAAGTAACGCACTATGGTTCCAGACCTCTTTTTTAATGCCTGTATCTTTACTGCTAGGCCCTTGCAGAGGTTCGGCAGTTTAGCAATTAAAAGCAGCAGGAGGGCATTTTGCGGGCGCATGCGTGCAACCGCTGTACAAAGACCGCGTGATCTTGGGAATAAAAATGGCGCGGAAGATTCAAACTTTGTTTTTGGTACTGTTTATCGTCACATAATTTAATATAGACGTAAATTTCGCTAAGAAAAAGTGTTTTGTGTGTGGCAAGTCTATTATAAAGCAGATTTTCTGGCCTGCTTCGGGATCGTTGTTGCAAATAATGGGAAAATATGTGGGACAGACAGGTAGGAAAGCCTTCACCGACAAAAATCAAACAGGCCGTAAAAAGAGGAAAACATTTATTCGTGTGCTGGAGTGTGATATATTAGGATCAAAACTTCACATCAAATCAATTGCTGTAATACAGGCAGAGTGCGAGCAATATTATAGCTTGTCGGGAGATTTTTTGCCCAAAGGGACGGCCACCAGAGAAAAGGGTTTTCCCTGAGGGGTAAGACATGTTTGGGTGTTCTGCACATGATAATGCAGCCCACTGATGACTCTAAAGCAAATCCAACTTGCCCTCGACTGGCAAACAGGGTTTCCTGGAACAAGAACTGCAGTTCTTTAAATCACATTTAGGCGACACAGAAGTAAAACAGTCGTTATAACAGAACGAACATCAATCTTTAAGAAACAAACGTTGAATGAAAATTTGAAAATAACATTGTTTATAGTTAAAAATTATTTCTTAAGACATTTTATGCAGCAGTTATTAGAATGTTTCTGAAATATATATATATCGCTTGTTCGTTTCATGCTATTTTTTGACTGGTGATCAAGGTTAGATTTTGATAAAGGAGCCAAAAATGTACTAATTAACATAGTAAAATGTAAACAAATAGTCTACCAGCAAATAATTACCATAACACTTTAAAATTAAGACCGATCTCAGTAATTCTTTTCTTGTTCAACGGAATAATTGTGGTACATCGAAATGTGAAGTTATTTTGACCAATGCTTAAGTTTAAGGAAATAATCACAAACGATAGTTTCTTTGTTAGAATAAACCAGCGAGAACGTACGTTAAAGAAAGCTAAAAATTACCACAATAGACCATTTTTTAACGCTACCTTCGCAGCATTAGACGATAGTTCGAGTACTTCAGGCTCCATATATCATCGGTAGACGCTGGAGATCAAGGTTAGATTTTGAGATTTTTGCATCGTGAGAACGATGAAATTGCAATTTTATGAAAAATCTGAACAAAATCATGACCACTCGCTCAAACCTGGGATACTTGATTATAACATCGTATAGTTAAAACTGCTGTTTTATAGTTTTGTACTAAGCAGCCGTAGCGCTTTGTCCGTTTAGATCTCCCAGCTATTAAAAACATGGGCAAGGTATTTAGGTTCTCGACATTCGGTCGCCATAATGTCCACGCGCAATGTTTAATACACATAGACAAAGTCGATCAGATAAACGGCACGCCGACACCAAAGTATGCTTGTTGTTGTCAGAAGATAAAGCAAAGACTCTTAGTATCGTATACAGCAAATAAAACTTAAAACACCTTTTATTTTGAGCTGAAAATTAGGCCATAAATTGTAAAAAATATGTAAACAATCGATAGCAGAACTTCTCTGTCGTGCGCACTAGCCCATATCGACGCATGCGTACGCAAAATGCCCTCCTGCTATTAAAAGCAAGATAAGTTTCAAAGTAAAAAAGGGTTTTACGATATCGTGAAATAAATTGCATAGTTTGTCAGTTTTTACGTAGAAAATAATAAGAATGACTTCGAAATTTTTCTTGCTAATTTTACAGACACTTCATCGTTGTAATACAGGCTTCAACACGGCTTAATATGGTTGCACAATATACGTATTAGTTTAAAAAATAAACTGGACGAAGGCCCGGACATAGACTATATTCCGTTTCTATCGGCTAACTTTTTTTGAAGAATTTGTTTCAAACCTTTAACGTGGCTATCAAAGATTTTTTACGTATATTGTTTATCTTAAATATGTGCATGCAATCACTAACTTTTTTTCCAAACTAAAACGTCTGTCCAGAAGTTTTAGACTATGCTAGCATTACTTTAGAGTTGCTTTACCATCTTATAGATTGAAATAGAAGTCTCACGATTCACATCACGTTTCACGTTTTCAAATTCACGTTTTTACGTTTCACGTTTTTAATACACACTCCAATATGACGTTATTGTAGTCCGACAAAATCGAGACAATTGAGACAATCGAGTCTCTAAGTTCAAAAGTTGTTATTATTTATGTAGTTGTTGGTGTTTAATTTTCATTACCATACCCAAAAAAGCTCAAACACGAAGAAAAATAAAATTTAAACCAAGGATAAAATTGAACCACAACATCCCCCTGAGTTTGGTGTCCGATATCTGAAATGCTTTCGGACCTAATCACAGAATTCAGATTGAGGATAACAGAAGCAAAGGAGACCAGCTAAACAAATAAAAGAAAGGTTTAAAATCCCGGGGTTTATAGCCTTGCAAATGGAAGAGGCAAATTTCGCGATTTGATATAGGCCACTGTAGGGAGTCACCCGGGAAATGACGGTATTGACCGAAATGATTTTCTTTCTCTTTGTTACAGTTTGTTGTGAGGACCATCAAATAAAACGAAGGTCCAGCAATGTAAGTTGATTATTTACAACTTATATGCAGTACTAAATCCGCATGCTTGATTAATGAAGGATCCTTATAGAACCTAAAGGTTTAATAAATAGTATGATTTCCATGCAGGTGAAAGAGTTAAAGTAGGAATATAGTTGGCAACAAGGTTATGTCATTGTAAGTGGTACAATGAGAGGATAGGCTGAAATTTTCGTAAGATATCTTACTTTATACTAAGACATAACACGCGCTGTGATTTATATGTGGCTTATATATGCAATACCCGATGATATTGTGAACAATGTCAGTGCTCGGCTTGTTGGCAAAATATCGGCAACAATGTGGCAAAAATGGGAGGCCCGATGTTTTGGTTAGCGCTCTGGACTTCGGATCGAGTGGTCTGGGTTCGAGTCTGGCCGGGATCATTGTGTTGTGTTCTTGAGCAAGACACTTAACTCTCATAGTACTTCTCTCCACCCAGGTTTATAAATGGTTACGGCGAAATTAATGCTGGGGGTAACCCTGCGATAGACTAGCATCCCATCCAGGGGGGAGTAGAAATACTCCTAGTCGCTTCATGCTACACAAACCGGTATAAGCTCCGGCCTTTTTGGGCCACTAGGATCGACGCAGTTTTTCAGTGCGGCAAAAAAAGAGCCATATAACAAACTTGTTACTATTTCTTACTAGGTCAAGATCGTAATCAGAGAATATCAGTACACGACCCAAGCACTTGGTTAATAAGAAGTAAATATATTTTGTTATAGGGTGATCCTCAACTTGAGATGTCAGTCACTCATTTCCTCAACAACAGTGCCAGTATGACCATGACGCACGGGTTAGTGCAAAACAGCATTTACATGGAGCAGTTTTTACTTGAGTACCGATATTAGACCGATACTACGCTTAGTGATTTTGTTTTGCATTACTATGCTTAGTGATTGCGTCACCTCGCTGCTCTTTATCAACCAATCAGAAGTAAAGCCAAAACAGTCGTGATTAGCACGCACGCATTTTCACGCGCTTTGCGCCTGCTACATTTACTTGCTTCGGGTTTTGTTTTGTGTCCTTTGTGGTTGGCTAGAGTGATTACCGTAAATGATCTAATAAACGCCCACTCTCAAATAAACGCCTCGTATCTAATAAACGCCTCCCCTGAAGTGTAAAGTTTGTATTAGACGCCCCCCTCCTCTAATAAACGCCCCGTGTCTAATAGACGCCCTCCTCCAAGATTCATCTCAAAAACCAATGAAATGCTCCATAGAGTAAAATCACGCAATATAGTTTTTTTGCTTGACTCGGACAACAAAGAAGCCAACAACGCCAACATGGTTGACCCCGATGACGATAAAAACATCGATATCGAACTATGAACAATATCTCTAGGCTTTGTATTAGCGCAGATTAGATAAGTCTCCTACCCCTTAACTCTGTTATGTATCTTACTCCACTAGAAAACTACCCATCCTATTTGTTTTGTTGACGTTGTTACTGTTAAATTAAAATAAACTCCTCTCTCTAATAAACGCCTCATATCTATTTAACGCCTCCCCTAGGACCCCAAAAATTTAATAGACGCTCCAGGCGTTTATTAGGTCGTTTACGGGTACTTTGGATTTGGTTTTACGACACTCAATCGAAAATCGCTCTAAAATAAAAAAAATATATGAAAAATTGCCCTCGGCAATTCATCTCAATCTTCCTCAGTCATAACCATACTTGCTAATTTGCCGTTTATTATTACTTTTTTTTTACATTTGAAAACTTTTATTTTGAAATTTCCCTTAATTTAAAAGTTATTTTGGACGTCAGAAATATCTTAAAAACCCTGACACAGCTACTTTACAGCGGTTTTCATTTGAGTGTCGAAAAACCAAAACCAAATCGATTTGGTTGGTTTTGTTTTGAATGTGATTGGCGCGAGTTTTCTTTTTCGACCAATCACAGAGCGAACTAAAGCTAAACCCAAACAATTCCGGGTTACAATACCCATTGTTAATTTCTATAATACGTGTTGCTTCAGTGTAGTTCTTCCTGAACATGAACAACGCCCAGGAGACGAGTCAGTTTTGTTCTCATCATGTCAGACGTCATAAATGTATGATGATACCATAACTTAGCTAGAATTAGGGTTTTGTAACTTTTATCTCCGTCTATCAACAGATCTGAATATGAATATGGCTTCACTGTCAAGCATACTTCTGAATCCCGGTCAAACGCACGCGGTGTTCACGTGACTTGGATGCTGACGCCATTTATCAAAATCAAAGATGTCACGCCATCCTCGATCACGGGTTCTTTTAGAATTGATCAGAAAGGAGATAGCGTGACATTTCTGGTAAGTAGATGAATATCATATGCTGGGCTGATACTAATTCCTTTTTTAACAGTTCACAATCTTACGATCTGATTTTCGTTTTAACTTTTGTCCTTTTTTAGATTGATGAAATTCATTGGTCGGCGGAAGCTAATATTAACTTTAGCGTCATATTCGACAGCGAAAACTCATTGAAGACGGGCAGGCACCATATTGTGACACCAGTTAGACTGTTGTACTACAAGGACTACAGCGAAGATGGTCACGTGATAACCAAAGGAGCTTCCTTCTCCAGTCCCCTACAGACAGTCGCTATTGACATCGAAATACCTGGTGGGCATATTGATTTGAATATTGCAACAAAATCAGGACAATACCGTGCATTAATAAAGTGGAATCCGGCGAATTTACTGCTGGGGGTAGCCCTACAATGGACTACCATCCCATCCAGGGGGGAGTAGAAATACCCCTAGCCGCTTAATGCTACGGAAACCGGGATGAGCTCCGGCAAGTATGGGCCACTTGACTAGAGGCTTTACCCCATTTCTCAAACCTATTTTCATTTCCCTTAGAGTTCCAAAAATCGGGATTCCACTGAATATCATAACAAATAGCAGGAGGACTAAACCTTCGTAACATAATTTTTTCCAGGATGTTCTTCCGCGCTGGGAATGGCGTCTGGTGAAATCAAAGATTACCAGCTGACAGCCTCTTCTACATATTCAGAGTCACAGCCAAACCAGGCTCGACCAAGTAAGAATAAACAAGTAGGGACCGTTAACATTAGCCTCATCCGCGTGCTCCTCATTTTAATCCTCAATAATGGGTTTCCTGTGGTAGCGGAGGGGAAGAGAGAAAACTGGGACTAGTAGAGAGGTAGACTGGGGACGAGGAAGTTGTCTGGTTTTGCTCTTTTGCTTGGTCCAAGTTTCTTTTTCGTAATAAAGGGAGTTGCCTGCAGAGGAGTCTACGTTAACATAACAATAAGTAAAATACAAAGGGCTTCAACCGTTCTAATAAAGCACGCGGAAGAAGAGAAGAAAACCAATCAGTGGTGGATCTAGAGACGCGCAAAGAAGGAGAGGGGGAGGAGTGAAGTGAACAAATGAAGGCGGGACTTTTCTTGGGGGTGGGGGGGGGGGGGAAGGAAAACGATATATTTTCCACAACCACTGCCGACAGTTTTGTACCTGAGAGCTCTAAAAGCTCTATAATATGATCATTACAAGAACGAGATCAAATTTTTTATCATCATCATCATCATCATTTTATTTGCCACTTAGCCTAAATTTTGAGTGCCATATATACGAAAGCCATCATAAACTTTATATTGTTGGCATACAATTTCTCCACACTTCTTTCGTGCTGTCGCCACTTTCTGGCAAAACAAGACACTTTTAAAGCACGATTATTTGTTAAATATTACGCAAGGAATATATGTATATATTGACAAGACTTACAGCTCTATATATGACGAGTGCATGTAAATATCCGGAGCCATCTGACAGTTTAGAATATAACATAAAGAAGGCAAGGCCGAGAAGCTTAATCATTGTAAAAACCAAGTTTTGGTTTATTACAAGAAAATTTGTTTTAATACAATATTTCGGCTCTATTACAGAGTCATAGACATGGGATGTTAAATTTTACAAGAGGAAACTTAAATACCTAAGACGTATAGATGTTACGTAATACAGTATAGAAATATTGGTAATTAGAGAAATAGTTCTAACTCTCTGGAGGCTTTGAGTCCTTCATTAATGCTAGGCTTAAGGTTCTTGATATGAAAGGCTTCCAGGAACGCATGTAAATATATCTTGTGATATAAGGAGAGGAAAAAATTCTAACTCACTGTTAGAAATTTTTCTCTATTGTTAAAGGTGCAGGGAATGATGCATGGTGTGCGTTTAACACGAACAATCAACAATATATTCAGCTGGATTTCACGAGAAAAACTCGTGTGACGGGAATCGTGACGTATGGCAGAAGCGAGAAAGAACATTGGGTGACGAGATATCTGATACAGTTCAGCAATGATGAAGTGATATGGCACAATTATATGGAAAACGGCTTTATAAAGGTAACTATGGAATGATGTCCTTACCTTTACACGTAAATGGAAGGTGTAGCAATGATAATGGCTCGAACCATACATTTCAAGTTTCTGATTTTTTTCCATGTAGGAATTTTCTGGCAACTATGACAAGTCCACTCCAGTTTTCTACCAACTGAGTAACGACATCGAGGCTTACAGCATTCGCGTGCGACCGCTGGCTTGGGAGAAACTAATCTGCATGCGCTTTGAGGTGTTTGGTTGTTCTTTTGAAGGCTCTCCTGGTAAGTTCAACATATAAAATTAAATCATTAAAATACATCGCTTGATAACAGGATCAAAAGTATCCCCGGTGTGTTTTCTTTTGTATTTATTGTGTTTGTATAACTTTTGATAGGTTTGAAGTCTTTTATGATATCGTGTGCCGCTTCCAGCTACAGTATGTCCAAACATCCATTTCACCCGGAGGGAGAGTACTTCCATACGGTGCTTGCAACGCAATAAACGTTGCATTGCCAGTTTCCAAAAACTTTAACGTGTAACATCCCATTTTTGCGACATTACTGCGTTGCGAATTGCAAGGAATAAAAGAGTGTACACGTGTGAGCCAGTAATACTCTGGCGGAAAGAGTGTGGCGCTTTTTGCGAAAAATAATGTGCGAAAAAAGTTCTTTTATGAGAGGCAAAATTATTAATACTTCAACTAATACCAAACTAAAGGCACAATTATTCCTACGCAAATTTAACCACGTCGGTTGCGTTGATCAAAAGGAGTTACTGGATAAAGTTTTCTAAAATATATATTTATTCTCGTATTTACAAAAAACCCGTGAAATCAAACCTTTTGGCCGTATCTTTTGTTGGGATTCTTAAGATCTCTATTTACAGATATAGCCATTCTTTTCCTTCAGTAAATTGTATCTACCCTCTCGGTCTGGAGTCTGGGTATATCCCGGATGAAGCTCTCAGTCATAGTGTAGAGCCGTCGTCTCAGACCGTGTCTAATCCCACGGATATCCGCCTTAACAAGGAAGTTCCTGAATTTCCCAACGGCTGGCAAGCTGCACTGGGGGAGCTAGATTATTTACAGGTAAATCATTGAATTAGAGAGTTCAAACACCGCTCGCGGTGAAAACAAACAACAAAGCAAAATCAAAGTGCCCTTTGGATTATCTCGTGCAGCCGTAATAACTAATTATTAACTAAAGGTTAACTGCTTTCTCTGTCGATAACGAAAGGCTTTTAGTGTTATACAAAGACAACATTTATGTGATGGAAAGTAGTGGAAATTAATATATACATTTCTCGGACTTACATTTAGTAAATAAACCCCTTCAGGCGGATGGTATATTGGAGGATAATGCCCGAGGCTGAAAGATTGTCGAAAAATGAACAGTTGGCCGAGAAGCGAAGCTTCGAGGGTAACTGTGAAATTTTGAGGACAATCTTTCAGCCAAGGGCATTATCCTCCAATACACCAGCAAGCCAGAAAGGGGTTTATTTATTTTATAACCCTCCGATTAATTTCTACAATGCGCTTTATCGCCAGTAAATTTATAGGAAAAAACCTACGTAATAAACCCGGCATAACTGTGGTTGAAACAAGTGTAAGTTGATTGTTTACGTGATTTTTTAACCCTGTGATTTCATGAAAAGTTAGAATTGAATAAGGAGACTTCATTCGTTTGTTTTGTGCTTGCCTACAAAATCGGGCGACGGATATCAAATCGGACAGGGTATATTCGCTGATACCCGTCGTCCGATTTTGTACCACGTGATGCGTTTTGTCCAATGAGCGCGCGCGAAAATTAATCGGTGGGTTATAATTTTTCATATCCTCAGGTTGACTTTGGATCGTTACGGAAGGTCACTAGAGTGGCGACTCAGGGTTCTTATGGTTCACCGTTTCCATTTTACGTGGAGAGTTTTCAGTTTAAATACAGTAACAACAGTGTCGATTGGATTGAGTATAGCGAAAATGGACTTGCTAAGGTGAGGCCGATAGATGGCTGGTGACAAGTAAGAGTGTTGTGTCTGTCTATGCAAAGGAAAATCTCAGTCTCGAACAGGATATTCACGTTATACCTCAAAAAAGCTTTCACAATTATTTTATCCTATGCCTCTTATAGAAAAAAAAAAAACAGCTAAATCTCTGTTGATTCGATCATATCCAAAGCATGGACTACCGTCCATGCTTTGGATATGTAGTCCATGCAAAGAAAGCTGAAGAGTTTGTACTCTCTATGCGATGAATTTTACAAACCGTTTTCAGACCGTTACAAGGATCGTGGCTGGCCCTTGTGACAGCTGGCTAAGTAAAGCTAGATAAAGCTACAATCCAAGCTTTTTTCGCATTATGCTTTTGTTTCCTATTTCAAATAATTTTGCAATTTAAAACCTGCTGACTTATCCTCATTGTAATGTCCCTTCAACACTTCTGTTTCTCTTTCAGGAGCTGAATGGTCCAAAGGATACGCATGAAGCAAAGTATTCAGTCGTGGTGAAACTCCTTGAGCCAATCACAGCACGTTATGTACGTTTCATTCCAACCACTGCTCCAGCCCTCAAAGTAATGCGAGCTGAGCTGTATGGCTGTATGGCGGAGCCACTGCCTCGTTATGGCGGTATGTTCAGTTAACGCTTTCACCATTCCCTTTAGCGTAAGTGTCATCGTTTTCATGATACCATGGGCATGGATCCTGTCATCATCATCGTTACAAACATTATTTTCAATATTCAACATCATCATCATCATCAATATTATCATAATCATCATCATCATCATCAACAATGATGACGAGGTAATGATACTAAGATGGTGACGATAGTGGTGATAATGTTGATGACTACAACAATGAGACGATGATAGTGATGACAATGATGACATTGAGATGATAATAACGATGATCATAATATTGTTAATAATGATGATGTCGTCAAGAATGATGACGATGACGACGAGAATGATGACGATGACGACGAGAATATTATAATGATGACAATAATTGTCATTATCCTGCTCCTTATCCTCGAACTTTAAAGGGACTGTGTCACGGATTTTAGCTAAGTTTAGGCATGGGAAATGACCATCTAATTCGTTGAAATATAAAAATAACGTCTCAAAACAGTGGAGGAAAATTTCAATAACACTGCAAATACAGAGGGAGGTACGGATGGCCAAAAGCGACGACGATTGAAACGGATTGCGATATGGGTTTTTGAAATATTGTTGGGCTGAACAGTTTTCAAAGTTCATCTTGTTCACTTGTAACTTTAAATTATAACGCCCGGGAGACACATTTGGTGAAGCTATGGCTTTGTCATTTATAGATCCATAGAAGTAATTTCTTTGCAGAAATGAAGTTTCATAGCGAGTATTTGGCAAAACGAGATAAAATAAACTTAACTCAGCCTTGACACAGTCCCTTAAACGTCTCTTCATCTTTTTTGTTGCCTTCTTCATCGTCTGAATTCTAATTTTGAATAATTACATTTCAATGTAAAACATGTGCGGCGTAGTATCCAGTCTAATGAAAAACACTTTTTTTCATCGCTAGGTGTCCCAGAATACTCTAGAAGAGCCGTGCTTTTGGACCCAGACTCCGAATGGTTTTATGTATGCATGTATACTGACCAAAGGTAAATATGACTAACCAGACTTCGGCTGGCAAAAGTATAGTCTTTTCACAGCCGTTTTTATGGTCTTTATGCAGCCATGCGAACGCGTGAGCTTTCAGTGAACTCGAATTAAAGAAAGCTGACATGTGATTTGTAATAACTCTTTTCTTACTTTCTTAGATATGAGAGCAGCTGTTTCTCTTCCAATAATGGTCAAGATTGGAGAGGTAATGTGAAATTATTTTAATTAAAAAATAGAAAAACTCGCAATAGAGTGAATTCGTGTAACCCGTTTTTTAAGAGTGACTTTTACGAACGGCCGAGCAAGAATTTGATTTCCTGGCAGAAATTGGAAAATCGATTTTTCTTCGTTTTTTGCTCATTATTAGCTGTAAGGCAGATAAGAAACCTGATGTAGTTTGTTTCCCCTAGAGGTCTTCTAATTTTAAGAAAACAAAGAAAATCGATTTCGGTGGTCGAAGTCACAAATTTCCTAACTTTTAAACCCGAAATAAGCTATTATGAACACTACTCGCGTTCGCTTACAAAACCGCGCAGAGAAATTTGGTCACTTCCTATCAACATAAAAACTCTTTTTCTTTCGCTAGAATATAATTTCAGGGCTTTAGCGCAACTCTTCCAACTGAAAAAAATGAACTGACGAGGAATGCTTTTTACGATAACAAAAATTTGAATGAAATAGTAATTTTCAACGGCAGTATTTAGCATGTGGTATAACATTAATTTTTTTAAATTCTTGCTCAAACGTGCATACAGATATTCTTATTAAACATACCTGAGAATTGGCTCGGGTTATTGGAAAGATTCTCACTTAGAGGGCATCAAACTTCGGCAAATTTTCACAGCATGACCGTAAACTGTGTATCGACTGTGTAAATACTTCTAATTGCCAAACGCCACGATAATGAATGTTTTAACCCCAAATGCTCGTCTTTCCTTCTTCTTGCCGAATGTTCCATTGCGAAATTCCCTTTTCAACGGAAGAGTGAGATAAAAAAGCCAACCGAGGTCCATTTTGATCGCAAAACCTCTTCGCCATTTTGCCACAAGATCCCACAAGATTACATTTGTGACTTACGTGACATAATACACGTGACATGAAACACGATATTGTGACGTAAGTGAGTCTGCGCAGTAAGAGCTCTGGGGTCGAGAATGTCACGAAGTTAAAATAACGCAAAACAATTCTCCAGCACCGCCAACGCAGTTTGAGGAAGCAAATTGATCGTTCTGGAGTTCTGTACACACTTTCGTCAAGAGAAAAGAACCACGATGAAGGAAAATTGCTAAGGATGAAGATGCAAAAGGAATTTCGCGCTTAACAGTTGCTTTGTTGTATTTTGGAGCCAAGAAATGTGTAGCTGTCAGTTAGGCTATTTTGATCGATATCACAACATTTTGTGGGACTACGATGCATTGGTAAATATGCTGCCTTCAACAACCCGAGCCAATCCTCAGGTATGTCTTAGATAAACATTTACATGTGTGTTTAAACGACAATTGAGAAAATTTGGAGTTATACCACATATTAAATAATTCCGTTGAAAACTGCCGTTTAATTCGACTTTCTAGTATCGTGAAAAGTATTCCCCACCTTTTTAATTATTTCAGTTCGAAGAGTTTTGCTTAAGCCCTGAAATTATATTTTAGCGAATGGAAAAGAGTGTCTCTGTTGATAGAAAGCATCCAAAGTTCTCAATGTGGCTTTGTTTGTGAACGCGACGAGAGTTAACGATAGCGAATTTCCGGGCGAATTTCGGGTTGAAAATTGTGTCACTTTTGAGGCTCCGATCATGAAAACTGACTTTGGGTTTTTCCTCGAAATTAGAAGACTTCTGGGGGGAACAAAATACATCAGGTTTCTTATCTACCTAAAAGCTATTAATGAGCAAAAAAATGAAGGAATTTGATTTTTCAATTTTCTGCCAGAGCAAGCGCGGTTTTTATTTAAAGTCCTTCTTAAATGCTAATGAGCCGCAAAATATTTTAATGTTTGTGTACAATAAAACAATACACGAGTGGTCAGAAAACCTCAAAGCCTCCTCCTTCTTTGACACTTTATAAACCTAAATCGAAATAAAGCGGACGTTTATTTTGAAACAAAAAAAAAAAAAAATTATCGGTCTGGTTCAAAACACACAGAATTTAATCTTTTCTACTTGTTGTTTATCAGAAGACGGCAAACAAATTTGCCAAGAACACGTGCACAGCTATTTTCCTTCTCATTAAACCTGATTGCCATTATGGTTTGCTAAAGCTCCCCAAAATGAATTGCGCGCACAGAATTGTGTTACAGTCAAGCGTAATTTTTTGTTTTCCTAATGCGATTTTGAATATAAAATGTTTATCGAAAATTGCAAAACAAATCAAGGAATGACAAATACTAAGTCCTGTTACCTGTTTTAGTTTTTCTTCTTAATCCTCTGTCTCCTCTGGGAAAATAGGGTTTTTCGGTTTTTACATGTTGATAAAAGCTTGACGATTTGTCCGTAATTTTCTGTTTTCCTGAACAGCTCATTAGAATATTACACAGCACATTAGCATATGAAAAACGGGTTACACGAATTCACTCTAATGTAAACTTCCATTATATTAATCAGTTATTTTTTCCAATGTTAAGTATTGAATGAACTTGTAGTACCTGTAGTAGTGTTATGTACTGTCAACCCGAAATTTGCAGAAGGTGAGAAAAATGTGAAAGGCGAGAACTTTTAGATAACGACCGATATGCTTTATGACAGTACAAAAACATGACTTTGGCCCTTTAATTACGGTGTTTTTTTACGATTTTGGGTGTTAAACTTTTCTAGACATCGAGGAGTTCATCATTAGTATCATTGCATTGGACCCCAGGAATGGGATGCTCTTTGGAGTGGACAGTAAAATGAACTTTCACCGGAGTACCAGCCATGGCGTGTCTTGGAAGACCATTTCCACCAAGCACTTTCATGACGTCAAGAACGAGACTGCCCTGGTAATGAGCAAAGGAATCCCAGAGAACATGGTGTCTACTGAGCCTGACTCCTTCTGGTCAGCGGTTACATCAAACGGGAATAAGTGGGCAGGTGAGTATGGTGGAGATAATAATAATAATAATAATAATAATAATAATAATAATAATAATAATAATAATAATAATAATAACTTGGAGCTATCAAAAAGGGACTAGAGAGTTATTTTGGAAAAATCCCCGCCCAAAAAAGCATCAGTAAAATAAAAAAAATATTTGGGGTACCGCGATTTTTTGGGGGGGGTGTTGTAAACCAAAAATGCTCTTTTCCCCCCCGTTTTCGGGGCCCAAAAGATTATAAAAAAAAATTAAGAAAAAAAAAAAATAATAATAATAATAATAATAATAATAATAATAATAATATTTTTTTTTCATTTTGAGGAGAAAAAAAAAATTCTTTTTTCAACTTTTGCAAGAAAAAAGTCTCCTTCGTGTGGTTAAGACAAATTGGTATTAAACGTATTGTGTAAAACATGTGGTCGAGTTGATGTTTAAAGTGATATATACAGTCGGTATGGGTTTTTACAATGGTGAGCCGAGGACGAGCCATTATAATACCCATGCAGATCGGACGTGAATCGGACTTGTAAAATGAATATGTATTTTTTTTTGTTTTAAGCTTCACTGAAACAGTAAATGATGTAATCAGTCGGTTCCATTTTGTATTAAAATAACAGAATGCCTACTCTCAGGGCTACTCTGTGTTTTAAGAAATTGCACAATGCCCATATTATCTATTGGGATTTACAGCGCATTCATGTGACCTGATAGTCCTATAGCTGCAACTTCTCACGATGTTAATATTATTAAAATCGTTTGTGTGCTTTGTTTTTAAATTTCAGTTTCTGGGTCTGGCATTCACTTGATGGCCGCTGACCAAATTGACTGGAGTATGGTAGCCTCCTGGAAATGCTGCGGAAACTAACAAATCGAACGCTTAATTGCATCAAACGTGATTCCTTTATATAGTAATCTTGGGTCTCCTTCATTGGGAAACACACTTCTTTAAAATACAGTGAGACCCCTTTGATACGATTCATTCTTGGGGGGACTCTCTTATGAATCGAAAGAGACAGGGATGCTCATTGGAATCGGAAACGACGAGTTAAACAACTAAAGGAGACCACTCTTGGTATGGCTCAAACTTTTTTTCACCCCTAAGAGACCATTTTTCATGCGGCTAACCTGTCTAGACTGCAGACATAGTATGATGTTGTTTTTTCTACACGAGCAACCCTAAACGAGACTTCAACAGCTAAAATATAGGCGTTCTGTCCTGAACACCTCTAAGCGAGACTACGAGCATCCCGTTCCTTTCACGTGGGAGTCCCCCCCCCCCTCCTTGGATACGATCAACAACGGCTCAAAAAAATGGCGTGGCTGTATTACAGTAATTATCAATCACACGCGCCCTCCAACCGATTTTTTTCGTTCGAAAAATGAGTTTTTGGTGCAAGTCAATCATCTGTTTCCATGACAATAGTAGGTTCCAGTCGTAGAACTGATCGTCTCCACTTGCATTGCTGAGCCGGAAGGTGGGACAGTTCGTATCTAAGATGGGTTTCTTGAATGATTGACTGGGCTTTCCTTTGCCCGTTGTAATGTGGTTATCGTAAAGCATGGTTCTACTGTATTCTTATATTGTATTAAACACCGGTTTGTAGTGGTGAGTAATTAATGACAAGTTCCCTAGAGCAGTCAATTGAGTGTGAACCAGAACCAGACTCTGGCCAACACAAGGACAAGACAATCCAGTGAACCAACAACACTGAGGGACGAAGCGGGAAAACGGCGAGCGAGTACGAGGAGTTCTGATTGGCGAGAAAATGGCGCGAGATTAGCCATCACTAAGCGAGAAATGCAAAACCAAGCAAACGCAATTAACTTTCGACACTCAAGTGAAAACTGCTCTAAAAGGAACAACACGTAGTTCAGGTGGATGTCGAGCCCGATCACTAGGAAAGTGAAAAATTCTGTTTCATTTCGGCATTCAAAACAGTAACTTCCACCAGGGATTTTTGGTTCAATGAATAGTGCTCAGGAGGTACATTTGTAATAAAGGGTATTTTTTGTAAATAATGCAAAGGAATTAATAAAACGTGTGGAGCTAAGAATTGAGACAAGTGATTTTAATTTAACTAGCACACATACGGGGACAAGGGGACTCGCCGAAAATGTAGGTGCAATTCTTATACAAAGCAAATGTAAAATTTGAAATGGAATACCCTAAGCGGCGCCTAAACACGATTTTTCAACCACTCAAAGGTACGAGATAGATTGTCCCCTGAGAATATTAGCAGGGAGGGGGGGGGGGGGGGGGTTCGACTCTTTATTAAGCGGACAATGCATCTTTAGGAATGGGGACCATGAGTGATCGAGGGTCCAGCATGCAACAAATGAACCTATAAGCTGATAATTCTCCCTGGATGTAATAGCCGGCTGTAAGTAGTGCGAACAATCCTTGCCGACATTCTTTGCTACACTCTCCAGTAGGGAATGTATTTTTTAATGCTTGTAGTCTTAAAATCAAAATATCAATTCTCGTTACTAGTATAGCTTCCTTTCATTTCTTTTAATGTCCGTTCTGAGAACTCCGTGGTGCATCATTACAATATCCGCAACTCAGAGGCCATCTTTCTTGATTTTTTTTTTACGTGGCCCAATAACTGCTAGACAATTTATTGCTATATAAAAGAGAAAGTATTCTATTGTCAGCACATTTTGTGGAAAAATGGGTTTAAAAGAAAGAAAATTAGGAGACAAAAAGTACAAAAAATACTCGAAGTAAAAATTCAGCGGCTTTTGATGTATTTTGATTCAATGCGGTGTTCAATCGAACAATCCCATTTATCTTTTCACCTGCCTTCTTTGGTTTATCTTCGTCCAATCGGCTAACACAAAATTGTGAAAGATTTTGCATTATTGATGTATTTATCAAAGGTTGTTTTTCTCAAACCCAACACAAAGCTAAAATAAAAAGGTTTCACAACAATAATGTTGTTGTTGAATGTTGACTCAGGATTTTTTTTTATCAAGCATTGGTTTTTTAAACAAGTTCTTCAGGGCTTCAACTTAAACGTCGAGGCTCAGTCACTTTGACGAGCTGCAATTTCCTTCTTTTTAGCCTTCGTTGGCTTATTTATGTGAAAATGGAAGAGAACACATTTCCGCCAGTGTTGAAAAGCCTTATAAACTCCATTAACGCTGAAGGCCTCCTTCAAAGCTGGCAACTAAATACGACTTTGGAAAAGTATTCCTTAACACTTGAATGGGCCAGATAACCTTTCTGCAACAACGACGATGATAAACCATCTGAATCTGTAGATTCATGGCCAGAGAATTCAACACAAAAACCTGACCAAACTACAGCGTTACTGAATGAAGATCATAACAAAGATGCTAGTAACAGCTGTAGTAAGGAAGCTGAAATGCGCGAGAGGAACGTAAAAATTTTAAAGCGTTGCGATTTCCAAACAAGATGTGTCCAAAGTTCGAGGACAGTTGACAACAATTACATCGTAGATGACACTGAGTTGAATGTTCTAAACGAAAGCGACATACCCGAAGCCGTGATGAATGAAAACGAAGTCGAATATGAAACGCAAATTTCTATTCAAGGAAGACGTAGACCCAATCCGTTAAATGAGACTCAACTTTGCGAAAGAAATTTTAACTGGAAAACTCGATTCAATTCATCACCAGGAAAATATAATGGGTCCCACTCGGCGAGTGATTCAGGTCAATTAACGAATGATAACGGCAGAGTTAAAGAAACTCGCAGCATGCACTTTTCAAAGCAAGATGATGACAAGAAAAAAGCAATTTGTTCGTGCGGAGAGGCTTTCTGCTCTCGGAGTTTATCCATAAGTCATCTATTATCAACCTGTCCTGTGAGTCTTTGCTTCAGAGTTGAACTTGAATACAACGTACAGCAAGTGATTGACGGTTGGCATGGCGACGAGAAAGTCATTGGGAAGGCCTGGTGGCAAAGTTACAAGACAAATGGTTTCCCGGATATTGGTATAGAATTAAAAGACGAAAAGACTGAACAGCTGGAAGCGCTTGTGAATCAGTTTATTGAAAGAACCATTACACAAACGCTTTGAGACAAGAACGGAAACTCGTTTGTGCTGATGGCGGGTCTAAACGACCTTGAAGATTAACTTGCCAGTTGTAAAAGGTCACTTTCCGAAACAGGAATCAATTTTTGGAACAGGTCGACCTTTCAGAGGTGTTTTTGCGCAAAAGGTTTTATATGTACATGTAATAGGTTAATTTATCACAAAGTGTTCAAGTCCATGCATTCACTTAAACGACTTAGCACTGGGCCCCGGTCTTAAAAGGTATAAAAAGAGGTAAAAGGAAGCTCAGGAATGACCTATGGTGCTTACAAGTAAACATTAGTTTATATTTTATTTACTCTTTTTTGCATTGGCAGAGTTTTACGTGTTGAAAAAAAAGGCTTGCTTAAGATTTCTCTCGTTTTCAGCAAGCTTCTGATTATAAAACTATAAGTCAGTGAAAGTTCTGTTATAACCTGAATGGTAGTAAAGAGACGCAAAATATACATACTTTGTCAAAAAATAAAATCCTTACAAGAAATACCTTTATACTCTTAAATCATTACGTTTCATCAACCTTTTTTTTTCTTTCTGAATTATTGATGTTCACAAGCCTAGTGCCAGTAACTATTAAAGGCCGATTTTCACGGTACGATTTTGTCGCATGCAACATGCTTACGACAGGTCTACAACACGAATTGTGTCGTGTAAATCAAACCTGAATGGCCCTAAGTCATGTTGTAGGCCTGTCGTAAGCATGTCGCATGCGACAAAATCGTACCGTGTAAATCGGCTTTAACGCATATTACTTATGGCGTACATTATTGTAAAGTTAAACTAAACTATAATGCACATAGAACAGTGTCTTATAGCTCTTCTAGTTCTGTCTAGGAGTATTCTCCCCCCCCCCCCCCCCCGAATGGGATGGTTGTCGATCACAGGATACTCCCCAGCATTCTGTCAGGTTGCAAGAATTCATAGGGACCCATTTTTATCTCCTGGGTGGTGAAAGGCCATGTGGAAGTGAAGTGCCTTTCCTAAGAACACAATATCACGACCCCGCCCAGGGCTTAAACGCAGCCTACTAGATCAGGTTTCCTGCGCACTAGCCATTAGGCCATCGCGACTCCCTAAAATGTTGCACTATGCTTGGTGAAAATGTCGTAACCGTTTGACAACCCCACCGGGACATGATAAAACACCCTGTCCAAACATTTTGATACAGTCATCATGTTCCAACAATGCTTGGTGAAGAACCGTTTGGGACAGCGTCACATATAGTCAACTTGTTGTTTTTTGGCGGCTTTTTTTTTTTTTTTTGGAGTGGGTATTTGGCGGATTTTTTTTTTTTTTTTTTTTTTTTTTTCCCGGGGGTTTTCCCCGTCGCCCTTTTTTTTTTTTTTAACAATTGCCTCTCCCCACCCAGGTGTAAAAATGGGTAACGGTGAACTAATGCTGGGGGGGGGGGGGGGGTATAAATACTCTTAGTCGCTTCATGCTAAAGAATCCGAGATAAGCTCCGGCCTGATGGGCCACTAGGCTTGAGGCAGACTTGACCTGCATCTTCAAAGTTGTGCAAAATGTTGATAAATACAGGATTGATCAGATGTTGGCAAAGCATTTTGGCGCTGCAACAGGCCGAGTCACTGGGCATCGTACATTCTTGGCGATCACGGCATATCTTTTTACACAGTTCATTTTCATTCAAATGTGAAAGCTGCGTCATTAAGGTCATAACCCTGCATTTTAACCCAACTTTCAAAGTGGAGTTCAAAATGCAGGGAACTGATTCTTGATAGATCTAACACCAGTTCTTCCAGCTTTTCACGGGACAGGTGAAAGACTACGCCATCTTTACCGTAGTACTTGTCAAGCCTTTTCTTGTCTTGTCTTAAGATCTTGTCCAGCCACTTGTGCAAGGTACCTTGTCCGATGTTGAGACATTCGCAAACGAACGCTTGGAATTTGTGTGTTTCATTGACAGAGGCGTACCTGTTGTTAACCCAGTCAACAGTTCGGCGCACGTGACTCGAAACATCCTTGAACTCTTCAACTACATTCCACACTGTGTATTTAACAAGAAACCTCTTACGTAATCCAACTGACAAGGTATTCCAAAGAGCGCTACACAGAGGCCTACAAATACTTTCTGTTGTAGTGTTTTCATGCTTTGTATCAGCAATGGCCTCTTCTGGCGATCCACTGATATCGATCATATGTTGGAAAATTCCTTGAATAGCTGCGTGAAGAATTTCTTGATTTGACGATTCTGCCCTTGAACTGGACATACGTGTAGTTGTGTAACTTCCAGGGAGTTCGTGGGTTTCAAAGGTTGTTGGGCTTTCAGTGCTAACATCTTGAGATTGACCATGTGGAAACGTGGCACTTGGATCTTGGTGTGAGGCGCTATTTGGACTAAGATCAGGTGTTACAGGTCGATCTTTAGACGTGACATCATTGGACGAGTCTTCTGTCGCAGGAGAAGTGCCATTTACATCTTGATTCGGAATCTGATTAGCGACGTGTAAATTTTCCTTTACAGTCCACAGTTTCTCTTCTTTATGAAACAAAGCTTCAAAACCTTCTGACAATTGAATTTTGACAGCAGAGGAAAGAGTATCACCGCCTGTATGTGTTCCTCCCCGCTCTACCACAATCCACAGCCCATTTTTGCATTGTAAGTGCCATCCAGAAAGACAAATTCTTGAAAAAGTGTTGGCTTCACCCACTTCCTCTTCATTAACTTTGTGGCCTGAACAAACTTTTAACACCAGCCTCAGCAAATGAGGGGAGCCAACAATAGCGAAATCACATTGGTGGATATCAACGGGAACACAAGACCCAGGACCATCAGTGCTTTGGTCAATCAATGTAGAATGCCCAGAAAAAGTTTCGTGGATCTCTGTGGTTTTTTCTACGTCTGCAGGCACTGTTTCCCTAGCAAATCTTTCGTTGCTATGCGGAGATTCTGTCTTATCATTACTCTCGGCACGCTCAATTTGTGCAGAAATTTCTTCGTTTTCCCCACCATGGTGTTTTGGGTCGGACACTTCTTCAATGGTTTCATGTATAATGGAATTTTCATCGCCACATACGGATGTTTTGTTGCTGCGATTCGTGAGTTTAGTATCTGTTAAATTAGGTTCACTTCTTGCTTCTTTCTCGCCACTACTCGATGCTGCTGCAGCCTTCCCATTTCTATCATCAGTTGACGCAGGGTCCCCTCTGCCACTTGTTTCACATTTTTCGCTTTCTTGTATTTGGCCAGGTGAACGATTATTTTCGGAAGCACATTTTGGAAGCTTCAGTGATTCCTTTGCTTGGTCATTTGGCACATGTTCACACGTGACCGAGGAATTAGTGTTTACGGAACTGCGTTTATCAACATTCGCTTTATTTTCTTGTATTGCATATCCACTTTCGTCACTGGACGTCTTAACAATCTCAAGAAACCCTTCACTAAATTCACCTTCACCTTCTTCCTGCAAGCTAGTATTAGTCCCTGCATTAGAAACAAGCCGTTTATCTCTGCTGCTTTCGGCTGTTTGAGAAATGCTGGAACTCCCAAAGGATTGTCTTCGCTCAGTTGAGCCATCTTCTCCATCTGCCGATGCTAGTGTACTATCAGTGTGCTCAACAAAATCAGCAAAGACTGCAGGAGGTCGTTTTGTATCACCATAATGTTCGTAGTCAAACACCAGACCATCTGGTGGAGTAAACCCTTCACCGATTGTGTTGCTTACATAGAAATGGCTTCGCTGTTTGCACTTTTCCTTCTCCACTCTTTTCAGTGCTTTTTGATTCTTCCTGTTCTGCTGGTTCTTTTTAAGCTGTGACGGAAGCGAAAAAAAAAAACAACCTTTTTTTTTAATTTCTACAGTGAACAACTTATTTCAAGAACAATTATAATTTTACTATACCGTAAAATTCCGATTATAAGCCCTGGGCTTATACAACTTCGTAGGGCGTTTTGAGTGGGCTTATAAACGGAGGGGCTTATATTCCGGAAGGCTTATAAGCGGAATAAGAGTCGATCAAAATACGTTTTTAAGTTAAAAGTCGTAATAAAGCAACATTTAGCCCTGCTCAGTACTGTTATCCAACAGAGGGGGATTATATCGGGGGGAGAGGGGCTTATAGCCGGGTGGCTTATAACCGGATGTATTTTTTGTTTCCAGGTAGATGGGGCTATAACCAGGGGGGTTATAATGGTATTCGAGTTACGTATAATAGCGATGTTTTTCGTTATCAAGAAGTATTTACCTTCGGTCGACAACACGACTTAAGCCTTGATAATTTTCGTTAACATACCCAGTCCCGTCCATATAAGCTATGCAAAAATTATTTCGTTGTACCTTTTGTTTTTGAATTTCCAAGCCTATTGATTTCACAGGAGATGAAACGGTCAGTGCTTTGTTTTTTAGGATCAGTCTTCCTACAATATTCAAGAAAAGGAAAACTAATCAGTTCACAACGCAAGGCAAGGAAGAATTCGGTGGCGTAGGTCAAAGCTGTGGTCTTAGAATAATTGCAGGGTGCCCAAAGGCTGGTATGTAGGAAATCCTGGGTGCCTAGCTCTTCAAGAAAAACTTTTATGATAGCAAAGTAATACAAGTCGTCCAAAGGAAAAAGTAAGTCGCCTGTGGCAACCGGGCTCTGTAAGAGCACAGCTCTGGTAGGTTAAATGAACTGCGTCAGCCCTGTAAATTCCGTCAGAACTTTGATATTTGGAAAGAATGTAAGCATCAAGAAAACATCTCTACAACAAATTTTGTCATCAAATTTTGTAACAAAGTGAAGGCAAATGTGATCGCAACTCGCAACTGCAACTAGCAACTTACAACTAGCAACTTGCAACTGCAACTCGCAACTCGCAACTCGCAACTGCAACTAGCAAATTGAAAATTAAACCGCTCAATTTTGATGATTCCTAAGTGAAGTCATTTAGGGAAGCAAGTGCCATTTCTACGGCATATATTGAAGACTGCCCATAGGACAAAGTGCGAGCACTCGCTGGTACTATAAAAGTTTTTTCGTCTGCATACAGTACATGTAGTGGTACGTGGATACGGCTGCGGGATCACAAGGAAGTAAACATTAAAAGTTGAGCGGAAATCAAAATATGGGACACAAATCACATAAAAAGCATACCTTGAAATGAGTGCTTTAATGGCTCTTCTTCTGGAGTGAAGGGAAATGCTAAAAATACAAACGGAACGGGGAAGTGAAATATAAAAAAAGGGGCTAGCGATACGATACTTTATTTATTGTGGGAATACATTTAGCTTCCCAGGACCGTAAATAGCAAGAGGCAAGACGAGGCACTTGCCTCGTCTAGATTTTTACCCAAAATTAAAAACAAAATATATTTTATGAAGAAAATAATCCCAAGTTGAACAAGAATTATTTTTCTCCAGAAATACATTTTGACAAATGTTGAAGAAAAAGTTTCAGAGCTCTTAGATTTCAAAATTTTCTGGAGGGTATGCCCCCAGAACCCCCTAGCAAGATCTTGCCTCGTCTATGGCAAAGGTCTGGTTATGGCCCTGGCTTCCAGCTAGTAAACAGATACTCCACAAAAAGAAAACAAACAAAACAAATAGTATAAAATTGATACAAACTTTTAAAAACCTCCCTCACAGGACAAAAATGCACACCTACAGTTAAGGCGGAAACTAAACACTAAAGAAAGAGCTAACTTTAAAGAATTCTTTTACAATACATTCCAGCCTAGCCCCTTGACTATCCTTATTTATTTTTCCTAACAAATATATTCACCCAGTAGTTAAATGAAGCACATACATGTTCCCTTCTCGTTCACCAGAAACAGACCAAAGTTACTGAAACCAAGAGACGAAAGCTTGTCAGCAAAAATGGGAAGATATGGAACCTGTGAAGTATTTAAAGAAAGATTGTTAGTATTGATTAAGTGTCTCTCCTGTAGTTAACATCGTGAGCTCTTAACTAAATCAGTAGTTTGATTGTCATTTTCTACCACATTTTTATTTCTTTTTGCTGTTTTTGCGTTTTTTTGCACTACCGTATTTACTCGATTAAGTGCCGCGACGCTTATTAAATTTTTCGCGCCTCAAGTGCGGCGCTTATTCGAGGGCGGCGCTTATTTTAAAATTGGACACCAAACAATCTAATCTAGACGAAACGTCTACAGTAACTAAAAGAAGGGTCTTTTGATTGTCAGTACTCGTCTCTTACGGAAGAGAGTTGTTGCGTTTGCTGTCCCAATAAAGAAGAATTGTAAGAATTTTGGATAGAAAAATAATGGGCGAGGCGGTAAAAATAATAATGACTTTGAACTGCGAAACATCGCTTTTTGATGAAAAGGAATTCCCAAGGCTGTTTTAGAGTTGCTTTGTAGTGCTATTTTAAGTTATACGAAATTGTCCCAAATGCGGCGCTTATTCGAGGGCGGCGCTTATTCGGGGGAGGCGCTCATTCGAGTAAATATGGTAATTACAATCTCCAAATACTATGGAATGGTAAAAGTAAAAAACGGTAAAAAGTAAAAAAGAGAGATTTTGCACAACGTTTTTACACACATTGAAACAAAATTTGTTCCCGTTAAAGAAGTCGTTTTTTACGGTTCGACTTGTTGTTGTCCAGTGTTGACCATCCAAAATACTTCACAAAGAAACGCGTTATTCGACTCTACAGTGTGTGTCTCAGTAGTTGACTGTCTTTTATCTCGAATTAGGTGAAAAAACCACGAGGGGCAGGGCAGGAGATCACGCAATAATTACTACCAGTACCACTTCCCCTTGATGTAAAAATGGACAAACCCATATTCTACAAACTATTCTCAAGGACAACTTACCTCCTTTGCTTTTAAGGACACCAAACACGGAAGAACTTGAAATGTACCATCCTCAAAGTGAATAATCAGCAGCTAGGTGACGATAAAAATTATAGTACGTGTGTGTCAAATAGTCCATTCATTCCTTAACAGAATTGCTTTCTATTGTTCTCTAACAGGGAGATGGGAACTCCCTTATATAAGCTGGATAGGCATATGCGGCGCTAAATGGTAGGTTTTCGAGTCGTCATCGTCCGAAAATAATACGGGATTGATTTTGACCATTTTGATCTGAAACAGGGTTGGTTTGTGCACTTAGATCAGCAATTACATGTAGTTATAATTTTTGAAAGAAACCACTTTTTAATTCTTAATATCTATCCTTAAAGGCGGTGGCAAAAGGAGGACACATTGTTGCTCATGGGCGAGCAAACGGGGAAACAATCATTGTTAAATGTTTACGCAAGCCTAAGCAGTCCCTGGGTACAATCAGTTCTGAAATTTGGGGTCTGGTCTGAAATAGGGTAAGGGTTTCAGGAAGTGCGCTGCACACCCCTCCCAAATTTTTGGAGAATACCCTTTCTCTCCCCCCCCCTCCTCCCCTTCAAGGACCTCTATAAGAGGATATATAAAGGCCTGGACAAACAAGGCAGCTTTAATTTGGGCATAACAAAACTTTTGTCCAATTTATTTACGTTTTCCAGCTAATGTACAAAGAAACAAACGTGTACTTGTATTAAAAATTCCTTGTTATTTACCTTGTAGTTGTGCACTAAAAGATAAAAGTGTTTTCCATGTTTGGAAACATCCAGTGCACTTTCATTGTCCAGTTTGTGTCCTGAAATTGAAGATGAAGTTGTAAGGGGAATTTTGCATATCGATGTAAAAGAAATCTACTTACAAGCTTGTACCATTTTTTCAACGACTGGTGTATTTTTTTAACGTCAGCAGTTTTTAGAAAGCACTCTTCCCTTTCCTGGCATAAAATACTCTCAAAATGAAAATATTACCAAGTAAGAAATTACCAATTCCATTGGCAGTTACTGTCCACACCTCCATTGAGGATTGTTGAAGCTTACAGATGGGACAGGAAGCGCATCTTTTGTTCTGTAACTTTGTAGCCATGGCAGATAGCAGCTCCTCCATGTCAAAAACACATGGAAGGAGAATCTTACGAGTCACTCCATCCCATGTGGTGACAGAGACTTGAACTGGTTCACTATAAAAAAAGAGGAAATTTCAAAGATAGATAAACATCTATTCATTTGTCTCACAGTGAAGTCACTTAAAGGTGTTCATCAAATTGCCCAAAATCATGACTATCACAATTATGTAAATGTCTCCCAAATTGCGTCACCATAGTAAAAATTAATTAATTAATTAATTCAAACAAATACAGTCGAAGCTCTCGTAAGCGGACACCCTCGGGACGCGAAAAAAGTGTCCGTAACTGGAGCTGGCCGCTTACTAGAATGATTCTCGTAAGCGGCCACTAGAGGTGTAGGGGATAGATGGCCGCTTACAGGAGCTTGCCAAGCTAACAATAACCGGACGGACGTGGATTACGACAAAACAAACACTGAAATATTGTACTGTAATTACTGTAAAATCATTGTGACGAACGACGATGTGAAGTTGAATGATAAAAACAAGATAAAGAGGTTGTTAATAGGATTTTCTTTAGGGTGCCCGCTTACGGGAGCTTAAAAACAAAGAAAAAGTCTAACTCGTTATCTCTGAAATTGTCCGCAGCCGCTTATGGGAATGTCCGTTTAAGAGAATGTAAAAATACAGAGTTTGTATGGGAGTTAAAACGGGGTTTCAAACCAGGCGGCCGTAAGTAGAGCTGTCCGCTTACGAGAGTGTCGGTTAAGAGAGCTTCGACTGTAGTTATAATAATAATATATCACCATGAGTTTACATCTTACCAGTTCCCACTTGAGCTGCTGGAAATGCTTTTATCCTAGAAATAACATTAGGTCCCCATAAATCATCTTTATCTGAGACATTCACATATGTTGCAGAAATTTCAAATCAACTCTCAGGAGGTGTTTTCCTATACATTAAAGTGAGGGGGAAAGGGGGGGGGGGGGGTTGTCGGTGGTGATTGTCTGAAAATTCAAAAGAAACCTCTTAAAGATACCAGAATCTTGCTTTGTGGGTGTGGCTCAAATTAGTTTCACTCCTAAAGGGTATCAAATATTTAAAAATAAAACAACTGATTTTTTCTCAACACTGGAGGAAAACTGTACTTATGGTGGTTATTTTAAGTCTTATTAAACACACTAGGAGGTACCAAATTCAAACCACACTTTTTAACCCCTGAAAGTTAAACATGGCAGTCACCCTTAGTCACTTTTACATCATTAACTCTTGAGTACTTACTACATGCAAGCTGTCTCCTCCATTATGGACTGACACAGGCAGCAGGAATTTTTTCCGCTTACGATGCTCAATCCAGAATTCTTTTGCTTCTCTTAAACCACTCACCCATTCTTCCATTTCTTGTGTTGACTGTTAAATGTAATATGCAAATTGGTTAATAATCTCTACTTTTAAAAGGGCCACAACTTAAGTTTGTCAATAATTTCAATTACAGTCATGTGCCACCTCACCTTGCCTAGCCACACCTTGCCTCCCCTCACTCTGCCTTGCCCTGCCCCTCACCTCACATTGCTCTGCCTTGCCCTGCCCCTCACTTCACCTTACCTCACCTCCAGCTCACCTCGCCTAGCCACACCTTCCTCTGCCTTGCCCCACCCCCACCTTACTCCCCCTCACCTCACCCACCTGCCCACCAAACTTACCCCACCTCAAGCCACCCCACCTCACATCACCTCAACTTATCTCATCATTCTTACATCAAAGTGAAGTATGTTAGTGTGACAGTAGCACTGATGTTGATCAGTAGCTTCTGGATCAAAAGTGATATGGATGGTTCTTTATACATGTAAGCTCTAACTGGATTTTGATTCATCAGTGTACATGACATGAAAAAGGGATAAATCCTTCTATTTGTGGATGGGATATAAGTCCATTGCAGGTTACAACACTTACAGTGTTTTGTCCAGTTTCCCTTTTAGTTAACTAGCAGAATTCTGCATGGCAAGAAACACAGCATGGAGGGAAATTACTTCGCCCAAGAACAGTCAGCATTGTAGAGATTGAACAACCCTATAATGTGCATCAGTCAGTCTAAAGTCTAACAGTCATAAGACCACTGCACCTCCACAGCTAGATGACTATTAATTACCTCAGCAGAAAACATATACTCTGTGGCCTTTTGGTCATTTAGTGTCAGCTTGAAACTGCAGTTCTTGTATCGTTTGTTGGCCATCAACATTTCTGCGCTGGTGATGCCACACACCTAAGAAAATGGTGATAGATACAATGCCTCTTGACCTTCACCTGTAGGGGGAAGGGTGGGGACTCTTCCATGACAGGGTGACCCAGGGCTCAAAAAATTAAAATAAATAAACGTAATCACAATTTGCACTTCGGCCACATTGGTGAGAGACGGAGTGCTTTCACAAGAATTTTTATAAGGGGGAGAATAAGGGGGAGGGGTTTTGGATGTTAGAAAATATTATTTTTATTCACTTAAGCTAACATTATTAACAACCTCTGGATATGCTCCTGGTATTTTCACAATTTCTTAAATAGGATATAGGGGACACCTTCACTCATGACAAGTAGCACCGATGCTCACTCGTGCCACTTTGACACAATTATATTGTCCATTGTAACAGTTTGATGATATGCATAATCACGTCCAGAAGTTAACTCTACTTCATGTAGTCACTGTGGGAGGGGCCAACAATATAAAAGTTCATCTTGTATAACAATAAACTTGATTTAAAATAAATAGGATTTCGAGTTGGATTTCAAGTTGGATTTTCGAGTTGGATTTTCGAGTTGGATTTTCAAGTTGGATTTCGAGTTAGGATTTCGAGTTGGATTTTCGAGTTGGATTTCGAGTTAGGATTTCAAGTTGGATCTTTTAGTTGGATTTCGAGTTAGGATTTCGAGTTGGATTTCGAGTTAGGATTTCCAGTTGGATTTTAGAGTTGCTTACCATACTAAACACTCTGGTTAGCCTACTGTACACACCGGTTAGCCTTCTATGCACTCCGGTTAGCCTACTATAGGCTCCGGTTAGCCTACTACACACTCCTGTTAGCCTACTATTCACCTCGGTTAGCCTACTATGCACTCCGGTTAGCCTGTTTACGGTTAGCTTTCAATAATTTTAATGGGTTTTGCTTTGTCAAAAAAATCCTGACTCGAAAATCCTTACTCCAAAATCCAACTCGAAAATCCTAACTCGAAAATCCAACTTGAAAACCCAACTCGAAAATCCAACTCGAAATCCTAACTCGAAATCCAACTCGAAAATCCAACTCGAAAATCCAACAGGAAATCCTAACTCGAAACCCTAACTCGGGAGCTAGTCTGTCTCAAAAATCCCCCATCCCGAACAATAATGCAACCCCTGAATTTCCACCTTACAACCCCTTCCACTTTGACCTGATGATATTAATTGGCATAGATACATATATAGCTGACTGGTTACAAACTTAATTATATTCAAGGGGTTTTGAAGAAATAAATAATTTAATTAATTGCATTTTAACTTCTCACACACAGTAAAAAAAGTTTGCAATGCACCTCTTCCAGATGTATCTTAAAATCTTCTTTAGATCTTTGTCCTCTGTGAAAACTCTCCCTGCTTTCATACTGATAAATCACTGTTTCCAACAGCTGTCAATTAAAGGAAACTTATTAATTAATTAATTAAGAAAGTAATGTCATTATTGAACAAAATATTTGAACAGTTCCTATTAATAATTATTAAGCAAAAATAGATTATGCTTTGATTTCTCAAACTCTTGCCGATTTTTCAAGCCTCCAGCTGGTAACTTAAACCAAAAGTCATTCGATCCCTATAAGTTGAGCACCTCACCATAATATTTTTCCCTGATTTCTTGGACTCTCTACTTCATGAAACAGTTTTTGGTTCCTTTGTGGGCTTGGACAGGCTTTTAGCCAGGATATAAAAAGCGGGGGTCCAAAATTTTTATAAAGCCTGACTTTGTCCCCATAGGAGGGCCTGAGGAGCATGCAAGGTGTTTTTCTGCAGTTATGAGTGCAAAGGTGTCTAAAAACTTCCAAATTTGCTGGAAAAACCTCTGTATACAGTAATTCATATTAAATTTCAGTGATAAGTGGCTGTCCACAGGACTCCTTGACTCCCACCTGGCTAAAAGCCTGGGCTTAAGAAATCAGGATTCCATTGTCAGTATTTTGTTCAAGTTTTGTTTTTCATGTCTGTTGACTTGTTCAAGCCATAGGCATTGCCTATGGCTTGTCTAAATCCATCACCCTTCTCTTTTTCTTGTCTGTGGAGGGGGGAAAGGGTGTGGGAGCCCAGGAGAAAAAGGGTGGGAAGCAGGAGAAAACAAGTAAACGTTTGGAACACTTCATCAAATTTTGCAATTGATATGGGACAAAGAGATGGAAACCACCACAGAAAGGGGAATGAAGCAGGAGTAAAAGGTATGGGAAATGGAAGTAAAAGGTAAAGGAAGCGAGAGGTAGTCATGAGAAATACATTATAACATCAATAATAATTATTAGAAAATCGCCTTTGATTTAAGTTTTGAGTTTAAAATGTACACACTAAATGATGTGCACAAAAGAGATCCATGCAATGCTGCAGCTGATTGGTTAAATGTAGCCTGCATGGCAGGCGCATTAAAAGGGGAGGAGTTGTGAAAAAAAATAACACAAGAAGCATCCTCCCTCCCTTTCCCCTTTCGATGGCTGACATGCAAACTATGTCAAATGGGACTAACGACCACTTGAAAATGCAAAAAGGCTAGGACGTCAGTATACCTGCCAACTTTTTCTGGGTCAAAAGCGTGAGATTTTTATCCTCAGAGTGCCAGGATTTCCGAAAACGATACGACAATGTCCGAAGTTTTTCGAAGATGTCCGAAGTATTCCGAAGACGTTCCGAACATATTCTAGCTGACCCAGTGCATGTACGTACGTGTTTTCCTAAACACGACCTTGTTCCCAATGCTTTTTTTTTGTCAAAACTCTGAGATTTCGGGGAAAGTATCGTCATTTACTCATTTTACATGGAGTTTTCATTTCTCACATTGGTTTGAGTTTACATTTTTTGGAAAGTGTGTCATTTGTGGTTTTAAAAACTCACATTTTTCGACTAGGCGTGAGAAATTGGTTCGTAAGCGTGAGTTGGCGTGAGATCGAAGTTTTCAACTCGCAGGCGTGAGACTCAAGCCCAAGGCGTGAGACTCACGCCCAAGGCGTGAGAGTTGGCAGGTATACATCAGTATGATTTTTTCAGCTCATATCTCAGCTTCACATGGAACTGATGGTGCTTTTAAAAACTTCAAACTAGGTCACATAATGCAAAAAAAATTAAAACTGACTGAAAAAGCAAAACTTTAAAAACCAATAATAATAACAACAAAATTGCATCAGTTGAAAGTATGACGAAGTATTAAATTCTGCCCACATAAGCTTAATTATGAGAATAATAAGCTTATATTAAAATTCAGTTTCAGTTTCCAACTAGGCACCTTATGATGATCGAGTCATTTCGCCATTAACTTTGAATTATTTACAGCAAAATTAATAAAACTCCCAGGTTGTTAGAAGTTTGGTAATTTATCAGTTTAATCACACACTGTAATAACAAACATTATTTAATTCTCCGCCGGAAACAAGCAATCCAAAATCAAAACACAATTGCACTTCCAGTAGAGCAACACTTACCACAAAGAAAGCTCGTTTTGGTCCTTTGAACTTAGCTGGTCTGTGAAAAACCAAATTCCCTTCTAGATGAGGAGGTGGACGAGTCTGTAGCATAAAAGGAGACAATCACTAGATAGCGAAGTATCAAGGTTTTGATATCAGAGAAAACGAGACAAGTTACCAGTGGAAGGCTAGGTACTTCCGCTCCAGAAGCCATGTTTTGGAAACTCTATAGCCTCACTGTGATGCAGACAATTTACAAGATGAGTGTGGGAGGGTGGGGAGGATAAAGACATTCAAGACTAGTGCCAATCCTCCTCAACAAGTGCTGTTTCAAAATGGCGGCTCTTGCGATGGCATGTTCGAAAATGTGTACCGCCAGATCGATTGGAGCAAGATTTGTTCTTTCTAGCATCAGAAGTAGTCAAGGTATCGTATTGATATTGTGTTTTTATTTCTGGGTATATCAGTAAACAAGCACGGAAGAGTGCTTGCGGTCGTTCAAAATGTGACCGGATATTTTATAAAAGCATGCTTTATAGCTACTGAATATGGGTAACTGTAATGCGCTTGGCACTCTTAATTCAGGGCCCCCTGCTAAATATAATGTAGATTATTGGCTAAACGGTGATAGATGAAAACTCAAAGATAGGAGTCAACGAAGGGTACCCACGTAGACTGTCTGGCTGGATCATATATCAGTGGGGTGACCCTATTCGGCGGAATGGCGGTGTCGCAGTGATCTTGGTATCCCCCAATTTTAGGCACCCCCGTACCAAGATCCCTAGTGATCTTGGCATCCCCTCAGGGGATGCCAAGATCACTAACAGCGTTGAATACAGCAGACTGGGGCAAGTGAAGCAAACCACAATTCCATTCAAAAACCATTTTGCTTTATAAGAATGCTTTGTCTTCATAAATTTAATCGTTCTTAGCAAACAGTATTGACGACTTCGCAAATATTCGCAAAGCTAAACAACCGTTTGATTCAAGTCCGCGTAATTATTCTTAAAACCAGTTAACACCGAACCATGCGCCGAAATCCCTTATACCGGCTAACCTTTAATATTTCAAACATAAAAAGCGCATTGTAAGAGCTTCCAATTTGCTCGGTGAATGAACATTTAAGAAAAAATGCGAACATGATCAAGAAACTGACAAAGGACTGTCACGCAATATTGCAACTCGATATGAATGCGATCGCCAGGCGTGAAAACTGACCTCTCGAGTCGGTGAACTTATCTCTTTTGTTTGTATTGTTATCAGCAAAAGGTTTTATTGCAGGTTAGGGTAAATAAATACTGGGTTAACTTAATGACTTTTACCTTGTGATTTCGGTTTAGTCTATATAGGTATTCGAGCATCGACCCAAGGCTAGAACATTTACCATTAGAAAAAATAAAAAAAACTTTAAAACGTTGAAAACGTTGAAAGGACAAGACATCTAATAAGGAGAGTGATTTATTGGGGATACCGAAATCCCTAGTGATATGCGTATCCCTTCCGTACTATATTATCTCCGATGAGTATTCTGAGAATTAACCTATCAAAAGCAGTTACCTAAAAGCAAGGCTTTCAAACAGGTACAAAAGTGAGGACGAGGAATTTTGGGGGATACCGAAATCCCTAGTGATTTCCGTATCCCATTCTGTATCCCATTTTTTAGAATTCTGAATAGAAAAGTAACCAACACTAAAGATAAAAAGGTGTGTTACCTAGACGATAAGCGTTCTAACCTGTAGAAAAGGTAAGGAGAGAGGAATTTAGCTAGGGGGATACCAAAATCCCTAGCGATATGCGTACCCCCTTCCATTATGAAATATCAGTTAACTTAATTATATATAGAAATAACAAGACTTTTAAATAATAATAACTTTTTTTTACCGTTTGAACGTTTTTCGTCTATAATAATAATAATAATAATTTGCTAATTTATATAGCGCATATTTCCATGTTCTGATCAATAGCGCTTTACATATTTAAGAGAAAATTAAAAAAAATTACATGACCATGAAAATAAAAATAAAGTTATAAATTATAAAAATACTTCTTAAAAAGATAAGTGATGTCGCTTGACGAAGCTCCACAGGTAGAACATTCCAGAGTTTCGGAGCTGCTACTGAAAATGATCTAGCTCCCAATGTTGACAGCATCTTTCCCTTGGGATGGTCCAATAAGGGCATGCCAGTAGACCTAAGATTGTATAATGAATTCGATTTTATCCTAATTAGATCGCTAAGATAAGTTGGCGCCAGGCCATAAATACATTTAAAAGTCAAAAGTAAAATCTTATAATCAATACGCAAAGAAACCGGCAGCCAGTGCAGCTCGTAAAGCGCCGGTGTAATGTGAGAAAACTTTCCGATGCCAAGAATAAGTCTTGCTGCTGCATTTTGTACATGTTCTAATTTAGCAATCTGCGCCTTTGGTAAGCCAAACAATAAACCATTACAATAGTCAAGACGGCTGGTTATAAAAGCATGAACCAAAGTAATTAAAGAATCCCTCGATAGATATTTCTTAATACGTCTCAAATTATGCAAATGATAAAATGCCGCATTACAAGCCTTGTTTATATGATCAGTCAGGCTTAAGTTGCTGTCAAACCACGATCCAAGGTTTTTGACACATGGGCTTGGACTGATGCGATTATCGCCCACAGTAATGGAACACGAATCTAGTTTATCAAGCTGTTGTCGTGTGCCGATCAACAAAAACTCGGTTTTGTCATCATTGATCATCAACCGATCGTTTCCTCACCGCGTCAATGCACTTTTCCATAGCTTGTATAGCATCAGCTTGAGCAGTGTTACCAAGTGGTTTAAAACTCAGGTACAGCTGCGTATCATCTGCGAAACAATGAGCATCAGGAAGATAATGTTCTACGATCTTAAACAGCTTGGACACATATATTATGAATAACAGAGGCCCTAAGCACGAGCCTTGAGGTACTCCGAGGTAACCTACTTTTCATTTCTCTTGGTAAATTCTCTCTTCATCATACTCATCAGAGACATTGTAGTAGGACGGGATACCAATATCACTAGGGATTTCGGTATCCCCTGATCCCCAATATATCTCTCTCTCCTGACGTTTTAATATGTCTTGTCCTTACCACGTTTTCAACGTTCGAGATTTTCTTTATTCATCTTTGTGCCTTGGCTGTTCGTTGTACTCTTGGGACGATGATTAAATACCTATAAATCACTATGTGCAGGAGTAAAGGTTATTACGGTACGTTATCCCAATCAGACTACGTATTCTTTGTTTACACATACCTGTTTTATTTGTCACTTAACTATATTGTTAATACCGATACAAATAAAAGGGATTAGTTCACATGGAATAAATGAGCATTTAATAAAAAAAATCAAAAAACAAAATCTTTGGTCTAAGGTTATTAAAATCTTTGACAGACTTGAGAGGTCAATTTTCACAGCCTGGTGATTGCATTCATATCGAGTTTCTATTGCGTGACAGTCCTTTGTCGGTTTCTTGATCAAGCATTTTCGCATGTGAAATTTTCATCCACCGAGCAAATTGGAATCTCTTACAATCGTTTATGTTTGAAATATTAACCTGCCTTGAAAAGTTTATCGATAAGCACCATGTGCGTGTTAGTATAAGGGATTCCGGCGCGTGGTTCGGCTTTAAGAATAATTGCGCGGACTTGAATCAAACCGACAAACGGTTTGTTTTCCTTTGCCAATATCTGCAAAGACGCTAATATTGTTTGCTAAGAACAATTAAATTTACGAACAAAGCTTTGTGATAAAGCAAAATGGTCTTTGAAGGGAATTTTGGTTTGCTTCACTTGCCCCAGTCTGCTGTATTCGACGCTGTTAGTGATCTTGGCATCCCCTGAGGGGATGCCAAGATCACTAGGGATCTTGGTACGGGGGTGCCTAAAATTGGGGGATACCAAGATCACTGCGACAGCGGAATGACGGTACGGCACGCGGAATGGCAGAATGGCGGAATATCCTAAAACACGGAATGACGGAATATCCTAAAACGCGGAATGACGGAATATCCTAAAACGCGGAATGACGGAATATTCTAAAACGCGGAATTGTGAAACATTAAAAAAGAAACAACAACAGCAACAAAAACAAACAAAGAAAAGGAAAATTTTAACTACTAACAAAGGCTAAGAATGTCGCTAATAATGATTCAAGTTCTTTAACTTGTGGATATTCGTTGCGGTGACAGCCGGAGAAACCAAGTTGTTTACGAGAGGGGCTAGCAGTTGAAGTCCAGTTAACACTTAATATATTCCTTAAAATGACGGGTTCTTTATATATCTTCTTAATCGTTCGAGGACATCGATCTCGAGCCTGGATTTCGTGGTAGGATATCGAGTGATCAAGTGAGGATTTCGTTAATTTACAGAAGATGTTCTCGCCCGTCGAGAAAATGAAACGTAAAAAGCCGAGGTACGTAAACGAAGCCGTTATAAAGAAAATGGAAGGGCCTGAAATTTATTGAGTTCGTACTGAGAAATAATAATAAAAGGAAACCAAAAACAAGGTCCTACAGTCCTATTTATCTGGTGGTTTAGGGTGAGGAAATTATAAAGGTTTCGGTTTGTAGGAGAAAACAAAAGCAATTTTCAGTCCAGGAAGAACAAAAATTAATATGGCAGTTTGTGGATTGTACGACCCCTATAATAGACCCTCAGCAGGGCCATACCTAGGATTATTTGTCTGTGGGGGCAAGTTTTCCTGGGGGGGGGGGGGGCAACTGGGCCTTTTTTAGTTTAGTTTTTCTTTTTTTCTTTAGTTTTCTTAGTTTTTTAGTTTTCCTGGCGGGGGCAACTGCCCTCCCTGCGCCCCCGCTAGGTACGGCCCTGCTCAGTAAAGGGGTTATTGTGACTCTTGGTGTGATATGGGAATTGTTGGTCTAGCGTGAAGCAAGATCTGCTTATTCTGCACGATCCTTGAAACAACAAAACATATAGCTGAATATGCATCTGGTGTCCATCTCAATAGTCATTTTCTGCATTCCTGTGTAAACATTCCAATGTAAGATTCCTTTATAAGAATTGGTATTCTAGGAATGCGTTGTGTAGTCATTCCAAATGATTGCATGTTATTCAAATGACAAGCCTCAAAGCTGTTTTAGAAACCCATTCTGAAGGTAAAAAAATAAATAAATGTAGCTAAGGCCCGGTTCAGACGCCAATCTTTTCATGAGCCGAACTTAATTCCTTGAATTAAGTACATGAAAAGATCGGCGTCTGAATCAAATTAGAACAGCTATTTCAATTTGGAACGGCTCACCCTTTCTTCCCGCCTGGCTTGGCCGAGAATTTCGCCTGTGGAACGCCTTTGGAACGGCTTTGATTCAGACGCCATACTTTTCATGTGCCGATCCTAATTCATAAATTATTATAATGTATTTTGCCAGCAGTTTACCTCAATTATTGGAACTGTATTAGGAACGGCCTTGGAACGGCCAAAAAGTACGGCGTCTGAATCAAGAGGCGTACTTTTGTCAATTTGGGTAGGTCCAAATTTGAATTGAGTTCGGCTCATGAAAAGTATGGCGTCTGAACCGGGCCTAAGGGAACAAAGCTTACAAACTGATTTCTGACTGATAATGGCCTGGATTTTAAAGGCTGATTATTGATAACATTTTTAATTTCATCAAATTTTCTCAGCGCTGCCAGTTCGACTGTTAAGCTCAAAGCAGCAGGAGTCAAGAAAAGTGGACAAGTCATTGCTTTCACAATTGAGAAAGGAGACTGGATTTGGTTTTGCTAAGTGCATGGAGAGCCTACAGCTCTTCAATAACGATTACAATGAAGCTATCACATGGCTGAAAGCTGAGGCAGAGAAACAAGGCTGGGAAAAGGCCACCAAACTGCAAGGGAGGACTGCATCAGAAGGACTTATTGGAGTCTTGGTGGATGGTAACTTTGGTGCTATGGTTGAGGTAAGTTACGTCAAATTTCACCATATAATCAACTGCCTGTTTTGTGAAAGCTCCAGTAGTTATATTTAATTCTAGTGGATAAAATGCCCATGGCAGGGTTTTCATTAAGAATTGTAATAGCAGGAGAATAGTGTAAAGTAACCGTAGAATGATTTTTAAAGGTTTCACATCTTAATAAGAAAATAGGTAGAGACCTTTGAAAATTAGCCGGAGAATTCTACGTAGTAGAAGGAGAATTCTCCGATCTCCCATGCCTAATGAACACCCTGCCATGGTAGGGATGGGGTTGCTTGTCGTCTTAGTTAGGGTGCAAATTATGGATTTTGGTCTTACTTGGGGTGTCCAGGACGTAAGGCCAGTATTATTAGCCATCAAGGTCTCATTTAAGGTTGCACTTAAAAAATAAAAAACATTCTGTCATACTGTTTTGGTGGTATAGGTGGATCAGGCATGAAAAATGCTATCTTTAAAGCCAGCCGCACACTAGAGCATCTAGCTGAGCTAATCGCCTTGCGTGCTTGTTTGCTCAGCAGATTTCTCTCGTGTGCGGTCATTTTTTGTGAGAATTTTACCTCGCGAGGTCTTGAGGAAAATATCTATCTCGTTTGATATTTTTTGACTCGAAAGGGAAATTCTCAACATGTGCGGGCGACGTGCTAGTGTGTGGCTGGCTTAAGGGGCCAAAAAGCTTGAGCCATGCCCAGATTGGTCTCTACGGCTTTCAACAAAATTTGAAGTAGGCAGCATGTTTGAGTAGAGTAACCAACTGTTTGAAGGAATCTTCTATGATTACTAAAATTTAGGGAAAAAGTAGCCAATTTCTCTGAGTGGAGTAGAACAAAGTAGCCAATGCTTTTTGCCAGCTGTTAGTGCTCTCTGAAAGCATTTGGTCTCCTTTAGGGGTCAATTAAAATTTTTTTTTCTGGTCCCTTTCATATGGGAGTGTCCCCCCCCCCCCCTTATCCTCTACAGGGATAAGATATCACCCACTCCATAGGCAATAATAAAATTAACATAGCTGAAAACCAATGTGGAGTACAACAGATTTACTTCAACAAAAAGGGATCCTCTGCTTAAACTGTTTGTATGCTAAGTAAGTTCAAGGAGCTGAAGAAAATCATGTGTTTAACAGCTTGTTTCTGAATCTGCCCTCCTTTTATGTTAAGCTTTATGAATTTGCAAATATGAAAAGTTGGCTAATCCCCATGAAATGCATGCTACCCTGAAGGGTTGGAAAAGGGAGTGCAGAGGATTGATTGCGAAGTCATTTTCATCTAAAAAAATAATAGTATTAAACTCGAGTTGTGTTTGGCATTGTAGGTTAATTGTGAAACAGATTTTGTAGCCAGGAATGAACTTTTTGTGGACCTGGTGTCCAAAGTAACAAGTGCAGCTATGGTGAAACGGAAGAAGATTGTCGAACAAAACCAAAAGATTAACGCATTTGCTGGCGAGCTCGAACATCTAAGGGAGGTTATACCTGAGTATAAACTGAAAAATGAGCTAATCCAGGACGGCGATGGAGAGACTGTGGCCGATACTGTGGCCAGGACAATCGGCAAATTGGGAGAAAACATCAAAATAAACAAAGCCATTGCAATGACAACGGAAACAAGAAATGTTATTGGCAGCTACGTTCACGGCCCTTTTGTGACGTCATTAGGAGGTTGTTCACTGGGGAGGTATGGGGGAATAGTCGCCGTAAAGCCAAAGCAAGGTAATTCTGATATGGATTCTGTGCAGCGTTTGGCCAATAGGTTGGCACAGCACGTGGTAGGAATGAATCCATCGGTTATCGAAGAAGTTGGTAGTGATAATGAGGCTGTCAAAGACGGAGAAGCGAACAATGTGTTGCTTGAGCAAGAATACTTGCTAGATGACAGTGTTATAGTCAAGGACTTGTTAAATACAGAGGGGGTTGAAGTTGTTGATTTTGTTCGATATGAATGTGGTGCATAATGGCTTTTGCTTGTATTTGGTCGTCAAGAATTTACTAGGTTTAATTGCTGTTTTCCTTTCAACACGCTTGCAGAAAAAATAATAAACCAAAACCGTGTATTATCCATCCGTTTCAACGTGTTCTTTTTCTTTGTTTGTTTTGTTGGTGTTGTCGTTTTTGTACTGATTTTTTAAGTGTTAGCCCTTCTTGTGGGCTCATTTGCATCAGGCAATTGCTAGCGCTTAAAACATCAGCTGCTAAAAGCCACAATGGTGGTCCACTGCCCTTATCAACTTCTTTGCGTTCCAGTACATGCAGCTATTACAAGGATAACGTAATGTGATTTTGCGATTGGATGTGTTCAGTCCAGTGAAAGCTGTTTAAAAACCGCGAACTTAAGAAATGATTCTTAACTGTTGCATTTCTACCTGCTTGATGATTTTTTAAGATATGTATGAAGGAGAGGAACTTAAAGATCAGATTACTGGATTTGAAAGTAAATACTGGAGGGAAATATGAGGATTAATAAAGATTTTAAATTAGATTTCAGAGACAGTATTCAGCCACAAGGTTAAATCGCAACCGATAGATCAATGAAAGAATTTTAACATTAAAGACAAGTGTACCATAACGATCGATTTCTTTAAAAAAAAAAAAACATGTGCAACTTGCGCTGTTTCATGCCTGCTAATGATGAATTATTACGGAGCCCTTGTAACTTGCTGTTTCCTTTCGTCTCTGATATCGATAGTTTGGGACAACATTCCAGTAACGACCAATACTGATCGGTTTCCGGGAAGATTTGACATTACATATTATTTGACAAAAATAATATGTAATGTCAAATCTTCAAAATTGTCACAAAGTAACTCTGGCCATTACTTATGCGGAGGGGGTCAGGTAATTTGGCAAGATACAGAAAATCTACCGGTTCGCTCTTTCACACTGCATAAAGGCAGAGGTGGCCTGTCTCGCCATTGTAGAAATACAATTGAAGACTTGATTGTCGTTTTACCCTTTACTGATATAATACGATTATGATTTACAACAATGTATTTGAGATTTAGGAAAGTGAATTCCATCGCCGGGATGGCTGGTTTTATTTACGGTGCGTTGCAGTCCTGCTGTGCCAAAACACGCATGCGCTGTACGACACTCTGGGCTGAGTCATCAGTAGTGAAGAAATCTTTACTTGGATTTCTGACAAGTGACTTGAGTTCTTCTTTGTTAATTTTCGGTCCGCCTCCGATCGCAATCACGTGTGTGCCGTTTATCCAGGGATCCTGTGGGTTTGAGAAAATAAGAGAGTTAGGGACGAAATTAAGGCCGGGGAGTAATACAACAAGAAAAAATATCCCTTCATCTCCATCAGTTCTTGAACAAAATGTCGGCGACTCCTATCTTTAGAACACCCATGATGGCGAGCGGTCCGAAAATAAACTCAAAATAGGCAGCCCCCCCTCCCTTCCTCCATTTTTGGAAGGGACAGATACTGATGTGTCAAAATATCCTCTTTTTGTAATTAAACAAAGAATAAAACCGTCTTCTTTTGCAGAATAAACTTACTGAGTGGTAACTCATAAAGTCCCCATCTGTAAACACAACCAGGAACTTTGGTACGTTTAATCTCGCGCCACCCTCCTGTCGAAAGAGCTCTCCTGCTGCCAGCTCTAAACCTGCGTCAATTCCTAAAACAGCGAAAATGTCACAAGTAAAACAATGTACAGGCGAACCTCTACTTACGGACAACTCCGTCCATGATACGGAGACCTCTATATTACGGACACTTCACAGTCAGAATTCGTAATATCTCCACCTCTGTAATACGGTCACCTCCGTAATCATACGGACACTTAGTCCAGTCCCTGAGCTCTCTCTCCCGCGCGCCTTTAATAGGGGCTGACCCAGGCGCACGAAGAGAGAGTGCAGGATAACTTGCATGCGCATGCGCCAGTTTTCCCCCCAAATTGGGGGGAAAACCATATTTGGCAGCACTTTTGAAGACGCGCGCGCACAAATGACGAGCTCGACTACGCGACCGTGTACTAAAGCAGGATCACCGGAATAACTTTAAAAAGCCTAACTTTGCAGTCAGTGTCTACTAAAAGCTAACGGCCGAAACAAAAATCGCTATCCGTCAATTATTCCTAGTATTTTGAAGCTGTTTATTGAATTGGTTTTCGATGCATTCGAGCACAGTTTTTTTCTTGCATTTATTCGCGCGCTCGGTCGCGTAGCTGAATTCGTCATTTGAGCGAGCATTTTTAACCAAGCGCGCGCGTCCCTAGACTTGTTTCAAGTCGCTCGTTAGATTCGGATACGGAAACGGAGGGCGCGCGCAGGCATGAGAAACAAAATGGCGGAGGATCGTTGCGGAACGAGCGACTTGGCTCACCTGCAGCGCGCCAATTCTGAAATATGGCGTCACCGGTGGATTTTTCCACCGGTGACGCCATCGAGATTATGTCAATCATATTGTATTGCGCGCGAACTTACTGAGCGCGCTGTGCCCGCCAACTTAGCGCGCGCTGCTCGCGAGACAAGCTTGCGTTTAACTTTTATGACCTTTTGTAGATCAAATGAGGCTGGCCACCACTGCTTGACAGTTAAACCAGTTTTAGAACAAACAACACAAATGTCTTTTTTTTGTGCATGTCCCTTTTAAATCTTACAGAAATGAGAGAGCCATCAAGGGCCCTAAGTATGATTTCCCACAAAAAGGGAAGAAAATCGCAATTTTAACACACGCCACAGCGCGCGTCAGCTGCACACGGCGCACGAAACTGACGTCAATACGATAAAAGAAACCAATTCAGTGCACTCAAGCATGATGCAATTTTTCGCGGCAATAAACGTCAGCCAGAATCGATTTCCTGCAAGTGACACAAGTCGCTCGTTCCGAGCCATTCCTCGGTAAGTGTCGCGTGCGCGTTCACAGAAATAAATCCCGCGCGATTACAAAGGTGATTTTACTCAAGTGGTCTTTCTCGCTTGATTTCAAAGCGATTTTATTTAAGTAACTATAGATGCAAAGAAAAAACGAGGGACTTGGGGCAAGTCTAGCGCGTCCCAAGCAAGTGACGCCAGTCTCCTCGCTTCTGATTGGTTCGTTCTGAGCATGCGCATGCAAGTTATCCTGGACTCTCTCTTTCCGCGCCTGGGTTCAACCCCTATAAAGGGCGCGCGGAATAGAGAGAGTTCAGGGACTGGACAAACGGACACTCGGCTCTGCCCCTTTGGTTCCTCCTCTGGGTGTCCGTATTAATTATAAAGAGGTTGGATTGTTCTGGGGAAAAGGGACTGGTTCATCTTTATCATTCAGTCTTTCTCTAAAAATGTCAAAAGTGATATTTCTGTAGAGTATCCAGTTGAATTCAGTTCAGAAATCTTTTTTTAAATATTTTGCTGTCTTCGCCCACCTGGAGAGCGTCCATCTAGGCAGCTGCTTAGCAGTGCAGCATTTCTAAAAATAATTTATCTGGTATGTTTCTTTGATTTGTCCTCAAATATTCATTTATTTTGCATCGCTTTCTAAAAGACGCACGCGCGCCCACTTTCGTCCTAATATCGCTCAGACTTTAAAATAATAAAGTGAGCTTTTATTTAAATAGGGTCTTAGCTCCTTCGCATCTGCAAGGATTCAATAAATAAGGTTAAAAATGCGCTGAACTAAAATAAAACAACGTAAAGCGATATGTACCCGTGGCTCCTTCCTCGTAAACGAGCGCGTCAATGGCGGACTCCAATTCACTCGAGGAAAAGTAGGTTGTGAGGTTAAAAACCACAGCGGGTCCCATGGTGAACTGTACAAGGCACACATGGGTCGCCTCAGGTCCCACGTCCATGTTTCGTATCATGTCAATAGCAAAGCTCTTTATAGACCAAAAACCCGCTACTCCCATGCTAGTCGAGCCGTCAAGGACCATTGCCACATCTGGTGACGTCACGCATTTCCACAGTCGAGGTGCTCCTAGAGTGTTATTTTTTTATGGGAAACGGGTAAATGGTCATCTATTTGAAGGGAACTGAGGACGGTATGTTGTTTGATTTTTTTTTGGAGGGAACAAGAGATGTTTCTACCATTAAAAGGAACGTGGCATGAAAAAATGTTGGAAACCACTTGAAGTTATTTATGCACATTCTCGTCCCCATAGCCCTTTCGTTTCTCTTAGCCGGCTGGGCCTTGGCACGAGGAAACGAAGGGCTCTGGGGACACAGGATTTCCAGTACTAGATTCTAGGACTTCCGGTCTTCATGTATGCAGTCATGACGTTTCAAATGAATGTATGAGAGAGTCGTTACGTTTTCGACTTCCGTTTAGGAATTCTTTGTTCCAAACAGCCAATCAAAAAAATTCGAATTGATTCAAAAATCCTATGTCCTCAGAGCCCTTCGTTTTCTTGTGCCAAGCCGGCTAAGAGAAACGAAAAAACTATGGGGACGAGAATGATTTATGCGAAACAAGAAATAAGGCACAACATTTCTAAGGGAACAGGGAAACATGTACTACCCTCCCCACCCCACTGACAAGCCCTCACAGCTAAGCAACTACATTTGAAATAAATTGAAGTTTTAAATTTAGTACTAAAATACCGGAATTTTGCAGTGAAATTTTCGTTTAACGCAATAATACAAATCTACTTTTGCGAACTGCAGATTGGTTTGTTTGAAGCCGATTAACTCTAACTAAGAATTAAAAGGTGATCAAAAGCTATAATGATTCCTTTTTTAAAGTGTGTTTTTTATTGCTAATGTTCACCGGAGTTTGAGATTAGTCAACGCCAAAACTTGTGGATAAAAAACATAAACAGGAAACCCACTGAAAAGCTAATAAAGCTGAAATCAAAATTCGCTATATGTATTCCTGGATTAGTTTGATTTTTCTTTTATCCATTCACTGAGAAGATTACTTATCCCAATAATCCCAACAATTTCAATAATTTCCATAGGCAAAACCCTCACTTAATTTCTAAATACGCGCGGTATACATGTATGGTTTCATGTCAATAAAATGTACCTTTAGAGCTATAGAGCTTTAAACAATTCCAAAAGTTAACTAAGACTACCTGAAAACAACATGTGAACGACAAAAATTTCTACGTTTGACACTTACTGCTCAATCAATTCTACTGAAGCTCTATGGACTGGCTTACCTTCAGTAATCGAAACAGATGACAATATTATGAAAACAACCGCTCCGACGTTCATATTTTTTCTGAAAGACTGAATAGAACGTATAGAACAAAATTAACCCCTCTTGTTCGAGTCAAACTAATCGGTACTAGCAGAACTACCCTGGGTACCAGGGGATTTTTCTCGCGCGCGATGGAAATACTTAACAGCGCAAGAAAAACCTCTAGCACCCAGGGTATAGCAGAACTAAACCCTTCAGAGATTTGTGCTCTTCAAGTCAAAATTATCCGTATTAGCGGTACTAAACCAAAAATCATTTAAGTTTTCTTGAGAAATTTTCTGCTCTTAATTTAAGTCATACTTATCTGTACCAGCGGTACAAAACCAAAAATCATTCTCGATTCTTAACAACTTTTAATCTTGAAAATGATGTTTGATACATCGAAACGTCGATTCGCGTTATTATTAATTTTTCATGTAAAGTGCTTTAACATGCAACTCGTCATCCGATCATTTAAGATTTCTTCAGAAATTGTGTGCTCTTACCAAAAATCAATTAAGATTTCTTCAGAAAGTTGTTTCAAGGAAAACCTATACAAATCAATGGTACCAAACCAAATCATTGTTAATGCTCTTGATTGCAAAACAGAAAATTGCAAGCGAAATCATTTTGCATATACGTTTCATAAAACCGAGACAGACCTTCGTTGAAGTCGGCCGGGCTAAAGAGTATGTCATTCTCAGAAGATCGTAAGGTATTTAACAAGAATAACAAGAACCAGTTATTTACGGTCATACCTTGCTTGATGAGTTTTCACGTTGGTGTATTCTCCGTGATTTTGTAACTTATGTGCTTAGGAAGTTCATTAAACAACTGGCTGGCACTATGGCAGCTTAAAAGGGTTTTTCTTAACTGATTTCATAATTTTAATTTAGGAATCGATGCTTTAGTGAAAAGGATTTTATTATCTAAGATTATAAGCTGCTATAATGCAAATTACCATGCTGTATTACGTTATAACATTGTTTGGTTTCAATATCTATGAAAACATTTACTTTGAAAAGCATATCAAATAAACTATTTACCTTCAATAGGCTGAAGTCGAACGCTTTTTGCTCAATCTGCCAGTTTTCGTCTTAACTTTTTTTCTTTTTAAACAATCGTCTTTAAAAAAATAGGCGCACGGAATAGATAGTAGAGAATAGATTCACTAGAATATGCATTTATCTAAATTAACCAGTGGAAAATCGCTAATTGTTTCTTGTAGAAAAGTGAATTAAACATTCCACGCAGAATCGAGAACTATCTCTTGGTAACCTCATGACCGAGTTTACATCTGCACGTTAGTGTTCAAGGTGCTTTTCAAATCAACTATTTTATAGGCACAACTGTTTCTGTGTTCTTTTAGCTTTCTCCGAAAACTTGTAAGAACTGCAAGAAATCGTGTTCAAGGACGAAAGGAAACCGACACCACTCAAAAAAAAAAAACCCGAAGTCATTTGAACTATATATATTTGTCACGAAGACGCAATATAAATTTTTATCGATTTGCAAGTTTTTAACGAGTTGTCATTCTCTACAGTTCTCTCAACCTTTTATTTTTCAGTTATAAGAAATTATTGTGAAAATTTGTTTCCCGATTTTGGAAGGGCAATATTTTGGGACGCAAATTTTCGCCATTTTAATTTGCATGAATTATTTTCTTGACAGTTACTAACTTTCGCAATTTGTGTCGCGATCAAGATTAAAATCAAAGATTCCAAGTGAGGAAAGCGTTTTGAACATAAAAGAAATAATACGTAAGACGCATAACCGAGAACAAACTGTTAATGTTTTGTTCTTTTTGAGTGACACTCGAGTTAACAGGCGGTTATTCACTGACACAAGAACCAGTGAATGGAGACTTGAACGTCCTCTAAAAAATAGGGGGAGGGGGGGGGGAGGAGCAGGGGGTCTAAACTTCCCGTTTCCCGTAACTTTAATTCCCGGTTCTAGCCCCCTCCTTGTGCCGTTGTCTATTGCAAAATATTACGCAATGTTGCAAAACTGTTTCCCCTTCCGGCATTCTAACTTGCGACCAGGCATTCTTGTTTTTGCGGTGAAAAAAAAGAGAAGAACGCCAGGTCGCAGGCCATATTTCTCCAGTTTCAGACCATCAGGCCACCTTGGGAGTCTCATCTAAACGCCGTACTCATTTCCCGCCTCCTGCAGTTTTCCACCTCTTTATGTCCAGATTCCCACCCCCTGTCCCATTCCCCACCCCTCGCCAACCAATACCGAACATGTATTTCAAGAATGGATGAGGTGATTAACAGAAGACCACAGAATATTGACTCATTTGGCGAAAATGAAGTTAGTGTTATGGATCAAAACATTTTAGTCAATATTACTTGGGTTTATCCAGATTTAATCAGTTTTGACGTGTTCTAGTTCTCGCAACATTGCATGGCAAAATTTTGTTGGTTTAAAAACTTTCGTTTTCGTGTACAATTTAATGTAGAACTCGCGCTGTGCAGCACAATAAGGACCTTTAGATCAGTTGGATCGAGTTCGAGTACGAGATTAAGTATGAGTACGACTTTTTAAACCTAGTGCTTATGCCTATATGATTATCACAGTTCACACCAATCTCGTACCGAAAGTCTCCTTTTCAACTTGTCAGCAATTAACATTGAAGAGTGAGGGCTCTGAGAACCTAACTAGATTAAAATTAGAAAGTCGTACTCGTACTCCGATTTGAAGGTCCCTATAGCTAATATCCTGTAGATAGCAATGCCACAAGAAAAAATAAAAATTAAACCACTTTATAGACCTTTATAGGATCTAATTTGAACGCTTACTATCTTAAAAACTGTAAAATGTGAGGTCGTCCTTCGATGTTCGTAAAGCTGGCTTAGGTTTTTACAAGTCTGTAATGTTGCTATAACAACGTACTTGTAACCTTGATGACGTAAGCCAATAAGTGTTCCGAATTATTAAGTTCAACTTAAGAAAACTCTTTCTTGCTTTTCGCTCACTTCATTGTGGTATTGAATGTTACTTTAAAAAATAAATGCGTTGTTGTCATATGAACGGTTCGGTAGGGGCGATGCAGGGCTTATGGTTCGTGTTCACAGCATGAAAACATAACTTTACCGTGGGGTAAAGCTCAAATAAAGCTAGCGTAAATTTGAAATTTATTCAGCTATACGCTGACTTTACATTTTCAGCTGACCATTCCAGCTACACTCAAGTAAAAGGTAGATAAAGAGACATACACCAACTTTATCACATACACATATAGTGTAAAGGTCTGTAACCACCCAACAACATTATGATGGTGTAGTAGATAACCGACATTACACAATTTAACCACCTTTAATTAATGTAAATCCCAATTTTCATGCTGTGGTTGACTTTGGAAACATCCAATTCTAAATGGGGTTGTGGTCCTGCTTTTATGTAATGTGTTCTTGACCAAGAACTGTCTCCTGTTTACCAGACCAGGCAAAAGCTTGATCGGCTCCACTTTTGATTAGATATAAAACCTCTCAAGGGCAAAGAAATCCACAAGGATTAATTTTATTTTTCTTGACCAGGAGAAATGAAGGACCAAAAAAAAAAAAATAAATAAAACAACAATAAACAGAAACAGAGAGAAAATGTCCGTGAAAGTAGAATTATAAATATTTCTTTATTTTCGCCTCGACACGTATTGGAAAAGTGTAAACCTTTATTTTGATGGGTTCGGCACACCCCACTAGGGAGGACTAAAACCGTTGAGGGAGTTTGTTAGAATGTAAAAAGATCTATAGAGACCTAAGTTAGCCAGGGGGAAAAACACAAAGTCTGTTACATTAAGTTGTGCAAGACGCTTTACTCCCACAGTGCCCTCTCCACCCAGGGCCCGGGTATACGTGTTATTGTACCTGCGATGGAGCAACCTGACCAAAATAAACCCTACGATATATAGAACTAGCATCTTATTCAAAATATCCATCTTAACAGATTTTGTTACACTGTACAATTTAATTTTTACTGAACAATTAGCATTGTCGATCTTTTACTTTTTTCCTAAAGCCCGAGTAACTTAGTAGTTTTAGATACAATAAAATTACACTAATGCGCTTGTTGTGGTAATAATTTTGAAAAATAAAAGCGCACTAAGATTGCAAAACTTAATAACGAAAAAGCCCGAAGGAGACTCAACAAATAGAAATCCATGCATCTTTTTTTTTACATAGTACTAGAAAAGGCAAGTTTATTCGCCAAACCACGCAAAGATACATTCGTCAAATATAAAAAACAAACACATCGTAGTCGTGTAACAAAAGAATATCTCGTGAACATTTTTAATTAAAGTAAAATCGCCTAATCGATGACTAGTTAAACACTTAGCTCTCCTTTGTTAATATTTATTCTTTTGTTTCTTCGATATTAAAACATATTCAAGGTAAAATCGGAAATACAGTCTTAATTAACCTTCCTAAGTTTGCTTGGTTTAAAAAAAAAATGCAAAATGTGATTCTTTTTGAAAGTATTTTAAATGGAGGCTTTTGCTAAAATTTGACTCCCAGACACGTCTTGTTAATCACAATATCAGGTGAAAAGATTCATGCAAATTGATATGAGAAGTAGTGACCGAATTTGTAGCTAGACAAAACAGTAAAAGATATATTTTTGTTTTACCGGTTAAAACAAAGAAGTATATTGTTTTTTCATCACCTGATTAAACAAAAACCAGCCAGTTTTGTTTCAATTTGTTTAATCTTTTATTATTCTCTTTGTATCAAAAAATTTTCTATCAAATTTCGAAGGGCAACCTGGCTATTATTCAGTCCTATTTTATTTTCAGTGCGGTCAGTAAAGCTTGACCGCACTGAAAAAAAAAAAAAAATTTTTTTTTTAAAAATATTTTTTTAAAAAATTATTTTTAAAAAATATTTTTTAAAAAATAATATTCAAAAAATAATATATAAAAAAATAATTTACAAAAAAAAAATTTACAAAATATTACTTACAAAATATCAGTACTTTCAGCGAAATAAATGCCTGATCCCATTCACAATGCCTAAGAAAATTATTTATTTTGGACCTTGTGATGTTTTCAAACAGATGACTCTTCAAAGTGAATTTGGCACAAGAAGTCACATTTTCAGCATATTATAAATAGAGTATGTTAGGAACCACAAATTGTTCATTTCTGGTCATTAACGATTTTAATTTCCGATCCGTGTAAACACTGCTCCCTAAAAAAGCGCCAGGGACAAAACAGTTGATAAAATACGTGTTAGTCTGATAAATGTTTGCTCCCAATTAACATAATTGCTATTGTACCTTTATCCGCCGAGTCTATTAACGTATATAATAGGCTTTGCGATAAAAAATCCTTCCACTCAGTCAAAGCTACAACGAAGACAATTTTCAGGTGAGAAAGATTTGATTTAGTTGAATCGGTGATAAATAACTAAAAGGAAACTTGAAAATTTTTAATCGAATCGTCCCAGATTGAAGAGATTTTAAGAGTATACAATGTCTGCCCAGCAACATTTATTTTATATTTTAGGACTGTTTAACGTATTGATTGTCAGTTTTGTTTCTTTTAGGACAAGGAAAATCATGAAGATTCTTTTAGCTACAGTTATTTTCGCCTTGTACACTTTGCAAGCGCAAGGTAGGTTTATCACTTTGGTATCATATTGATTATAAAAAGCAACTCTTTCCTTGCCATTCTAAAAAGCAAACGTTCAAATTAATCTCGTGAACGGATTATCAGAACGCTTAAGATGACCTTTTTATATGTATTCATTCCCGTTTCCCCCTCATAAACTTTATAAGCTGACGAAACATAAACGCGGATAAAGACTCAAAGCATTTCCTAGCTCTGCGAACAGGTCCGGCTGTATTCTATTAAAAAAAAGACATAAGTTTTCCAATTTTGACAATATTAGCTAGCAATGTCTAAAAGGACAAGATAATAATTTTTATGTTATCTTCGTATACGACTTACAGCAGCAAAATTACTAAAGGCAAAAATTTTTATTTTGAATGGTTGAACAGTTAGCTTTAGCTGAGATATGAAACTTGTTGAATATGGCACGGTCAAAATTATTTTCATAATTTCCGGCTTTCGGACGAATCAGGTTGTGTATTTATCAAATTTTGTGTAAGAAATTTTTTTTAGAAATTCCTCTAGTAGAAATTTCAGTTCTGTCCTAAACTGTGCACGGTTGTTTAGTACAAAAGAGCAAAGCAAAAGAAAACAAATCTTAATAACGTTCAAATGTTCAAATTTCGGTTAAAAAAACCGACGGAGAACGTTTGTCCTTTTAGGCAAATATCTTTGTATTTACAAGAATCAAAATGTTGCATGTTCCCTGTCTTAGCAAAGAAGAAATTGTTTTGTTACACAAGAAAAAAAAAAGAGAAACATAATGCCTTATTGAGCTTAGTAATGTTTCAACGATAACGTAAGCTAATTGAAGAGCTAAATTAAAATAGAAAATCAACTTGTCAGTCATTTAATTGAGCGTTCATTTTCAAAATCAAACCAAGTACATTTAAATTGACAACTGCTTGATTAGTTTTTAACAAAAGGAAATGAAATCGATACACACGCGTATGTATCTAAAACGTCTTCCGGGTAATTTCAAACATAAACATGTTGGGGGATGTTCCCTTCTTGAAGCAACCGAGCTTAAAAGTCGTGATTAAAATCTCTTGTGACAGCTGCTCAAATAAAGAACAGTCAATATGCCAGAATTAATAAAGAGAACAGAATCAGAATTAATCTTGCTTCTGTGTTTTGACGCCAGCTCATAAAGTATACTGTCGTTTTGCTATTTAAAATTACCTTCATAGTTGATCATTCTACTGAGCTAGCTAGCTTATTTATTTTTCTATCGGAAAAGGTCAAAACAAGTTTGCAACATGCGGCCGAGCCTGGACGAAAATCGGTTGTTTCAAAGACAACATAAAGCCCTCCCGACCACTTCCTGAAATGCTTCTGAATGACAGGGATAGAAGGAGCAAGTATCACGAACCCGGCTACCGGCTAAACTGGCACAGATGGCAGGAATCTACTCACAGGTAATCTTACTTTAATTATTTTGACAATCAAGACAATCCTCACGAGACGTTACAACAAAAAGAGTCGACAGTTGAGAAGAATCACTTCAAAGCCGTATTAGGCTACGAGCCTGAGTTTTAATTTCTATGAACGATTATAGTTCACCACTAAATTTTCTCCGATTCTGATTGGTTTAAATTGAACACGTGACGCGATAGTGCCCGTCCGCCGGAGGGCACTATCAGCCCATAGTGCCCTCCGGTGAAAAATGCCCGGATCGATAGTGCCCGCCCGTGACTGTTTTTTTGTAAACAAGCTGCCTGCAGACAAAAAACCCAACCAAATTTACTGCATTTAGTGGGTTTCTCGTCTGGTTTTGTTTCGTTTGTTAAATTTCGGCTTTCAATTGAGTTTTTTATCCTCAAAAGTAAAAAAAATTCACGGTGCTTGTTTTTGTATGTGCGCGCGGGAGAAAATTTAGTGGTGAACAATAAAGACAATAGAGTGTTTCTGTCTCGGAACTATCGGTCTGATAGTTGCCCCTTGGAAATTTGATGTTCTTAAAACTAGCATATTTGCCCTCGAAGCTTCGCTTCTCGGGCTAATATTTGTTTTAAGAACATCAAATTTCCGCGGGGCAACTATCAGCCGATAGTTCCTCGACAGAAACACTCTATTGTTAAAATATATAGTCAACGATCGATGCGCAGCCGAGTAGACTAACGGTCCACTGAGTTGAATTGTTTTAGTAGACACCCAAAGGGATTGCATTTTAAAACATACAATTTTAGTATGTTAAAAGCAACGTGCGCGCGATCATGTTCTATCAGCGAAAACAGAAGGAGAACCAATCAGATGCGCGGATCTCCAATAGGACACGCTGAGAGTGCCCACCAATAATAAAGAGACTGACACGAGTGAGAGACAGTAGACTGTTTACAGTCCTCTATTTTTCTGTGAAGTCGTAGAAATAGATCGTTCAGTCCGAACTTCACGGAAAAATAGGGGACTGTGAACAGTCTACAGAGACAGTGACGATCTGATTTTATAAGACCGCTGTACCGGAAAGTCTCTCCGCTCTCATATAGGCACGCAACACGTACAGAGCCCACGTCATTATGCAAAAAGTAAAGTTTACAGCATTAATATTTTTTCTTTTCTTTCAGTTTGGCATGTCGATGCGCTCAGAAAGCTCTTGAAAAAGGATACACCGTATTTGGTCTGCAGTTTTTTGGCGAGTGTTGGAGCGGACCGTCTGCGGAGCTGAACTTTAACCGTGATGGCATAGCTAGTGCTGACAAATGCATAATGAATCTGCAAAGTCCAACAGACTGTGACCAGTCATCAAGTCAGGAGTGCGTGGGGGTGCAAAAGACTAACTACATCTATAGACTGATAGAAAGTAAGTCAGTTAAATATAGCGGTTGATACTTTCGAATTATAAGTTAATTTTTTATCCAACAAAAGACAACTTTGCCTGACTCCAGTCTGCCCTTTCAATTTAATACGAAAATTTTTGCCAGGAAATGATTCTACAAAAAAATTTAAGCAAAAGAATTCGGATCTTATTACGAGGAGTTGGTTTTATTGCCAGATTAATATCACTGTCAATGCAAAGATACTTGGGGTATTTCTTTATATAAGCTGCATGGGTATGCAGTCGTTAAGTACAAGTACCCATGGTTACCCTCTGAGTTACGTCACGTTATTTTTAGTCACTTTTCTGATGTACATAATAAAATTGAATGAACCCTAAAATAATTGTTTTTAAGGTAGGAAAACACTAAAGAAGTATTAATAATCCCAAAATAAATAAGGAAGTTGCTACTGAGGAAGATAAAGATGAATTACGACAAACTCCATAAAATGGTCAATTATTGAAAATGATTTTTCAACAATGACATGAGCATGGGACAAAGGAAAATTCTGAGTTCCCGACGGGAATCGAACCTATTTTCATTATTTATTATTTATCACCGAGCTTAAAATTTACCATCTTTATTACTTATAACACACTTGATGATTTCGACATTGCTGATCCTAGCAGTATGCAGGACGCGTGTCACAAATCAAACTAGTAAATGGCCCAGCTCGCAACGAGTCTCTCGTAGCTCAGTTGGTTAGAGCGCCCAACCGGTATCTGGGAGGCCATGGGTTCGATTCCCGTCGGGGACTCAGAATTTTCCTTTGTCCCATGCTAGTGTCATTGTTGAAAAATTCATTTTCATTATTCATCACCGAGCTTAAAATTTACCATCTTTATTATTGACAATGGTCAGTTATTATTAATTTTTTTTGTCGAGATGCTCTGTTCGCAATTAGCTACTTTAACAAATGGGAAAGCCACAGATAACTTTGTTCAAAGCAGTCACTTAGTCCGATTGCCATAGGCATGATGATCGTGATACATTCATGGTGCTAGAATAACCAGTGACTGTTGTCCGTACTACTCCGTACTACAAAGGAATCAATCAGATTACAGTATTTCTAGAATATACCACTGTATCCAAGTGCGCCCTGAGAAATAGCTCCCGCATGCAATCCTTGCAGGGGATCGTAACCAACCTTGTTCCAAGGACCTCTCTCTTCTTCTCGCTTCAAGAGACGCGAAGAATAGAGACTCTGAAACCGAGGTTTGATCAAAATCTTAGGCTAAGCTAACTAAGTGCTGTATTATATACAAGCGTTTACAGGGGCATGTACCCACCTATCTTAAAAGCTTTCTTAAGCTTACTAGCGAGACTCATTTTACGTCAGACTAGATAAGCCAACTTTAACAAAGTTCGTCCTGTTATCAAACGGCAAACCGAAGGAGGAAGAACATTTACAGTGACTGCTTGTCAAGCCTGAAACAGTTTACCGCTAACTATGCCAAAAATACCGTCTCCTAAATCATTTAGGAACTCTAGAATTTTTAAAGAACAGCAGCTTTTAAATCATTTTATTCTGTAACTAACGGTTAATTTATACTTTCTACCCTTTTTTCTTTTTTAATATTTTATCTCGTGTTTCTTGTATTTTTATTCGTTATATTGTCTCGCAGTTTAGTCATAGTATTGTAGTGTATTTTATTGTAATAAATGTTAAAGGGCCACTGGTTTGTTTTTATTTTTATGCCATTTTAGCGCTACCTTCATTAAAAAAGACTTTACTTACTTACTTTGAAAATTAGTCAATGAAATGTGATTTGTCTAAATTTTAACTTCCTGTTTAGATCCAGGCCCCCAAACCCCGGATGTTGATGGAAATTACACCAACTGGTCTCAGTGGACTGAATGCAGCAAGACATGCGGCGGAGGAGAGAAGACGCGAGAGAGATCTTGCAGCAATCCTGAGCCAAAGGGAAATGGGCGTCCTTGTGTGGGTGAACCAGAGGAATCTGTTAGATGCAACGAACAGGAATGCGATAGTATGAAGGCTGAGTATTTGTAACTATTGCAAAAAGGTTAAAGGTGGTGCTATCCAAGGTCCCTTTTTAAAGGGTTGTGTGACTAACGTTACTGAAAGACGTTAGTAGTAAGGAGGGTCGATATAGGGCAAAGCCAATCAGATAGCAGGATTTAGGTCACGTGACACATATACCATGCATTGTATTACGGGTGTCTCGCTAGTGGTTACATACATCAAAATTTCTGGAAGTAAATGGTAAAGAAGCCCGGCAAACATCAAAGGAGCAAACAAAGAGGCCAAGATTTTTTTTGGAAGGTCCACGGCCCTGCACATCTTTTGTTTTTCGCTCATAACACTATGCATGAATTACGTAATCGCAATGTTTCTATTGATTAGTGGCATGAACACACGTAACCACCTATTGTATTTTGTCAGGTTTTGTGCAGGGTCAACCCCCAAAATAGCAAACACGAACAAACAACTTAGAACTTTGCCATGCTCTAACCATTTCCCTCTATAAACTGTGCATACATGGAGTGCTGCAGAATTTGATGTCGATCTTCTTCTTTTTCACTTCTTAGTAAGGAAAGGGAAACGTTTGTTCATGTAGCGACTTGTCTTTCCTTTTGCTTTACTAGATTGTGATAAGGTGATGGATGTCGGCATTATAGTGGACTCGTCCAGCAGCGTCAGGCGTGACAACTACGAGCACGTGAAGACGTTTTTAATTGATCTTGTTGACAAGATGCACGTCTCTCATCGCATGACCCACGTTGGCATCATCCACTACAACCACAGAGCGTTCTTGGACTGGGATTTTAACGCGGACGTGGCGCAGAACCTCGTCGCTCTCAAGAAAGCCATCCAGAACTTGAAGTACCAACCGGGAGGGACTAGGACGGATAGAGGCATAGAAATGGCTTCGAAAGAGTTGTTGCCCGAGGATAGACCAGACGTTCCGCACGTGTTGCTAGTTATCACGGATGGAAAGACAAGCAGGAGGTCCAAGAAATACAAAGATGTGTTAAAGCCATTTAAGGTAATAAAATAACAAACTCAGAGACTCAAAGGACAGTGCAGAATGCATTATGGCCAATCAATCGACAGCATGATAATTTCGCTTGAGAATAAGTCAAATGAGTTTACCTTTCAGTTCAGTATTGAAGCAGCAAATGTGATGTTTGTGCTTTTCGTGCAAAGGTTTGTAACATGATACCTTTGTTTTTCTCTTAGACTGCTATGATGCGTTTAAGTCTAATTAAATGAACGCCACGGATTCTACAAGAATCATACCGCATTGTCTTCTTCAGCATTTAGAAAACGACCTAAAAATTACAAATTTTCAGTTCGAGCAGAGCACAAACTATGAATTACAAAGCATAAAATGTCGAAATTGCGACTTTTCCCCCGAAATTGTCGCTAAAAATTGCGGCTTTTTTCCCGAATTGTCGCTAAAGCATTTCGTGCGCCAGATCATGCTCTCGCCACGGTCTGGTAAATACGTCACACGCTCACTCAAGCATGAAGCCGAGAAGCACGTAGTGTGAAGATTTCTTTCAAGAAATGTCGGAACCGCCACGAAAGCATGTTCGAACAACTTTAGAGGCAGAGGTTTTACAGAATAAAACGGAGATGAGTTCAACCGATGGAGAACAAATCAAAGGAAAGGAAGTGACGGATGTAATATGATACTGTTGTTTTTTCGCAGATCGCTGTGATGACTTTTAAGTTTAATTAAATTAACGCCAGGGATTCTACAGGAATTCTACCGCATTGAAAAGCACACCACGTTAGGCTTTAATACAAAATTTCTAAACACGTCCCTGTTATTTTAATTTTCGATAGCTTGAATTTCAGTTTGATATTGAAACAGCAAACGAGATACTTTTGTTGTTGTCAAAAACATGTTACATTACACTTTTGTTTTTATCGAAAACGGATGTAACATGATGATATGGTAACGTGATTTATTTTCTGCAAACAAGGCGACATTGATTATCACACAGATATTATCAATTAATTATGAGATGCTACATCACCTTTTCTGAAAAAAAAGTTGCCATATCATGAATTATTTCACATTAACTACTATGACGCCTTAGTGTTTAATTCAATTAATTTGTGGTTTTAACTTGGCGCCACGGAGTCTACGCGAATCCTTCTGCAGAAGAAACACGCAATGTTCGTGATGTAGACTGATCTGCGCATGCGTTTAGCACAAAGTATTTTGTTCCAGAAAGAATTGTACCCCAAGGAGAGCATAGTGCTTTCTGAAACAAATATATACCGTGAGTTCTTCAATTGTAAAAATCGCAAATATACTCCCCGTTTTACCAAGGGCACACGGTCAGGTTCTCTCCATCCCCCCATAATTGGTGATTAAAAGTTTACACCGCGTTAGCGGTTTAGTGGCTTAGTGGTTTAGTGGTTTAGGGGTTTAGCAGACGCCAACCCACCAAACCATCACAATAGTGCATTGTGCACTAAAAACCAGGAACAAAAAAGTCGTCTTACAAGACGTTGGTTAGATCGTCACCCGTCAAACAGCTGGTACAAAGCAAATTCAAGTTAAAAGGGTAAATCTCCGGTGTAATTGGCGTAACAATTTCACACTCGTTTTATCGTTGTGCCTTAATCTTTCCCTTCATTGCTTCTTTTTAACTTGTGAACTACTGCGCATACGCAATAAACAAGTTATCGGGATTTAAAAGTGCAAATCCGACATTCTCGTACCTCGAGTCTTCGTTCCTTACGGTGCAAGCTTGACGAAACGAGCGACTCCCGACAGTTCCGTTACAGAATCGATTTCGATTGGTCTTGAAATCTAAACAACTGTCCGGACGTAGAACACCAAGGAGGTCGTTGAGCTAGGTTTTTGAAACTTAGGCTAGCGCAATTCAACCGGAAGTCCGATATTTTTGGACTTAATATCCGAGTATGAGAGCGCTCGCCTCACACCAGTTCGGACCGGGTTCGACTCCCGCACCCGGCGTCATATGTGGGTTGAGTTTGTTGTTGGTTTATGGTCCTTGCTTCGAGGGTTTTCTCCGGGTTCTCTCGTTTTCCTCCCTCCACAAAACCAACACTTCTAAATTACAATTCGATCTGGATTCTGTGGGATTGGAAGAGCCACTATGTGGAAGATGCCACTGTAAATTCCCATTAATTTTACTTTATGTTCAGGTAAACTTACCTGAGCTAAGGACTTTTTATTATTTATAGTAAGGGGATGACTCTTCGATGGTTTTGTTTTGTTTTAATAACCAGCCCTTTTTTCCTTATATCCAAAAGGATGAGAATGTGAAAGTGATCGCTATTGGAGTGGGTCCGTCAGTGGACTTGGCCGAGTTGACAGAGATCGCCGATGGCAAAAAAGAGAACGTGGTCCAAGTGGATAAGTTTGACAAACTTGTTATGAGGATCAAAGAGATTCTTAAAATCTCTTGCGCTACCAGGAGGCTTCTTCAGTAGTAAGTTGTTTACATATACATAGCCTATGTAGAATGGGATGTCATGGGTTAATTTTGCAGCAAACAATGAACATGAATGAAACACTGTCTCTTGTGTTTGATTTATTACTATACCAATTGCCATAGTGCATATGTGCTTTTCAAACTCATCATTAAATTCATCAAGTTAAAACAAAGAAAATCATGACCGTGAAGGAGGTTTAGATACCCGGTCTTAATTAGCATAGATTTTTACAGTTCGTTTATTTCTCTATTTACTCCGTAGGTTTTGTTTCGATTGAAAAGATATATCAAACACTCGAGACAGTGCTTCATCGGCTATCCAAACACCTCGAATTTCGTCAAAAATACTCAGGGACGGTGGAGCAGTTTTCCAGGTGGGGGGGGGGGGGGGGCTGACTAGTGACTTTAAGTGGGGGGACTTAAGAGACTCTTCTCTTAAAAAGTCTTTATTTTTTCGGAAAAAGTGGGGGGGGGGGGCTAAAGCCCCCTCCCAGCCCCCCCCCCCCCCCAGCTCCGCCGTCCCTGATACTCCGCTGCGCGTCGCATTTGCAACTCTCTTCTCGGTGTTTGGATAACCCAATGAAACACTGTCTCTCATGTTTGATACATTACTATACTATAGTGCATATGTGCATTGGATACATTTGCACTTCATCATTAAAACGGTTATAACAGTTGTTCGGGCAAACGCCTCTACATCTGAGAGCTTGAAACAAGTAATCCGTAAAAAGCGCGGGAACATTCACGTACGAAATTGCACCTGATTGGCAGAGATAAGTCAGCTTCGTTATGATTGGTTAGAATATATTGCACGAGTTTCTTGAAATGTTATAAAAATTAGAAAACACACATACGCAGAACAAGGAAAGTAATTTTGGGAGAGAAGTTTTGTAAACTTTCCTAAAAAACTTTTAATTTCTTTATCAGTTTTCTTTGTGATAACCTTTGTTTTCTTCTGTTTTTGCAGGTAACACATTAATAGCATGTGAAGAAAACCTTCTATCGGTTTCACTTTAATTACCAGGGTTGAAAAAGCTAGGCTTTAGATACATGTGAACAATGCACTACAAAGATGTCACACAACAATAAAACGCTATAATAAAAGAATCACTCGATTGATTTATTGCTTGTTAGACCATACGTTTTACCTTTCTAATTTCGTCTCTTTTTTTTCTTAATATTCTACCTTTCCTAAAATAAACATAAATATTATTGATATATCAAACCAATTAGTATAAGCTTTAAAGAACCTACGACTTAGGTAACCGAGAAATCACAAATAACTTCCCCGTTTCTTAACTGCCTGATGCATGGGCCCTCGTTTAATCAACATTTCTCAATAATTGCGACCTGATGTATGCTTTCGGATGAAGGCCTGCTTAAGGAGGCTCGATGTAGTTTGTTTAGCCGAAGGATGGCTGTTTTAAAAATTAAAATTATCTAGGAAGCCAATGTTTGATTTTTGCCAAAATACACCATAATGATCAAATATGACCAAATTTTAATTTTTTACCCGTCACTTAGTCACAACGGTTACCATAGCAACGATTGACGTTGCCTTTTGTTCTCATTCAAGCTTGGTTTTCTCGAAATCTAGATTGACTCTTGGTGTTTATTTTTTGATATGTTGAAGTTTAGTACATTGACTAACTGTTGACGAAATTTTAGAAAAATCTGTAAGAGCGTTTTCAAGTAAATCAAGTAAATCTGTTAAACCCCACCCCCTCCCTAGATGGCAGACCATGACAAGCGAATGAACAAGAAAACAATATTATTTTAGGCTTTTACACTTTTTCAATCCACCAAGTTTACCTTTTGTTTGAAAATGTGTAATGTGCGTTACTAAACAGAAATTTTAATTTCTTTTATAGAAACACTTACTGTTATACAAGTCCCCCCCCCCCAACCCTACTTCGTGCTTCCAAAAGAAAAAACCCTCGGGGCGTTCTTGTTCCTAGACCCGCTTGGCACGAGGAACAAGTGGCTCTGGGGACACATAATTTGATTGGCTAGATTTTAACAAAGAGAATTTAAATGTAGCCAATCAAATCAACTGTAGTAAACTCACTTACAAAAAAAGGGTTGATTTGATTTGCCAAAATATCCTTTGTTAAGGGGGCTTTGTCACGGATTATCACAGATTTTTGAACAGCCAAAATTTATATTTGTGTCGTAGGAAACCTGAAAATAATGGTCAACTTTTATTAAAAATTGCTATATTAGAGCACTGAAACTGTTAACAAGCGTCTCTTGCTGCGGATGGCTCAGTTGGAAATGGATTGCAGTTTGAAAAATTAAGGCTTAACTTTTTAAATTGTTTTCGCGCGTCCTCAAAAAATCGATATTTACAGCCGAAGCTTAATTTCTGTCCGCAAATTAAGATTACAGCTTCCTTTAGAGGTTCAAAGATAATGTTTTTCATGGGTTAAGTTGCCTATCACTAATTTTAGGGGCTCAATCGAGCTTTTATACGGTAATGTTGTGAACAAATCATTACTTTCGGCAGTCAATTAAAAATCGCTCTAAGCAGCTTTTGAGATTTTAAGTTAATACGGTTTCTATGACTACCACGCAGTTCTCCTACACAGACTAAAATTTAATTACAAAAAGTGTTAATTGCAATTGGGTCTCAGTTCACATCAAAATGTGCTTCGTAAAACGAGTTCAACATTCAAAAACCACAACCAAAAGGCTACAAAAGCAAAAAATCTTTTATTTTATTTTATGTAAGCGTGATATTTCAGTAAAATTGAACTAGACGAGCAAGAATGTGTTATTCTGTAATTCCGTTGGCAGGTGGTTGCGACAAACAAACCTATTGACGAAATCTCTTGTTAATTGCTGTAGACTTTACATTTCTATAGCTATTAAGCCTCCATCTCGACATCAGCAAATCAGCGATGAGCTTTCCCCATTAACTTGTTACTTCATTGTGTTTTTTGCCACCCCAAAACAAACAAGACAGCTTAATATCAGAAACTTTAATTTGCTCTCAAAAGGTGAAAGGCAAAAGTAAACTTTGTCATCAAGTTTGGTCCCGACTCCCGAGTTAAATAATTTTTGATCAAATAATGCCAATAATTACACCGCTGGATTTCAAAGAAGAAATTCGCAAGTTTCGTGAACAGGATTCAAAACTGCCTCCAATAAACCAGAGGAACGGTAATGAAAACATCTACACTTTTGAGAATGATTTTCACGGCGAATCCTTAACGCTTCCTGATATTTCAACGGCGGCCAAAAGACGAATTCGATCGCGAAAAAAAGCCAAGAAAAATGCTAAATCAAAGAAACATCCTGACAAGGAAACTTCAACTGAGGTGAAAAAAGTCAAGAAAAGAAAATCGCCGCCGATACGAAAAATACCCGGAGAAATTACAAGATCATTCTTGGTAGTGTCAAGTGCCGGTGGTTCAAGTTATTCGCTAATTCAAAGAAGATCCTCTTCAGCAAGCGAGGAAAACTGTTATCGTAAAGACGTTGACTTGTAATTAAACGCTATGCCAGTTAGAAGTGAAACAAGTAAATTCTACTTTGTAAATAAATTATTAATTTTAAACAGTATTGACAATTAATTCTTTAAGCCCCAATCTGAGTCTTGTAATGTCAAGACATACTCAAACTTGCAGGTCAAGCGGAGACTTTTGAAATGATCACAAAATGGAAATTATATTGTTTGTATTTAGCATTGAACCAGTTTTCCCAACCGGTACAACAATGTATAAGCAATGTATAAAGGATTTATGATCAGTAGAAATGATAGTTATGTTTTTTTTATAGTGAGGAAAATGTCAAACGCAAACGTATTTTGCATGTACAAGAAAAATGAAACAGTGACAGTTGAATCCCGATAACTCGAAACTTCAAAGGAAATCTAAAAAGGTTTGAGATAACGGGAGTTCGAGTTATCGAGGGGACAGTAAGTAAGAAAAAGACCTGGAGGGGTATCGAAAAAGGTTCGAGTGTAGTGACAGGTTTGAGTTATTGAGGGTTCGAGTTATCGAGATTCCACTATGCGTAGTTTAAAAGAAATATGAACGTTTCAAAGCGGAACTTAACTGTAACAATCGCATGTATCATTGTGTCGTAAAATCGATAACACCCGGGGCACTTATTAAATGTTGGTAACTCCCTTACTGCATTGGAGGCAGGACTCTTACTGCTTAAAATATCACAGTATGATTGATAACTTACTCGATATTTAAATGTTTCAAAATATAGAAAGATATCACTAAAGCACTGAATCAGAATAACTTCACAGTAATCAGTCAATCAGGGAACACATGCTCACTCTTTCCGTTCTGGTGTTTTTACGCGACCTTCACATACATTCAATCCACATTCAACTAGGCGCTGAATGTCTGTTGATGTTTTCAGGTTTCTTCGTGCAAAAAGGTCACATTACAAGCGATTTATCACTCATGAAGCATATATATTTCGGTTTAAACAATGAAGATGACCGTACGGTCAAAAACGTTTTGGTTTTAGATATTTACTGATATAACATTTTTTAGCCTTTAATACACATACATTTTTACAAGCAAATATTATGAAAACATATTTATTTCTTTTTTCTTGAGTGTATGAGGTATTCCTAAGTTAAAAGTTCTTTATTGAAGATGAATCTTGTTCTAGTTGGGTAGAACCGCTGACTGGTCTTTTTCAATACCGAGGTGACTTTTTTACTTCCACAGTAAAATACTCCAACCTTGGTCCTAAAAAATGACGATAAAATAGATATGGAAAGATGAAAACCCAGGACAAACCCAAACATTATCAGTCTGTACAAGTGTGATGCACGAAATTAAGTCAAAATTAACTTTTTTAAAAAGAATTATAGAGCCCATTACTAGGAGAAGAAGCAGCGTTTCACACCAAAGGCTAATTTTAGAACGTTGTTCCCATGTTGGAGGTTATTGCGCAAAACAGTAGACTCGTCAGGTCATTAAAGCAGGACAAACCACTAAAAGAAAACCTCTTCGCAAAGAATCCCCTCCTACAATTTCTTGAAAAACTTGCGCACTTATAAAAATCCGACTTATTTAAAAAGAACGTAAAAAGTTGTACCCTAACAACTAAAACAACAAGCAATTTCGTTAGGTTTTTCAGACATGTTCACACCGAACATTCAAGTTGTAAATTGTGCGGTGCAGTTTAAAAATAGTTTGTAAAGGCTTAACTATTCTCACAAAATAAATGCTTCGTGTTCAATGCAAAACACATTCAAATTTACCTTGGATTTTCGCGGCTTACTCGGTCAAACACGGCTTTCCATGAGGGTTTATTTTGATGCAGTCTGCTGGTAAGCCAACCGTTGCGCTGTTTTAAGTTCATGAAAACCTGAAAATGAGCATTATATCCCAAATACACTCATATATTTATTTGGCCATTGTTTGAATATAGTACGTCAAAAGACATCAGAAAAAACAGTTGGCAACGCGTCAGAAAACTGAATCACACATATCAGAAAATAGGAAGGAAAATGAAATCTCAAAAGACAAGCAGCCAAAATTTTTTATGTTGATCGCAAATGGGTACAAAATTCTAATTAAAAATTATGTTATATTCTGGGTATTGTTATTTGTGACAGGTAGATAAAGTATAAGGAATCGCTTTGGCTTGGGAAAAGCCCAAACCTGGCTCGGGGGTGTAGATCACGGAGACGTTAAACCTGCTTCCTTGCAGGGAGGGTGGGCTGGGTGATAACTGCTTAATGTCGCGGACTACAGAAGAGTGCGTCGTTTGTTTTCTATACGGCTATTTGTAAATTATTGCCCAGGTTTCGAATAGCGTCTCCACCTTAAGAACCAAAAATGTTAACTGACAAAAGGTAAAGAAATATTGTCGACACTAGAAAACTAGTCACAATTGGAACTGACACTGAGTTTGTACCATCCCCCTTCACGCCTAAAATATCAAAACACTATGCATTACATGCGCATTACCTGATCTTCTGCCTGCGATCCTGTGACGTAAAAGTTACATATAAGGAAATCTGGTTGGTTACTCTCCCAAAGCTGCAAAACACGCGAACAACGAACAGTTAGTGAAGGTTTGTTTAAACAAGATTACATGTATAATCTAGAAAGCTGTGCTCACGAAAGGAAACTGTGTAAAGCAGCTTAACTGCGAGACATGTTGCAAGATACACAGTCTAGCGACGGGGAAAATGTTTTGTTTGTCTTAATTCAGTGTTGAATTCCCTTCAAAGTCAACAAACGAAACAAATTTCACTGTTTTTATAAAAAGTTGAAGTCTACATTGGAAGCTAGTGGCCTGTTAGGCTGGAGATAAACAATTAGACTACTCGCCCTCGTTTTCTTTGAGCGAATAGTCTTATTGGCTGCACCTCGTTAAATTTTCGCTTATAGAAACCGGCTCGGTATAAATGAACACATATTCCCAGTCCCGTAGCACTGCGTTTCACCGAGCTTTCACTTTACTGTAATATGAAGCATGAGAAATTCATACCTCCTTGTGGGCGGAGTGTAAAAGGTCCACAAACCATTGAAAGGACTTTACGTGTTTACAAACCCACACAAAATACAGTCTGTTGAGCTGCAAAGGTTTCCTTGTTTCTATCTTGTGCCTGTAAAAGACGAACAGTTCTGAATAAAGCCTGGTTTTCACTAGCGACGCAAGCACAAGCACAAGCGCAAGCACAAGCGCAAGCACAAGCACAAGCGCAAGCACAAGCTGAAGCACAAGCGCAAGCACAAGCACAAGCGCAAGCACAAGCGCAAGCACAAGCGCAAGCACAAGCGCAAGCACAAGCACAAGCGCAAGCACAAGCGCAAGCACAAGCACAAGCACAAGCACAAGCACAAGCACAAGCGCAAGCACAAGCACAAGCGCAAGCACAAGCACAAGCACAAGCACAAGCGCAAGCACAAGCGCAAGCACAAGCGCAAGCACAAGCGCAAGCACAAGCGCAAGCACAAGCGCAAGCACAAGCACAAGCGCAAGCACAAGCGCAAGCACAAGCACAAGCACAAGCACAAGCACAAGCGCAAGCACAAGCACAAGCGCAAGCACAAGCACAAGCACAAGCACAAGCGCAAGCACAAGCGCAAGCACAAGCGCAAGCACAAGCGCAAGCACAAGCGCAAGCACAAGCGCAAGCACAAGCGCAAGCACAAGCGCAAGCACAAGCGCAAGCACAAGCGCAAGCACAAGCGCAAGCACAAGCGCAAGCACAAGCGCAAGCACAAGCGCAAGCACAAGAGGAATCACACAAAAAGGACAAATTTTGACCCTTGTGCTTGTGCTTGTGACAAGCACAAGCAGAAGCATCAGAATACAATGCGCTTGTACTTTTGCTTGCGTCGAAGCCGTTTTCACTGTGAAATAAAAGCGGTTATCCTTGTGCTTGTGCTTGCGCTTGTGCTAGCGTCGCTAATGAAAACCAGGCTTAACACAATTCAGCAATCATGTCCCCAAGCCCGCTATTCTTTTGGTCAGCACCAAAAACACGGACTCTGGCCAAGTCCGATTTGAAAGCCCGTGATTAATGAACTTCTGCTCGTTTCAGCTCAAATCTGATTGGCTGACAATCGAAAACGAACACTACGCACGCTCAAAAAGTCGAACTCAGTTGTCCAGAGTCTGCGTTCTTGGTGCTGATCAAAAGAAAGCCAGGCTTTGGAGACAAGAGTGCTAGTGACAACTCAGTAGGATCGCTTTTTGTATTCGCAGCCCACAGAAATCGAAACGTCATTACAACCGGAATGGTCCAAATCTTGACATCGATGGGTGTGTCCAGAAGTCTATAACTATTGTTAAGTTGAAACTGAGTGATGTGCTGGGCTATTTAATTACGGTAATGAGACAGAGACTTAATTTCGCGCCCTTTTTCCAATAAGCGCCCCCTTTTAACGAGTGTCACCCTTTCGATGCGTTTCGCCTATTATTGCTCTTATATATTCTAATAAGCGCCCAAAGAGTAAAGACAAAACTATTGAGTGAATAAAAGTTTAGAATTGGAAATGTTTTGAGAGATAACGTACTTTTCGAGTCTCAGGTCTGTGCGTATTCTGTGCTCGAGTTATCTGAAAAAAAATCAGTCCGGTAAAATGTTCCATGACTTACGACGAGAGTTATGGTATAAAAAAGTAGAAAAGTTGAAGACGACGTATCTCTCCTATCTTAAACGGCTTGTCTTAAACGAAACGGTTTCGGAAGGACTACTATAAACACTAAACTGTAAATTTACTTATCCAGCGCGCTCTGCATTTAAAGCTGATTGTGACGTCAAATTTTCACTTCGCTCTTTTTCGCGGAACGAACAAGTTGTGCGTTCATCGCGAGAAGAAAAAAGTTTTGTTGTAAGCATGAAGTTTGTATATCTGCTTTCGGCGCTGACGTTTTTCTTGTTGTTATCATATCTTACGTATCCTGCTGAACGAGAAGGTGAGATTTTCTTGTGTTTTTAAACTCTATTCTCGTTTTTTTTTTGCGCTTTAAATTTTCAACCCGAGAGCCTAAAATAATGCGTTGTTCTCATTATAAACATTTGCTTTTCAAAACACTTTATACCATTTCTATTCTTTAAGTGAAAAAAAAATTGACGCCAGTCTAAGAACGGGTACTTGTTCACCGATTGCAAATTCAAAAAAAAAAGTTTGGACAAACAAAAGTTGTTTCCAGTTTTTCGGAAAACCAAACAACTGCAGTTGTCATGGCGATTTTCACGGGGCATCGCGCGCGCGAGCGTTTTTCTTATTTTGTTGTAAGCGCGCGCTTGGACGGTTACATTTAAGATTACTTCTTCCTGAAAGTCATAGTTTAAAAGGGGGGCCAAAAAAATGTTAGTATTTATGTCACAGTTTGTTATCGTCTTCACGTTGGCGTTTCTTGAAAGGCTACCTCAAGGGAGAAAGTTCATTTCTAAAACAAGAATGAATAACATAACAGTTGTGAAATCATTTGATTGCAGAAATTCTCAAACCTGTTGAGAAACGGGATTTTTTCCTGAAGGATTTTACCCATGGCACGATCATAGCTGGAAGCTGGCTTGACAAGGTTGGTGTATTTGCGTAAAAAAACGAGGTTCGCGGCAAACCCACCGATGACACTAATAATTTGCTAATATTATGATATTTAACAATTATTCACCGAAGGCGAAGTGATTATATACTACTTATTAACCGAGAGTGAGGTCATAGTCAGGTGCCCAGGAGTCCAAAATGTGACACCCACGGGCATTTTTGTCTGATTTTTGGCAACATAGCCATTTGTACTAAATCGAGTACGCTGATTTCGAAAATCAATGTTGCCAAGCTTAATTCTTGCGTTAAGATGATGTTTTGATGCATTTAATTATGACGTCATGGTCCAAATAAGGAATTTTCTTTCCTTTAGCTATTTTAAGCATAATTCATCCAGAAGTTCGTTCAAAACATTATTAGTATACTGTAAAATAATTTTAAGAATTTTTCTGATAGTTTTTATACCGTTTTTATGAATATCAAGCCGTCTTGTGGGAAGTGACCACGCCCTCTCATAAAAAATCACTTTATCACGGGTATAGTGTTAACATTTTGTTTAAAAATGAATGTGATTCTTGTATTAATAAAAAGTAGTATTTGAATTGCTCCACAAACATCAGCGATGTTTAACATACACCATAACGACTGCTTTTATCCACAAAGAGAGTGGCAAGGAGAGACAGAAGCAAGATAATGAAGCTGAGAATTCTGTACATTCCACACAACAAAATCCGGGTTGTTCTTGTCAGGGACAAATGAGACATTGCAAAAAATTGTCAAGAAAGATCTCGTGACTCTAGAAATAAAACAAGATCTTTCGATTGGACAGACTCAGCTTGAACGATTCGTGGAATGGAGGCTACTATCTTCAGACAGAGAGGAAGAACGGGAACGGGAAGAAGGGATGGAAGACAAACTTTCGTGACCCTGTTCGCAAGAATAATCCACCTCTATTTGCCAGCCTTTATGAAGTTAAAAGTGCTGCAACTAGCCGCAAAAAGAGAAAGACTTTAAATTTGCATGGAAACCAGATTATTCTATGTTGTCTAGTCACGGTGTATGAAGGCAGGCGCGAGATAAACATGCAAGCCATATTGTAGCATCTGAGGTATAATGCCGGTGCCACTGTTTCTCGCAGAAATGAACCCCACAAGTGTGAAACAAGTCAATTTTAGAAGACGTTCTCAGAAGAAAAGGTCAGTGCCTAGAGTCAGTTTGTTCTTCGATGGCTTCGCCCTGGTGGCAGCATACTAATTATGGTGGCAGCTATTGGCAAACCAAAAAATGCAAATGCTTTCGGTGGGTTTGCGAAATGTTACGTAAACACTGTTTTACGGAAAGGTCCTAGATACCAGAGGATTGATGTGTTACTCGATGGGAGGCACTCCATAAAAGCAACGACAAGAAGTCGACGCTTCGAGAACACGGCGCGGCCTGTGAGCAGAGTCATTGAAGTACGTAAGAGAGGTTGAGTTGCGGCCGATGAAGTGGCGAGCATTTTTGGCACTAGGAGACAACAAAGCGGACTTTGCACGGATTCTCTCAGATGAACTTATCTCGCAGGCACTGACTCTGCAATCGTAGTATATCTGGTGGTTTTTCATACGAAGTGGATTCTGCTCAGATTCTGGCCTAGATGTAGCCTTTTTGAGATCCAACCAAGAGGAAGTCGATACGAAGTTTGTTCGTTATGTAGTCAGTCATAGCGGGAATGTCGACAACATTATAGTTTCCACTCGAGGCACAGACTTGCTGTTACTTCTCCTGGCACATCGATCGCGCTAAGCTCTCGTCAACAGTGTGGATATGGGCAGGAACTTCAGAGAATCTAACGTAAATAACTTTAGAGGATGTCTCAGCAAATCTTCCTAATAACTCGTCAAGTTCATTGTTACCATCTCACACCATCACCGGCTGTAACAGCACCTCTTTCATCTGTGGAGAGTTATCACAGAAAAATTTGTTCTTCTCTTTTCGGTCGGCGAAGATGTCCTCAAAGCTGACACCACTACCTCCGCAGAAAACGTTTATTTGTTGAATGTATGAAATCCGATCTGACCACTGGCTATATATGTGCCTCTTCGCTATGAATTTAAATAAACGCATGCCATGTGCACTTGGCTGTGTGGATGCACAAGACCGACGCTAATTGCTATATCAAACTGCGCTAAAGCGCTTTAAAGAAACTTGTTTAAAAAGCAATATTAGTTCAGTGTTTTTAAAAAAGTTCAGAAGATATATTAAAAATATTTACCGATATTGATTAAAAATATTATAGACAGATTAAACCTGAAAGCAAGGAGCAATGTTATGATCATTTTAAATTCGTTAATTTTATATGCGTTCAACCAAAGTCTTTATCATGAGCCTATAACAGACAAAGTGCATTGTGAAATAAGTTAGATTCAGCAATATACAAGACAATCAATAAAGTTTTATCTCTAACTAAAACAACGATGATATATTACGACATTAACTATGATGTTATTTTCATTTAGTTTACCACAAAACTTAAACAAAATGCAGAAACAAGGGAAACTCGATATATGAAAATTGTAATGGCGTCATTCTTGATGCTCGCTAGCTCTTAGCTTCAGCGTGGCACGACGACCATATTTTTCTTTCTTATTGCAACTATAGCGATTTGTTAATACAAATATCGCATTTGTTCTTTGACAAAATATCAAAAACTACACCCGTGATAAGGTTCCCGCGATATGGTGAATTTTGTTTAAGAGGGCGTGGTCAATTGTCACTGAAGGGCTTGATTTTCACATAAAAAGAGTAAAAACTCTCAGAAAATTCTTGAAATCATTTTAAAAGCACACTAACAATGCTTTAAATGAATTTCTGGATGTATTATGCTTAAAATAGCTAAAGGAAAGAAAATTCCTTATTTGGACTATGACGTCATAATTAAATGCATCAAAACATCATCTTAACGCAAGAATTAAGCTTGGCAACATTGATTTTCGAAATCAGCGTACTCGATTTAGTACAAATGGCTATGTTGCCAAAAATCAGACAAAAATGCCCGTGGGTGTCACATTTTGGACTCCTGGGCACCTGACTATCATTACAGGGGAATCTCAGACCGAGGCCGTGATGTATTGACCGAGCGACAGCGAGGTCAATACATCAAGGTCAAGGTCTGAGATTCCCCTGTAATGGCCGAACGGACGAGGTCAATAAGTTATTTATTATATGGCCTTTAAGCACTATTCAAAAAAGAGTATAATCAAGAGAAAAAAACACTGGAGGTAAAACTCGCTCTCTGTGGCTCTCTTCGTTGCTCATACTAAAGAAGTATCGGTATGCTTATATTTTTCTTTCAGTTATTGAAAAGATAGTTGTATTTTGTCGGCATTTTTTGTTGTTTTTTGCCCCCTCACTGGTAGCTTTTACTCACAACTCAAAAAACCGTCGATCCGAAAAAAAAGTTTCATAATGCCCGGTCATTACAAGAAAATAATGCCCGCTCAGCAGCCAATCAGAGCGCGCGTACTATTGTAGACATATAATAATGTTGAATAATCATTTCACCTTCGGCGAATAATTGTTTAAGTATAATTTTCAGAGGTGAATATCAAAAAAGGCAAAATTGCAATAGAAAGCACGAAAACAACAAACAAAAGTGCTCGCTTGCATACGTGTAAACCAGTTTAATTCAGCGATTGAAATCATAATTAACGCTCGAGTTTTAGCAATAAAACGGAACAAAACAAACACTACGAAAAAGATAGATATCCGGTACCTTTGTTTAATCGTTGGTGACTTCTGAGCAATTGTGTGAATCCTCTCGAAATTACTAGCTCCAGTGAGAAGAGAACTAAATAATGTTTTGACAAACGATCATGACTGAGTACATGACCGTGTGCGATCTTCAAAACCACCATGTTTATGATCAATTCTAATGCCTTGCAAACCATCTCTTGAAAATATTTTCGGTCCAAAAGCCTTGGTAGTAAATTTGCAAAATTCCCAATGATTCAAATATTCAGGATTTGGAGTAATTTCTTTTAAATGAGAGAATTTTTCATTCCGCAAATGCCGCCATGTTCACTGGCATGGATGACAAACGTGGCATGGCTTAGTAGCTATACCTTCAGATGCAATATTCACCGCCTAGCGCGGTGAATATTGCGACATAGTCCGAGCTTCTCGACCAATCAGAATTGAATTCACCTCTGGAAATTATACTAAAACCTGATGTTATCTTTTTCTGGTTATAGGATTATGTGGTTAAGATGGAATTTGAATCTATCAAACTGGAAATGAAACTTGCTTTTGAATTCAATGAGGACAAAAACTCGGCAAATGTCAACAGCACACCCAATGATAACAGCACACCCAAACATGGCAAGGTATTAAAATATCACACGTTATCGAAGGGAGGCTTACAATTTTCTCTGTCGTGTAATCTTACAGTCAGTATGTGTAATATAATTTTAAATCAAGCTTTAATAATATATTCAATTTTAGTTTATTTTAAGTTTCATGACAAGGGAAAGCTGCTAGAAAATCTTTTCGTCTGTAGCGTTTTTCTTATGGTATCGCACTTATTATTGTCAGATCCACAGGTTTAAAGAATCCACTGAATATCCCCGAAATGCCACATGTCGCATTCACGAAACATTCAAACTCGGATCTCCAAGCTTGCTGACGAGAGTCTGGGACTTTACAGTGACAACCGCAAAGCAGACATGGAACAAATGTTACGAAACCACAGTGGCAACGGCTAATGGAGTTTGGAAAGGAATTTCATGGATGACTGGATGGATCTGGTGTAAAGTCACTTCGCTGGCTGATAAGGCGCGGAATGGATTTAGATGGTTGGTCAATAGGGTTGGACGGTTGTAGATGGCTGGCTGATCGGGCCTGGAACGGGTTAACCTGGATGATCGAGAGACTGTGGAATGGCGTGACATGGATGGTAGACTGGATTTCGCATGGCTTTGTATGGATGACCGAGAGAGCCTGGAATGGACTGGCATGGATTGGAAAACTGTTTCTCCCTGGCAACTACGTGACTGATGCTGTTGTGAAGTTTTATAATGGATATCTGGACAGTAAGTAAAGAACCTTTTTGTTGTCATCAGATTCAGATCGTCAACTGTGATAATATATTTAACTGACGCAGGAGCATGTGCCAGGATTATTTACTTACTTCTGATATACTTCTTGCATATGCTGATAGAAACAGCATGGCGCGTTTGTCACAACTGGGCAATGTTCATATAAAAACACGCCCCTATATAATAAGTGCACCTCGTTTTGGTTCACCTCTGTTTTGCTCTATTTAGGCTTTTCTTTACAATTATTTTGTTCGTTTATCCCAACAGAGCACGTAAAACATGTTAAAGCACGCATTTCTGCCTCGACCTGGAAAGATGTCTTTTTTATGATGTCATCCGTGATTGTTGCGAATGTTGCTCTCCTTGCAATTTACCTGTTGGTTAAATCCACAGTGAACTTCATTCGACGATTATTGTGAGTAAAGTACAAAAAGTGAGCGAAACGAAAGTCCCTTTATGTCTCGTTTCCAGATCCTACTCATATTATCGGTATGGTGTCGTCAGAGCATCGCTGACGTTTTTCCTTCCGTCGCTCTTCAAAGACCCCACAAATAACAGAGTAAAAGAAATGTCTAGAAAGGCGCTGGTGATTCTCTTGCTGAATTACCGCTTACCAGAACAAGTGTGGAATAGCCCCACCCGTCAAAATTTACCATTTATTTTCCGGAAATGACCCAACTAAAGTTTGATACTTTGGAACATAATTAATCCTTGGAACCCCGGTCTCAATCAAGTGTAGGAACATTCTGCAAAAACAATTTTCTTTCTCATGTTGGTTAAAACCCAGCGTTTTTGTCGGCCTATTCCTGGGACAGCATGTTAAACGGACTAGTTGCCTGTTGCTAAAATGTAAGACACATCAATCATGCTCTAAGAATAGAAGATAGATCAGGATCTTTTTGTTGTTATCAAAACTAACTTATTTACTGGTTTATCTTTTTGCAGGAAAGCTCGTAAAGACAGGATAGCTGCTGCCAATTTACCGCCTGCACCAAAGAAGCTAATATGGCGACCAAAGCCAAAGAAAAAACACAAGAATAAGAACAAGAATAAATGGTAGTGGCCCTTTTTTGAACTGTTCACTTTTTGGTCTGCAAATGAACATTTCTGTATTTTTCTTTGGAGATGTCTTCTTTGTAGGAAACCAAGTTTAAAACGTTATTGAAAACAAGCAGTTTTGCTGGCCATTTCGTTATTAAAGATGGTTGTATTTTTATATGTTGTATGGTGGTGTGTTTTAAGATACAAACTTGTTAACCTTTGTGTACCGCTCGCGTTATAAGGCCAACATACTTCCATCGATGGAGAAAGGTCAATTTTTGCCCTTCTGGTGGTCAGTTTTTGCGGGAAAAGGGTGGATGTTCCCTGGATCCGCCTCAACTTCTCAGTAATTACAGAAACAAAAAACAGCGAAAAACGGTCTGCTTTCGCATGCTACAATATAAGAAGCTGTGTTTGAAGTAAGAATTTGCTTGTTAATCTATAAGGCTGAACCTCAAATAGAACATGAATTTGCGTCATATAACCAGATCGTTCTAGCTGACAGTTGGTTGAAAAAGAAGAATAATTTTGTTTGTAATTGAAACCTTACAATTCTCAAGTAAATGACCCAGGTGTATCACAATCTACCGATCGTACGTAATCAGTCCAGGGAATACATCATTTAAATGGTATTCTACTGTGGCAGTTTGCATTGTCCCCAGAGGTCGTGAACCTAATCAGCACCTAGTATCACGACTTAGGCTGGTCCAACTATTTGAGCATGCGAAGATCATTCAGTTTCGACCTTCATATGGACCTGGCAACCTCGTTCCCAGACATAGGCGTACGGGCCGGGGGGGCGGGGGCTGCAGCCCCCCCAAATTTTGGGCAACTCAGATTTTTTGGGCAGCAAGAGAATTTGGGCAAAGCCAGTTTTTAAACGGAAGTTTTTTTCGAAACGCGATAGATATTTTCTTTTTTAACCTGAAGACGGCGTGTTAAAGCCAGTTAAATTCACATGAGACAGTGGCTGCTTAGCACCTGATGAGTTTCTGCTGGTAGTGAAGGGGATTTGTTGATATACATATTTGTAAGTTTTTGACTGTTGGGCACTGTACTGCAAATATCTGTCACAGTTAAACACCTGATAAAGAAAGCTTCTCCGCGTTGCTAAATTTTACAAAATCGACGGCGAGATTCTTGAAGCCGAGCAGAAAATGTGCGCGAGTTTTCGTCGTGTGTGCGGATTAGGCTTCATGACTTTTTCAGAGAGAATGATCTATTTGATAAGTTTTCAGTTTCCTTCAAGGTTCATATCGATCATTCAGTGCGTTGCGTAGATTGAAAACTTACCTCCGCAGCACCTGATGGGGCGACAACGTGTCAGTAAGGCCAAGTAAAAAACAAAACAAATGTTTCTCGTCCCCGCCCGCTTCATTTTTTTTTTTGGGCCGCTTCTCTTTTTTATTTATTTTGTTTTTGGAAAAGTTAGAACGAACAAAAAAAACTTTACATCCTTGTTACGCTAGGTCCGTATTGGATAGGACAATTACTTTGCAGGATTTATTTTGAAAGTTCGCTTCTGGCCTGGAGAATTTGAAGATGGAGGAAAAAACATCGATATTCGAACACTGACAGGTATGAAATGCAACAAAATAATAGATAATTAAAAAATAACAAAATTGCGCCCGCCCGCTCTCTCTTTTATAGAAATCCGGACGATAAACATTTGTTTTTGTTTTTTTACTTGGCTTAAATTATTACTTGTCATCGCACTTATTAGCATTTATTAAATAGCATATTCCAACTCTGTAATCAACAATGACATGGATCGTATTGTTGACATCTTCGGCCGTCGAAATGGTAGAGACAGCTATTTCTTTTAACATGTTTTATGAGCTTATATGATATATTCTTATGTAAGAAATTTTTCACTTCATCTGTAAGCCTATGTTAGTGCATCGTATGACCCTCGTTTCTTCTCGACTGTTTCGTAAAAATTTGGGCAACTTGCGAGAATTTTTTGGGCAAATGTCTCACCGCCCCCCCTGGCAAAAAATTGCCCGTACGCCTATGTTCCCAGAGGCCATGTATGCAATGGAATGTAACATTCCAACAGGATAAAGGGTCTACCTTATTGTTACTTATTTTCGCGGGAACTTAATTTCGCGAAAATGGCACGGGCATATTTTGCGGCATTTAATTTTCGCGATTTGGCCAAAAATACGTAATTAACATAAAAAAATACAATAGAAAACGTTTGAAATAAATTTTCGCGGGTCTTAAATTTCGCAAAAAATCGCGAAAATAGCGAAAATTAAGTTCCGCGAAAATAAGTAACAATAAGGTATTTTCTTTATGAAATAATTAAAATTCAGACTAGTGCGTAGTTTAGTGACAATGACCTAACCAGTATGTTGTTTTACAAAGTTAATGAGCAGTTGCACTCGACCGTTTACCTGAGTTCATTGATGAGTGCAGCGAATGGAGTGACACCAATTCCTGTCGCTATACAAAGACTGACGTCGTACCTCCAAACATCCTAGAAAAAACAATTATCACAATACTATTACTAAAAAACACAGACGCGTCTATACAGCAAACATTGGGGGTCCTGGGGAGCTATGCATGCATGGCTGCCTCGTCCCCAGGCGCCGATCGGCCGGATGGTTGAGGCGGTAAGGCGGGAAAACAGGGAGCGCGGGGATTGATGGTTAGGATGACGCCTGAGGACGAGGCAGCATGCATGGCGTTATGGGTTGGCGGGCCCTTTACAGGGGGCAACACAAGACTCAACTTCCAGAGAAAACTACATTTCCACACGAAACTCAGCCAAGCCTGACGACTTCCACACAAAGCACAACTTTCACACGAAACTCATCTTCCACACTAACATCAATTTCCGCACAAAACTTAGCCGACTTCCAAACACAACTCAACTTTTACACAAAACTATGCATCCACAATTAAATAGCGTCATAAAATAAATAAATGTCACCTTACCATGCATGGGCTTCCATAAGGTCCATCCACAGCAATTCTATATGATCAATTGTAGAAATATAAATCACCATATTTTCATTTACCGAACTTTTCCACAATCAACATTAGAACAATACAACACCTCCGGGGATTTCTCGATTTTCTCTCTGAAGCAAAACTAGCAGGGTTGAAATTTTTGAGAAATCAACTGTAGAAAGTAGTTATGGTTAAACACGTTTCCTGCACTTAGGAAACCAACCATTAATAAGCGGTAGTGAGCTACAGAGTGCTCTTGAATGATGTATCAAATTTTATATTTAAATTGATGTTGAGATAAAGAGAAAACGCCAGGTTCTTGATGGCGAGAGCAAGCCCTCATTATTAATATTACTCTGTAGCAAGTAAACGTGTGAAGGTTTAGGTTTTGTAACTTGAATATCAAACTAATTTATGCGCACACTTACTTAACATCAGGTCTCGTAGAACTAAAGTATTCTCCATTTTGTATCGAAGAAGTTAGAGTTTTCTTGTTTTGTTCCCAGTCCGATCTCGCCAGAAACAGCATATCAGCAAATTTCTCTAAATGACAAAAAAAAAAAAAAATCGACAACACAACTATCAAGCATTGAACATTCACAGGTACATAAATAGGTATAAACAAGTTGCAGTAAGAACCTTATTTTACGAAAATTCCAAGCGAGGGGGTGGTGAGGGTGTAGTCTGCGACAGAGTGGCAATATGCCAAGACGTTGCATGCTGTGGAAAGCAGATGAACGCTGTCACTGGTGAGCTCAACCCGGAGGAGGGGGAACTCCGTGTGCTGGACTTAACGAGAAGGCTCCAACCGAAAGGGGTTCATTTTTAGGCTGTAGGTATATTTAAGGGTAGGGAAAACTGTTTTGTAGCTAGTTAAAAGGACTTTTCAAAATATATCGAACAAATTCACCGAACGGTTTTAAGGGGTTACTCGAAGGAAAACGTAATAAAAGAGATGCAGTATCCCTTTTGTAGTTATGTGATAGGGGTACCATTTTTTATCGAAGTTATGCGAAAGGGTTACCTTTCCGGTAAAAAATGCTATATGAAAGGGTAAGTGTTTTGAACTCGGCGCCCTCTCGGATCCGGCCGGGAGCAATGAGAGGCGGCAGTACCCCACCCACCGGGGACCTATAAAGCATGTTTCCAAAAGAGATCGGGGCTTTTCAGCAGGACACAGAAAAAGTTTACAAACAACAGGTCAGAGGAATAATACTCATACGTACAGCGATTGTAGAGCGCTACCTTGTTGTGCTCGTCAGTAAATTAGGTCAGAAGTTCTTTTATTAAAATACGTTGTTTTCTACTCACCGGTCCAGTCTCCTAGGATCTTACAATGTATGGAGAATGACGTATCTTCTGATGAAGGACACTGTAAAAACAGAGACGATTGATTTCTTTTATTCATGTTGATCTTTTGGAAGGATCGAATTCGTTTTGTTTGAAACGCGCCATAGTAGAGGAGTCGTTTTAATATTAATGATGTCTCTCACCTGTGTCAGTGAGAACGGATGCCACTCGAATCTTGATACATCTGCGCATTTGACGAACACGTACTACAAACAAAGGAAATATTTCATTCAGTGATGATCAAGTCTCCTTCGCAGCCGCTTTTTTTTGGGGGGGGGGGGGGGGGGGCGCCCAGGGGGGGTGATGATCCGTACTGCACAATCAGTAGTCTATAAATAAAGTTCATTGACTTCTGGTACATATAACTTTTCAAATACTGAAAATCAACGGCATCCATTATGGACAGTTTTTTGCGTGCCAAACTGAAAGTGTGACTATCTTTTATGTTTTCGCGAACGTTTTCGCGATTTTGAGGTGGCTCGCGACCATTTCGCGAGGTTCACTGAGTGCTGAGTAGACACAGTTTACTTTCCTTGGTATTTACATTCATGTAATAACGACTCACAAGGATACGTCAATAACAAAACGAAGGGCAGGACCGAAAGCACACGTACAGAGCAGCCACTGTCACAGAGATGCTTGCGTGAGTTGCTGAGTCTGACGACAAATCCAGATGATTTCCCCTCAGTGACTCCATCACCGCGGTATGTTCGCGACACTAGTCAGTCCATTCGCGAGGACGCAGTTAAAGTGCGCGAAAAGCATGTAATAAGGTAATCATAAAACGAATTTCAAAAAGCTTAAACCCGCCTTGATTGGCTATAGAGCGTTCAGGAAGTGACAGCTGCACTAAAGATCACCTGAAAAGCGCTCTCGTCATTTCCTGTGTACTTTGTAGCAAAACAAAACACGGTTGATTTTTTTTTATTTCATTAACACACCTACGAAAATCAACTTGTGATCGCTGACACGCTTGTTTAAAATTTATTCCAACATTCAGGGTGATGACGTCATTACCTGTCCAGGTTCAGCTGTAAAATTGTCCTTTTTCATTTTTACTTTCACGACTCTATCGCTATGTTCAACCACCTAACAATTTGTGGGAAAAATGCAAAAGAGAAGAATTTAATTACTTAACAAGTATTTGTTACCCTTGAACATACCCGGGGGCCGGGGAACAGCTTCTTTGTCGAAAACTGATGATGCTGCAACTTTCCAATTCGTTCTAGACAATTAAATGTTTAACAATGTATTATGTTCCAAGCTGTCCTCTATCAGAGGCCGGGGACCACAGGCGACCCTACTTTTGTCTTTGGGCAACGTGTATAATTTGCTACCATAAAAGCTTGTATGAGCTGGGCACCCAAGATTTCTTACATCAGAGCATTCGGGCACCCTGCAATTATTCTAAGAGAACAGCTTTGCATGATGTTTCATTCGTCTGTTTTTTTTTTTGTTCGTTTGTTTCTGTGGCTGTTTTTATTCCTTCACTAGCGGACGTCTCACCGATTCATTTGCATTTATTTTACTTTTCTTTATTCTTTTACACCAAGAAAATGTTGAGTACCGTTGCCGGTGTTATTTAATTCTTACGAAAAATCTATCCCGGAAGGTTATTGCAGAAATGTCTATTCAGCTCGACGAGAACTGACTCGAGCCAAAATGACATTGTCTGTTACCCCAATAGCAATTCCGAGGCTTCTGATGTACAATGTCAACATTACAAACTAATATTTTAAAATACAGCCAATATCTTTTCTTGGACGCATTTTTTTCTCAATATCTATATGCGTTTACACGCGTTCCTCACCTGAATTAGCTCCACTTTTTGAAAACTTCTAAAAGCCCTTACCAGGCGCTCCGTTATGTAAACAAAAAGCGGCCCAACACACCATACCCAGGCCTGGAAGTCAAAGAGAACACATATTTAGCTTTGAAAAAAAAAATGTACCCCTCAGTCCGGTGTTTAACGAGCTAACCAAAAAAGCAACCTTACCCATTCGACACGAGAAAGAAATGAGAAGAAACTGAGGCGAGTTGCATCTGTGGAGCCGTTACTAGGGACAATAATTATGGCTTCTCTTGTTCTGACCCTAGTAACGGTTTCACAAGGGACTGCAGCAAGATGAGACTTGCCTTTGATTTTCTCCTCGCTTCTAAAGTGGCGAATGATTATTCAGTTAACGTTCTATAAAACGTGGTACGTGTGATTCGAGTTACCTCTGGTTTATCAGCCTGGAACACTGGATCTTCTGAGCACCATACCACGTGACTGATATTTCCCCTCTGATTGGTTATATTCTGAGCCATCTTACATCCGGGTGAATGTGTGTCCAGGTTTACTTGGTGTTTTATTACGCCACTGTAAAAGAAAATAATTGGCCAACAAAATCACCGAGTTATTGGCCGATACGATGTTAGACAGCACATCCTTAAAGGAGCCACGTCAAAACAGAAACAGTGCATCTTTTGAAAACATTGGCCAAATTTCTCAAATTAAGGCTAATTTACACCCTACGATTTTTCGGCCCGCGTTGGCCCAAATTTTATAAGATAACAAGTCTGCAGATAAAAATCGGCCAGATTTATAAAAATCTGTTGCAATGCAACAGACCCCCTGCTTTTTCTGTTGGTTGCAGTTTTGTTTGGTTGTCGTGTAACCTTTCTCTATGATCGTGAATGGAGATCAATGATTCAGGGTCGGGAAGGCTTTGAGGAAGTATTAAAGAAGAGGCAATAGCTACAACAGAAGAGGGAGTTTTTTATTTTTTTACTCACCCGAAACCGTGGACAAAAAGAAGTAAAAAGAACACGATAAACAGATGATGAGTATACCAAAACATTTCATATGACGCGCGCCTACAATACGGAAAGATAAGTAAAAAAATAAAAGAGAAGTAAGTAATCTGCGTGTAGACACCTCAGACGTCTGCGCGCAGACGAATGAGTACCATCAAAAGCCAAGCTTTCAAGGTATCTCGTTAATATGGGCAAAAAAAAGAAAAACAAATGAGCACAGCATCTTTTTAATTGTTAGAAGTCTTTGATTACCTCACAGCAGTGGTAGACGTTATAATCTAAAAGGAAACAATAAAAAATTTGATTTGTTAAAACTTTTATTAGCAGCGAAGGAAAAAAGAAGAAACAAATGAACGAAGACACTAACGAAATGTAGAAAGGGAGAGAGAGAGAGGGAGGGAGGGAGGGAGAGATGGCGGGAGGGAGGAAGGAGGGACGGACTTACGGACGGCGGACGGACGGCAGGCGGACCGCGGAATTAGTACGAACGACCAAACGAACGAAAGAATGAATGAGTGAACAAATGTGTGAATGAATGAACGAATGAAGAGAAAATGGACAGACGTATGAGCGAGTGACGGACGAAAAACGAAAAAACGACCTGGTGAGGGATGGATTAGCACAGCTACCAATGTTCTACGTACCATTGCAAGCAAAAGTAGCGTCATCAGCAATCCCGTTACTCCAGCAACTGCAAAAGAAGTGCTTACTTTATCAAAAAGACGTTTCATATTCTTGCATGAAAATTTAAAATTGGAAACTGAACAAAAGTGGGAATCAAAACATTGGCACAAGTCGGTTACACATGGAATCAATGGCCTTACCTGAGGTAACGAAGAGTTCCAACGGTTCCTGGAAATAAAATAGATAACCGGGAAATGCGAGTCAGACAATCAGTATTATCAATACATAGTCTGATTTATTTAATACTTTTCATTCAATTAAGGCAGAAACAACTGTCCACTTTTATCTCGGAAATCTTTTCACACCTGTCCTGCCACGTTTAACAGGTTCACCCAATCGAAAACGAAAGTAGCTGCAAAAAATTCTCAGACTATACGGCGGCTATATATGTGCAAAAGGTTGAAAAACAGACGTTTTGAGCCGGGCCTTTCTCCGAAAGAAACACAGATGAAAAGTAAATCATACTCTAACCTGATTGGGGTATGAGGCAAAGTTTAAATTCGTGAAGTTAAAGCTGTAATTGGCAGAAAATCTGCCAGCATTTACAACATGGGCTCCGATATGAATCCCTGAAGAAAGAGACAGAAGAGAGAGAAAACTATCAATATTGTGAACGTACATTCGACATTTTACTAAAGAAGAGAAAACAAAAGAACAAAACACAGGGCGCAGAGGAGTCTTATTGCACCGTGATTTTGGCTTTATTCGTTGAGCAATTGCATTTGCTAAGTTCGGTCGCGTGCAAATGGTTTTATGAATCATAAAGGTCGATTTGCGTGGCGTATATAAAGCCGAAATTGCTGTTAAATTAGACTTCTCTTCGCCCTGCTGAACAAGTCATCTGTGTATGACTGTTCTTGAACGTATCATTATCATTATTATTGTCATATAAAGCATTATCATTATCACTATCCGATTACCATCACCGTCACTGTTATCGCAATCGTAATCATTATCATCATCTTCATCAATATCATTGTTTGGAGTTTTTTGTGACACAACAAATATAGAATAAACCAGTGTATGCATCTCAAGTAAGCTCGAGGAACCTCGAAGCCCTAAAAACGCCATTTTAAAGTTTAAAAATTCATAAAAAAATAATGGAGCAAGAAAAGAAAAATCTGAGACACCGTTTTTTAGACCAATATATGTAGATCAAATTCCACATAAAAGTTTTTGCTCTCATGTAAATGTGTTCTCAAATAAACCTAAAGTTGCGCAACATCATAATTGCAAACAAAATGCTGACGTTGCTTATTATAGTCTATATGATCAAAAACAAAATCCAAAATTACAATCTTTATTCAGTAAACTTTCAGAAAATATATACTTTATTGGGGTTACCATTGATGGTTTGCACACAATTTCGCTTGGAACGAAAACGCCAATTTTCCTTCCGTGATACCTTAAATAGTTTTTGTTAACTTGACAACTGTGAAAAACTGCTACACAAACACTTCTGAGATTATTACCTGTATAAATGAGTAGTTTTCAAAATGTCCATAGCTTAGAACTGGATATTTCACTGGTTACACTACGTATTTACTTTCAGCGGAGAGGCAAATAAGGTCATTTATCAGTAATTTGCAACCACGTGACCTACCTGCTGAAATAATGATTACAAGTGCGCATGCCTTGTGAAACCAGATGTTTCTGTCCAATAGACGTCCGAATACAAGGGCAACAACCTGCAGTGCAATTGAAAAACATACAGTTCGCGAATGTAATTGGGCTCTTTCTGTCCTAAACCGAAAATGTAAGGTTTTCCATGTATTGTGTTATTATGCTTATGCTTATTAATGTCACCCGGAGCGTGCTACTTTCGTATATTTGTGCGACAGCATTTTATATTTTTAGCTAAGCCTCTCCCGCGAAAAATTACTGCTTCCGATGAAGTCAGGTTCTACTTTGCGAGAAAATACTGAAATCATGCTATTTATCTCTTATTTCATCTTAGACATCTTAATTTGCCACAATTCAAGACGAGGATGAAGGCGACATTCCTGTAACTTGGCATATTTTTCAGTGACCTTAAAAGTTCATAGATCTTGTAAACTACCGGTGACCTGTATTTCATAAGTTTTTGTCATGCGAAAAATTCGAAAACTGATTAGAAAACCCATCCCACACTAAAGGGGTTCCAGGAAACTGAATCCGTGGTTGACCAATTTAAGGTCAAAAAGGTCAAGATCTATTTAATCATAAATAACCAACTCAGACCTAAAAGTTCAAACTACCAATCCCCACTAGCCGCACTGCCCGCACATACATTTGTATCTGTACGGGTGAGATACATCTCACTTTCGTTATCCCACCTTGTTGGAGTTCCTGATCAGGGCCAACACGTTGCGACACATTGGAAGCAGTACCAGGCTACAACCGACACATAGAACCGAGGCTGAACCACGTGACCAACACAAACTGTCCTGAAAATGGCGTGTCAAAATTACTTTTTCTGATCGAAGAACATTTTGAATGAATGAGTCTTCTTATAAAACTATATATACTTACTCCCAGCATTGTATAAAGGTAATAATATTGAGGACAAGATCTGTACTTGTAGTAAGAACGCAGGAAAATTGCCACAAAGACCGCTGATATTATGGCCTGCAAAAGGAAAAAAAGTCAATTATATTTGTCCAACAAAAAGGTATATAAAAAAGCCGCGCATATGTTTGCGCCAGGCTTAACAGGATCAACAGAGCAGATCGGAAATATGCGTCTTTTACAGAGGAAACAATCCCGGCTTAAAGTAGACTGACTGCATGAACCTACGGTTAATATTGGCGTACGGAAAGTTTGTAAACAACCGAAGTGATGTCATTATTCAAGTGTGTGCTATCCCTTGGTAACTGCGCTTTCTTACTACTGCATGAACAATTTTCCTAAAAGAAGATACGGCACTTGATATAACACAGTTCAACTGGTAATGAAGTAACTTGTGAGTTGTGAGCAAGTTGCATAAAACATTGTAACATGGGGACAAACTCGTAGTACAAGACAGTTATAGCCTGTGTACAGCCGTCCCGCTTCCGTTTTTTTTAGGGGAGCGGGACGGCTGTACATAGGCTAGACAGTTAAAACTACAAGAAGTTCCTCATTTTTCTCACCGTCAGTAGAATAGGTGAGCACGCAAGCGCGCGTGAAAATCACTTCGCAAAAAATCGACCGACTTCTCGTAGTCTAATTAAGAAACTGAAGAAACCATTTCAAAACACGGACGTCTTGTCGAGTCATCCAATGATTCAATCCCTTGAGTTACCGGTGATTTCTGAAATTTCTAATATAGCTCGGAAAGCTTCAGTGCAATAATCAGTATTAACCAGTTTTCTAACAAAGAAAGGAGGATTTAAAGCTCATTATTAAATGCTAACTGAGTGGTTTCTCGGCCTGTATAAAATTTTTATTTTACTTGTTTGTTATTTCCGTCGCGAAGGATTTAAGGCACTCTACAAGGGCGTGACGTAATCGCCGCATTTTGTAAACACTTGACATAGTTTTCCTGCCAAACCCTAGGGAAAAACAAAAGCTTCCTTTTCCTCGCTTGCTAAATTGTTTCAGATATCAATATTAACCGCAACGTAAACCACATTTCAATTTTACTTTGGCATCAGAACAAAGCAGAAAAATAAAACGACATTAAGGGGCATTAGGTCCCATAAAAGAAAAGTAAAGTGTTTCAAGTCACCTAATATGAAATATTGCTTCAAGTCCATGTTGTCGTCTTTTAAATTAAATCGTCTTTTAAATTGTCGAAATAATCCTTGCCAATAATATTGCCAATAATTGTTAAAGATTATCTATACATTACGTATTTATAGTCGGCATTCAACGACAAATTTACTCTTTCCGGCTAATAGTCTTAGTTAATTGAGTTTGAGTTGCTCACAATAACGGTCAAGCTCACAGTTGGTCGTGTGATTGGTAGAAATATCCTTCTTCTCCTTTGACGGATTGCCGGGCCGATAGAATAATCAGTAAACAGATAGATTTTAAAATAGGAGACCTTGGAAAAAAAAAATTCATGTCAAAAAGCGGTTAATTCCTCACTCCCACCAGCGCAATCGCTCCCTGTTGCTAGTTAAAAATACCCAAGTTCTACGCTTCAAAAGCATTCAAACCGACACTTGATTTCAAACGGTTATTTCGGGGTTATACTAATAGTACTTAATAGTTCTCTCGAGATTATATAGGAATTTTGATAAACAAAGCAGCCATTCCGATATCAGATCTCAAGAGAGTGTCTTGTCTGTGGTCAGATAAAACTGACTTGTGTATGTGTTCCAGAAACTTAAATATGGCTACTACCACAATTACTAAAGACCCGTAGAGAACTATTTCCCGTCAATGTGGCAATTAACTTAATTGTTTCGTGATTTTCTTCATTAATGCTGGAAACAAGAGAAGTTATATTGTATAGCTAATATATATCAATGATAGGTTTCATCTGTGTTTCGTTAAACCATTTAAAACGGAAAACGTTACTTACCGGTCCGAGAAAATTCCGGAGAAGGCCAAGAATCCGATGAAGGGTCTTTTTGATTCTCATCTGTTTAGCCATGTGCGTCGAGCCTCGAAATTTAATTTATCCTTGCTGCGGTCAATTTATGAAGCTTTCTACGAAGCAAAGTAACTCTGTCACAAGGACCACAAGGGTATTGTCTAAGTTCAGTTTTTCTTTTCCAAAACGCCGGTTAGAAATACCCGAGTCTTCGCTCGGTGTTTCAGACTTATGTTATGGATAACAGCCAAACACACGAGGATCGCATCACACGACGAATGTTTTGAATCACGACAAAAGTCAATTAACAAAAGCTCTTTGTCTTTTTATAAGAACCTAAAAACAATCCAGTTTCCGGTTGGATAACTCGCGCGTTGAATGTTGTGTAAAACATAGGGATACATCATAATACTGGAGTGATTGAGAAACCACAGGCTGCCCAAGCTTGCTCTTTCCGCTTTCATTATTGCCTTACTTTTATCCCCTTCGCGCTATAGAAAAGAAAGAGATTAAATCCCAAACCATTTCAAATGGCCTTTTGTCCCTGCCTCCTCCTCAGGCGTCTGGGTGCGAGGCAGCTTTTGTCCCGTAAAAACGGAAGAGACGGTCGGAAATGGTAACAAATGAACGCCCAGTCTGACTAAACGGTGAATCCTTCATTTCCGCATCGTTCAACTGCCAGTCTGTTAGACATCAAGGGGGCACTTTCCGGACACCCTTGGCTGTCATGTTACTTTTTATTTACTGTAAAACCCTTACCGGAAAAATTGCTACAATAGTTAACCTTTAGTGGTTGGGGACTTTAAAAGATCTTTAAGAACACCTTAGAGAATTTATCAACCGAAAAACCGGTAAACGCTTTTAGAGAACATCTCATCTGCGCAGCCGGACGAAGCGTACTAAAACAAGAACTGGGAGTGCAACGCGGGTGATGTCTTTTCAATGCAGCCACCTCACAAGTTGGTCTCACTTGCGTTCTGACACCTCGTTTGTCTGAAAACGTTCCTTATAGCACCAATTGGAAAATTTATGGTGAAATACCCTGGTAAATTTAAAGCCGAGATTCTGGATTTTTTTACAGCGATTGAGAATCTAACAAGACTTCTTGCATTTAGCGAAAGCATGAAAGATTATATCGTTTAAAAGCCCTTCCGATTCACCGTTTCGAAATTTTTGAAACTTGTGACAATAAGTAGGCCGGAAATAGTTAAAACATACGCAAGTTACAGCCCTGCAACTGGCTCACCGCCCTCCTGGCTCCACCCACGAAAACATCCTACTTTATGCAAAGATCAAGGACAACAAAGATTCAAGCGGTTGTCTTAAAAAAAATTGCCCGAAAATACAGGCGGCGAGACCTTCGTAAACGTTAGAATTTAAGTGCCAAAACGGCCAGTACATTTTATGTTCAAAACATTTCGGAATAAAGGGATGGTCATGTTTGTTTATTTCAGACCGTTACACTAAATATCCCTCTGAAACCTGCAAGTTGCGTCAGTCTCTCCTGCACGAGACCTAAATGAAACAAGAAAGCTCAATATAGAATAGGTTCAGCAAGAAAGAAAGCGCTGATCCTGGAAAGAACTGGAATTTTATTGTAGCACTTTCAGAACTGGAAAGTCCTGGAAAAAGACTACAGTCCTGGAAATCTGTTAAACTCAAGTAACAACTCAATTCTCATAACTAACATTATAACAAAATTACAGACAGTAAGAGAAAAATTATCGAGATCTTGGGAGTGAAAGGGTTAATGTAAATTTTGGAGTCCTGGAAAAATCAATGTCTTTGAAAAGCACTGCAAAATTGTTTGTGAAAATGGGTACGAACCTTGTCAAACGGGTACAGATCGTCTTTAAGGTATGGGAGCACACTACAAATCAGCAAGCAGAGCGCTTTCGATTCCCATCGTGTGTAATCAGACATTAAACAGATGTTGTGAAAACAAGTGACATTTATTGATAATTTACGACATCAAAACGTCCTATAAGAAAGTTCTGCTCATGGCGCGCATTCGCAACGGAGCAGATAACGGTGCTCAACAACTTGGGTGGTGGGGGAGCGGGAAGGGGAGGAGTAGGGGAGGGGTATATTAGTGGGGGAATAGCGCGCGATTAACCCGTCACCTCCCCATTGAAAGTATTTGAGTCACACCCAATCCTCTCCACCAATCCCATGGCCGCGACTAGCGGGGATTCAGTCATTTCAGTGGGTTCTAATGGCGGGCTTTCGTGTTGGCTTCCGCCGTTCTCTAAAGTGTTTCGCTCTTTAACCTCCTTCCCAAGGTTCGAGTCAGTCGCTAGCAACTGGCTGATAGAAAACGCCGAGGGCACGCCGGCTGCGGGTTTCGTAGGGACAGTTACAACAGCGCTAAGCAGTATCCTTTCTTCGCTTTCTTTGCTTTCCTCGACTTGCGCGGCGGGGGATGTTCTATCGCTTGGCGCGCTTTCAACGCCCGCGGTCCAAACATCTGCCTGCGACGGCTGCGTTTGCGTTTGCGCATGCTCGTCTTGGTCCTCTGACTTGACGCTGACAGGTGAGTTTTGCTGGCGCATTTCATCTAGCAATCTTTCAGTGGTCTTTAGTTTTTCTTCGTAAAGCTGCGCGTTCTCCTGTGATTGAGTCAATTGCTGTTTGCAGTCTTTCAGTTGGTGCTGAAGAGTTAAGATGGTCGACTGCATACCTTCTACTTCCTCGTCCAGCTGGATAACGAAGTCGTTCAACTCTAAAACGGGACGAGGGCAAACAAAGCGTGTTAGAAAGTACTTAAAGATCAGATTAAACAGCATTATGGGACTTGGGATATCACTACTCCACGTCGTAGAACGTAAGTTAGTCCATTGTAGGTTATACCTCTGGCCCAGCCTGCAACATTTTGCAGCATTTTGTCACCCTCTTAGTGGAGAGGGGCACTGAGAGAGCAGTGTCTTTCTGGCAAAATTTCATTAGAGCACAATCATTGCGAAAGTAACTGAACGCATCGCCAATCGTCCAGCGTTACTGTTGTCAGATCGTTTACTTAGTAAAAAACTTTTGGCAGTCGTAATAGAATTTATACCTGTACAGTAATGACTAATATGCTCAATAACTCAAAAAAGATACAGAGTTAAACCACAAAAAAGTGAAGTTTTATGCAATAACCTGTTTAAAACAAGAGACCTTGAAAGCCATACCCTACCCAGAGGAACGCCCCCGTTTGGCTAAGACAAAGGTGTACTCCCACACTGGCACACCAGGAGTAGTAAACAGAGAACAAATGACTAGGTTTTGGTTGTTCTTACCATCTTGACTGCCTTTCAGCTCGTCGCTGTACTTTTTCTGAAGAGCAAGCTCAGCTTCCAGCTGAGCTACTCGTCCCTGAGATAACTGGCGACCTAGCTCTTGATTTTCCTGGATTAACATGCGGCATTTTGCCATCAGTTTCTTGCCAGTAACACTGTAAAAAAAGACGATCTAAGTTAAAACAGTTATTTCCTAACTTCCGCACGCTTTCCACCAGAGAGTCGGGGGAACGAGTGCTGATTTCGGCAAATCTTTGCAGACGTAACCAACAACATCCAGATTCTCGTTGTCCAATCAGAAATAGCAGGAACATTCCGAGTTGTTACGTAAGCATGACGGCATCAAGACATGATGCATTGCTTAGCCACATTACTCTCAAAAATTGCAGCCTCAAACAATTCTAGCAGATGCTGTTCCACTGCTTCCACACGAAATGAGCACTTGTTCCCCCCGAGTAATAATGCAATCCACTGTTCGAACGAGAGTCCATTAATGGGCACCAAAATAAAATTGGTTGGTTTGAGAAAAGCAATTTCTGGATCACTTTACTTCCACGCTTCTACGGGTCTTTTGTTTGTTTGTTTGTTTAGTTTTTCTGTAAAATTTTCATCACCTGTCGGGAGTAAACTTCCAGGCGCTGAGGTCATTTTGTGCTTGTTCCAGTTTCTCCTTTTCAGAGTCCAAGTCCGTTTTCATTCGTTGAAACAACAAATTTACTGCGGGATCCAGTAACGTTGAACGCAGCTGTATCGAGGATGGATTTTGAGCTTGTTTTAAATCGTGGATTTGAGTCTGTGGACGACAAAGAACAAATGTTTGCCTCTCTGCCTGCCTACTGATGTCGAGACTACATGTTCTTCTGTCAACTGACCAACATCAAATTTCTCCTTACAATTTTAAAACATTTTTTTAAATTTTACTTGGGAGAATTACGTTTTAAGACTTAGGTTTATGGCATAGTTAGGAGAAGCTGCATATTCACCACGTCTGCCAAGGAAAGGGTAAATATTTTGCTTGCACCTTTTACAAGTGATTTGGAAATAATCAACACGCACATAAAGCGATGGTTTTGTACAAGCTTCAATACAGGGGAGCAATCAGAACAAAAGTAACAAATGTTAAATCATTAGCCTACCATTTAAGTGGCAAAAGGCTTAAAATATCAACTCTCTTTACTGGTTTGCAGCCAGCTATTTCATCAAAGAAATATCTCAAGGATGATTTCCTTTTTTCTTGTAACATATCTGCTTAACAATATATTGGAAATGCAAGGAGAATTTGATCTTGATCGCTGTCAGAAGTCAAAGAGATCACAACTTGCTGGCTTGAATGATAACAAATGCACAATTCTTCTCTTGGGCAAGAAATGAAACCCCATAGGGGGGTGGGGAGAGATCCCATACAAAAGTGATGAGGATGATAACATGTATCTTACATTTCTGTTTTATTTTGGTACCATTTAGGGCATTTAAATCTAACATGACAACCTATAGAATTTTCCAGGTACCTTAAGAGGTACAGTGTATTTAGCCACGAAAAAATATTTACTTGTCAGAGAAGAAAGTCAGATTTGAGGAAATTGTCTTTACTTTTCATTTAGAATTGGTACCTATTTCGGATGAAAATAAATTTGTGACGTGCAAAAAGAAAATATTGTATCTTTTCCTATGATTGCCAGTTATCCCCCATTTCCTATGAACACCACCATCACTTTAAGATGGAACTCCCCCTAGTCCTGCCATACACTTCAACAATGAGGGTGAACAAGACTTCTCTTGTTCTAATCGACAAAGAAAAAAGCTTTTAAAAAAATACTCTAGATCATACCTTTGCTTCCTCTTTGAGGAACTTTGGATACAGTGACCTCGCACATTACAATGTTACTTAGTTACTTTTTTTTTCAAACACACTACAGAAAGAGCATATTGTGCTCTTGCAGTTGGAAATATGTGGTGCATGCAAAAGCAAGCAATCTTTGTACAACACTTTGAATTGTCTTCAAACAGAGTTGACATTTTAGTGGGATGCTGTACACAGAAAAAATTTTGTTTGACTTGGACATTCCAAGTATCTTACAGTCATCAGGCTTCTTCTTTTCCAACAAAAATACATTGTAAAATAGGACTTGCATCTTGTTATTCAGGAATGAAAAATGTTTCTGATTGTACTGAAGTGTCTATCTTTTACTGTACATATAAAAAGCATTTGAACAACTACAGCTGAACCTCCTACTTGTGAACACTTAAAGGCATCGGTGTCCATATTCTGTTACTGGGACTGCCATTCAAGCATACACAGGAGGTGTTCCAAAGATGAGGTTTAACAGTAAATTATCACTATTACGGTATATAATATTATTGTTCAAACTTACTTTATATAATGCACATGATAGTTAAGTAAAGTACTGCTTGTACCTTAAAATGCATGGATTTTTTTCTAGAGTCAATAATTCTGTTCCAAAGATACAATGTATCTACGAAACATCATGAGAACATGCAAGTCTTCGTGAAAGTTCCAGGACAGTTCTACACTGCTCTCTGGCTGCTAGGGATCAAGATTGACAATTGTCTGTTACCGCTGAGGGTTCTGGCCCTCCCGTACCGCTCGTCCCAAGACAGACACTTGGCCATGTGCTAAAGCAGTGTCTCTGTTCAGTGTGCCATTAATTGCATGGCACACATGATGTGGTTGTACAGTACATTATGAATGAAGCCTTGTTTTCTGTTGTCCTCACCAGTAGATCTTGCATTTCTTGTTCCTTTGTAGCAAGCCTCATCACCAACACATTCTCGCGCCTCGTGGATTCTTGCTGTTGTTGTTTTAGCTTCTCTCCAGTCTCCAAGAGTCCAGCTAGTTCTTCTTTGAATTAGACAAGAAATACATTCTTAAAACATCACCCCAAGTTTGTTGTTTTGCATTATTTTCAACTTTGCCCAATCCACTTGTTCCATTATGGTTTACCACTACACCTTTGGTTTTTCTTTCTATCTTGAGTCAGTAACTTTTTTGACGTTTTCTTTTATTAAACTTGTAATTACATTTTAAGAAATATTCATTGCAAAAATAACTTTAAAATAACTAATCAATCTTATTTTATTCTGCTCAATGTACGGTTTTAAAACTGGTGCTAAGAAAATTTCTGGTACCCAGTGCAATTAAAGGCATGGTGGCAAGAATGACACTTGGCTTTTTGGTCATTTTTGAAAAAGCTCAAAAATAGCTGAATTTTGGCATGTAAACTTCCTTTTATATTGAGAAATGTTATTACAGAGATTTTTTCACTGGTTTGCGCTTTGTTTCGGAGAAATAAAGTTTGCAAAAAAACTCAGAATTTAAAAGCGGCTTTCTTTTTAAGTGTTTTGTCTTCATTAAAAGAAAGCCGCATCTAAATTCTGAGTTTTTTGCATATTTTATTTCTCAAAAACAAAGCGCAAACAAGAGAAAAAACTACTGAACAATGCTTCTCATGTAAAAGGAAGCTCGCATGCCTAAATTCCGCTATTTTTGAGCACTTTCAAAAATGGCCAAAAACCAAAGTGTCATTCTTGACACTGTACCTTCAATTATTGTTTAAAACTGAAGAAAAACACAAAATAAAAAATAAAAAGGCATAGAAGAGTATGAATAGTCCATTCAAATGTTGAGTAGTACTTTCAGAGTGGTACTGTTTGTTTTTTAGTATTTCACAAATAAAATTTGGGATTTTTGAAACTTAGGCACCAGAAGTACTGTAGTAAAAGGATTACAAAAGAATCCACACTATGGACATTTAATCTGCAATGATTTAGTAAATAGCACAACCTACACAAAGACCCTTTAGTGCACTACTGTAGCAGACAAAACAGTAATTAACTTACTATTTGCTTGTTCTCCATTTTGCTTCTTTTCCAGGTGTTCAACATAATCATCCAACTGCTTAACCCTAAAGGAGGAACGAAACTAAATAAATATGTGCTAGCATAACTACTGTAACAACGTACAGCTAGGGCTAGCAGATAATTGTTTTTCCACTCAGCAACTGGATTTTGTCCTTCATTTGCCTGATGTCAAGTATAAAGCACTATGGGTTAATTTTTAAAAGTAACGTAGTGCGTTTATTTAAAAAGCGTTTTGTTTAGGAAAGTTTGTGGCCAGTAACTTTTCCTTTAATGATTAACATACGATTTTTTTTAGAAAGTGATTCTATGATAGTAACAAAACCAATATGCATTTTGTAGGCGTTTTTCATTGCCCTGCATATATACATGTATGTGTGTGTCAAAGGACTGAAAAAACTGCATTAAGAGTTTACATTGGTTTAATATTTCTCATTAAATTACAAACTAGTGGTAACCAAAAGTTAGAAAGTGCGGGCCTACATGCACTTAAAGAGCCTTGTGTTTAAGATGTGAGCAAAAGGCGGAGGTACTGGTGAGAGCGTGCGTAATTTTAGATTGCAAAATACATTCATGCTTGCATTATTCTATTAAACAGGTCACAAAATTTCTCAGACAGTGTCGGTAGATCACTGCACAAAAGACAATCATTCCAAGTAACGCGTCGCGCAAGGAATACATGATTTTATAGTTTTCTATTCTTGCAAAGTGTAATTGAGCATGGGCAAGAATCAAGATGTGATCTTTTTCGGTCGTAAAACTCGTTATGTTGTCTGTGTTTTAAGGAATTTTCTGAGAGTAAACCCTTGTTGGAATCATTCGTTTTGCCGTGGTTTATCTGATACAATCAAAGCAAATCTTCTCAAAAGCAACACCTAAACAATGTCTGCAAAACATTAGTTTGCAATCTTCCATGTGACAGAAGCCTCCATCTCAGTGACCAAAACTGTTAAGACTGACACATTTTTGCATTCTAATTGTTCTCAGAGAACAGATTTTCATCTTCAGATGCTGCGACAAGCTTTCGTGATTGACACATTTGGCGCATTCTGATCATTCTTGGTGGAAGAACAAAATTTCCAACTTCTGGATTGAGCCAGGCCTGTTATAAACGTGGTGCGCACGCGTTATACGCAAACCACTGGTTTCTGTCAAGATTAGGATTGCGGGCCTCTCTAAGGCCTACAATATTACAGCCTAGAAAGTGCTTTGTATAGATTTTTATTCACTAATCGCAAAACTTAGGAAAATGCTCGCTTGTTCATTTCCAAAGTTTTTCAACAAGAAACTAAACAACCATATGATGCAATTTCCATGAAGTTATCTTTATGTACTTGCTTAATTTAGAAGTACAGTACTTCCCAGAATATCCACTACATCAGTTATGAACACTTCATACTTGTACCAAAACATATAGTTTCACTCTTGGTGCCCAAAGATTTACCACTTTTCATTAATTCCTTTTACAAAGTATACACTTGCACGCTATCCACTGTTCTTGTTTTGAAAAGGGTGCAAATTAAGAGCATAACTTCGTGTAACATGCACTTTTCTGCTAATAACATTTCCACCGTCGTTATTTGGCAAAATCAAATCGAGTTAATAATCACAACCTTTCCAAAATACTTTCGTGAGAACTAAATCATGTTGCTGTGCGATTACTCCATTAGAGGAATTTATGGTAAACGATAGTGTGGAAACAGTTCCGTGTAATTAAGTCACCGAACTGCAAAAGGACATAAATCTCAGCTGTCATGAAATGTAAGCTTCAAGACACTAACCTTTCCAAAATGTCCTCTTTCGACATTTCCTTCAGATCTTGCGATTCCAATCGTACCTGCAAAAAGAAAAACTCTCATTAAAACTCTTTTGCATACAATTCACTCTCCAATTGTTTTTAATACTTCTACGCGGATTGTGAGAAGAAACACAAGACGGAAGGCGTGCTTACTCGTTTTGGTGCAGCCTCGCTGGCGTCTACTTCTTCTTCGCTTTTTCTCTTGCTCGCTGTAACAAATGCAGGTATAACTTAGCTCAATGTATGCAGGAAGTTTTAAGCGAAATTTTGGTTGTTACCTTCTTCATTTTCCGCCATAGTTAAAGTGAAATTTCAGCTAGTTTTAACGTTGAATTTGGCTTGTCATGTCTGACAAAAATCGCCATATGCAACTGCATGACTTCTTGCAAGGGAGCATGGGAAACATATGACGAGATATTACTGAGGAGGGTGGTAATAATATTACATGTAAAACTGCTTAGTTTGTTTTTCTTTATGAATTTTGACAATAAAATGCACTAAAAATGAATTTGACTGATTCTTCTTAAATTTTGTTTCGTATTATAGCAGATAAAGGTAAGAATGGTATAAGCAATGTCGATTTTTAGCAAAACTACCAGGCAATCACCCCTAGAAAGAAATATTGCCATACTGAAAACGAGGCTCGCACATGTCGCCGAAAAATCAACATGGCGGACAATTTTCAATAGTATAGGATTTATTTTATAAATCTAAACATGTGGAAGGATTTCAAGACGTTACAACTTATTTGGACAACGTAGGGTTTATAAATTATTTTAATGTCATGACAGACCACAAAGAGGAACAAGAGCATGAACTCGAAGCTCTCAATTCTATATATCCCGACGAATTTTCTAGTGAGTATAAAACTTCAATTCGTAACATATCGATTTTGTATCTCACTGTTTGTTTTGCTTCCAATTACATTTATAGAATTTTTCAATAGAAAAGCACACTTATATGTTGTTGGGTGTGGTCATCCTTTCTTTGGGTCCATCAAGAATTAAATAGGTTATTAACCCGGCTTATATGTATTAATTAAATTATTAAATTGCCTTAAGACTTATTTCATCTTATTACTTCTTAGTGATTGAAAGTGATCCATGTTGTTTTCAAGTTTCAATTGCTTGTGAACCTGAGAAGTCGGAAGATGACGACTGTAGAGGTAATTAATGAAGTCAACAGGGAGCATGCGCCTGGGAGAATGCGAGGGGTTGGGGAGGCAGGAGTCGAGAGGGAAGAAGGGGGGATTGGAAAGGCGTCCGGAACAGGGACCAGCAGCAGCAGTGTAGTCTGGGATAGGGTATAGAAATCAGAGAGTTTTGGTCTAGAATAGGGTATCATTTGCCAGAAATCTTATCAATGGTATGAAGAATTAAGTCCAAAATAGGAATAGAAACTTGGAAGAAAAAGAGGCTTTTCTCAAATTATGTAAAAAAAATACCATTACAGCAACATTGTTGACAGATGGTTTTCCATTAAAAACACTAATCCATTTTCAGTGTCTAGACTAGTAAAGGCTGGTAAAATCAGCTTAACATGGTCTGGAATAGGAGAGTTCTATAGATAGCGCTATAGAAATGATGATTATTATTATTATTATTATTATTATAGGGTAAGGGTTTCAGAGTCTCAGCGGCATGTCCCCACCCAAAAATATATAGAGTACTCCTGGGGTAAAGACCAACACAAGTAAAATGGCTTGACCTCAGCAGGAAAGCTGTGAATTTTCTGAGGCCCTGTAGAAGCCCTCAGACTACTCCATATAAGTGAAGGAGATTGCTAGCCAACATTGTTTCAAGTTAAACCATGTCTTAAATACATTCAGCCCCATGTATCTCATGCCAGAGACTGATGTACTCCTTAATTCTCTAAACTAACTTGGGAGAATTTATTGATAATTATTTAAGTACTATATGACTGAAATGCCTAATGCCGACTATCTTTATGTTTCAGTTTGTGCCACATTGCAGTTTACTTATGTAGACACTTATCCAGATGATGCCCCTGTCATTGAAGTGCCGTCTTATGAAGGAATGGATGATTCAGATGCAGAGAATCTTAGAGAGTTTTTAGAACAAGAGGTGATTTTACTTTTACATGTCAAGTCAAACTCCTGTAGGTAGCCTGCATCGCAAAGGAACAAAATCCCAGGATTTAGTTCCAGAGATTCCAACCCTCCCGATTTGATGCGTTGCCTCCCGCTCTCCCGATTTTTATCAGATTCTCCCGATTTATTATGAAATTCTAAAAACAAGAGAAAAATTGCTAATTTTTAGTACTTTTTTGCGATCTGAGTGTAGCAAAAGTAAAGAAAAGTACCAAAAGTGTTTGTGAAAATAATAAAGACCTAATAGAATAACTCAGAAATGATTCAAAATGCCGGAAATGGCACTTGAGAGAACCTAAATTTACAAAATTTCCCGGTGGAACATGCTTCCAGACCCCCCTAGAGGCGCACACCTTCAGTGCTAAAAATACTCCCTATTTTCCTTCAAAAAGGGTTGGAATCTCTGTAGTTCATCAGCGACGCAGGCCACCTGTAAGCCGACACACATGGAACAAGAAAAGGTTTCTGCTCAGGAGAGGTGTCTGCTTATGGAGGTTGAAAATGTAATAACAATGATAATGATGATGATGATGATGATGATGATGATGATGATGATGATGATGGTAGTTTTATTTAAATTGAATGACTCAGTGATCAGTGAAGTCCAGAATGGAGTGTTAGTAGTGTTTGTATGAGCTGGCAGGGGCTATGACATCCACCTACAGAAGGTGTCTGTTTACTTTTGGGGAGGTCCCACTGTAATAATAATATTATTCTTGATTCAATTTTGTGTCCACAGTACTTTTTTTATTTTGGAAGTTCAAGGGAAGGCTATATCAGAAGACAGGGTATTATTTAGAATAGGGCAGATATTCCTTGCTTCCTTCAGGTCATCAACTTTAGTTGAACAAGTCCATTTGGAAAACAAATTCAACAGAACTGTTATAATCTAAGGTAATGTTAGTTAAATCTTTAAAACTAAGAAGAGTATTAAGCATGACTTGTTATTGGGACTTGCAGAAGTGATACAGGAAAAAAATGGCATTTTATTGATTAAGTTAAGAGTGACATCTTCATTTAAGGAAAGAAAAATTCTTCACCCGACTTGTAAATTACACACTGATGACTAGAGTATAAATTTCAGTCAACAAAGCAACATCATTACACCACCAAGGCTGACATTGTATTTTCTGTAATTCAACTAGGCACAGGAAAACCTTGGAATGGCAATGGTCTTCACGATAGTGTCAGCCGCACAAGAGAAACTTAATGAGTTCATGAATAAGTTAAAAAATGACAAAGAAAATGAGAAATTACGAAAAGAAAAAGAAGCAGAGGAGGCAGAAAAAGCCAGGTTTACAGGAACACCGGTTACATTAGAGACATTTGTTGCATGGAAAAAAGCTTTTGAGCAGGAAATGATTCAAAGTAAAGCAACTAAAGAAGAAACATTTAAAGGCAAACTCACAGGTAGGGGGAAATGCTGAAGGGACAGAGTATTAATTTTTTCAAATGCTACAATCTTTGACTAAAGTACATGTTTTTGAGTGTAGTTGACACATTGACTTCGCTCTGCTGTAATTATGGCAAATTTACCACTAGTTTTTAAATTTCATGACTGTCTGCTAAAATTCCCCCTCCCCCCATCCAATGTTGTAAAAATTAATTGTAGCAAAGGGCTACTAAAAACAAACTACAACATTGATAGGGGGAAGGGGGGTTGGAAAAGTGGGGCAAAAGGATGAAATTAGTCCAATTAACAATAAAATAGGGCCTCAATTGATTATGTGTCAACACTTTTGTCAATGATTGTAGATAATGAGTGTACATCAGAGAAATAAATATAAATATTATAAAATTATAAACAAATAATAAATGAATCAGACAATTTTTGCTTGTTGGTGATCAATAAGAAGTTCAACTACAAACATCAAATTTTATTATTTAACAAATTCAGTTGCAGTGTTCCCTATGTATAACCAGGAAGTCCTTGTTATTTGTTTTCTGTACATGACAGATATGTAACAATTATTCCATGAGCACGCGTTGGATATGAGATGGAAGATAGCCAACAAGGCGCATAGCCTGAGTTGGCTATAACAATCTCATATCCAACAAGAGTGAGTGGAATAATTGTTTTATTTTAAATTCCCGAAGAATTGCAATATTTTAGCTCCCAAGCTGTTTTCGTTGACGTGTATCGGCTACCATATTTGTGGTCAATGGTATATGAGCTCATATACCATTGGCTGTCAACCAATCAAAACGCAGGAACTGCGATATTTCATTGCTGGTTTTTAATAAACTGTGATATACTATTACATGTATGTGCTTTTCCATATTTGGAAGTGTGCTCAAGAACACTTGTCCAGAAAGCTCTGAACAACAACAAAATTTTTTTATTTATTTATTTATTTATTTATTTATTTATTTATTTATTTATTTATTTATTTATTTATTTATTTATTTATTTATAGCAACGTTACTGCAATATAGAGAAAAAATGTAGTTGTAAAAATGTGATTCATTGAGAATTTGTTGAAAAATAAAACATTATTATAATTGAAGGTACAGTGGCAAGAATGACACTTGGTTCAGGTTTTGGCCATTTTTTAAAGTGCTCAAAAGTAGCTGTATTTTTCAAAAATTCTGCTATTTTTTAGCACTTTCAAAAATGGCCAAAAAACCGAAGTGTTGTTCTTTCCACCGTGCCTTTAATTATTATTGTAAATATTATCATTATTTTTATTAATTTATCATCATTATCATCCTGCTTAATCTTGTAGTATACAGTGCACCATCTCAGTGATTTTAGCCAACTTGACCGTTAGCATCATCAACTTAGAATCAGCAGTGATTTTGCTGGACAATTTTAAAATTATTTTTTAATCTACTGATCAATAGGTAGGCAGCTTTTTGAGCAGGATGCTTCAATGGAAAATTCAGATGCTGCATTCCTTGAAAGTAAGTTAATTTGTGTTTCACAACTAAATGATCATCCCAGGTTGAATTGTGATAAATAAACAATACTTACTAGGAGTTAAGATGGGAGGTGGGGTGGCCTAATGGTTAGCGCTCTCAAATCCGGATCGAGTGGTCCTTGTAATTTTAGCGTGTTGTGTTCTTGGGCAAGACACTTTACTCTTATAGTGCCTCTCTCCACCCAGGTGTACAAATTGGTACCGGCAAATTAATGCTGGGGGTAACCCTGCAATGGACAAGCATCCCATCCAGGGAAGAGAAGAAATACTCCTTGTCGCTTCATGCTACAGAAACCGGGATAAGCTCCAGCCTGTGTGGGCCACTAGACTTAAAATACAAAAAAAAAAGAACAGGCTCAATGCAGACTTTACCTTTTTACCTTACCTACCAGGGGTTAGGGCCCAAAAAGAAGTTGCACCCTCTTCTAGCTCGAAAGGGAGTCTGGAGTGATGGTGAGCCCTTTCTTGCTTCAATAATGGAAAGTGGTGGCAAAAAAGAGGATTTTGACACTCAAGAAATTATGTTTATCAGCAATAATGGAGGCCTGTGAACCCTTTGGCCCATTGGTTATGAGTTGTGTGTAAGCCACACATGCAAGCTATTTAACTACAGTAGGGTGTTGTTGTTGAAAACAGGCCTAATTTTGATGGGTGCATGCCTCAGTGGTACAATTTTTATTATTTGCATAAGGATTGCTTACAAATTTTCTATCTTATCTAAATAATAGTGAAGACACAGTTGCTGTTACAGCAAGGCGCCCAAAAGTGTGACCACTTTTAATTTATTCACATTCTTCCGTGCAGATTTAATCCAATCAGAAGTCAACTGGGAGCTGTCCTTGGCTTCTGATTGGATGGTGGTTGCACGAAAGAATGTGAATTAATTAAAGGTGGTCACACTTTTGGGCGCCTTGCTGTAATACTGTTGTTCTAAATTTTAATTTTTTTTCTGATATCATTTTTCAGATGAAGTAAAAGTAGATGAATCTCTTTTCCAAGAAATGGATGACTTAGACCTTGATGATGAGGATATAGAATAAAGTTATTTTTTAAGAGTTGAGTAGTGGAGTAGTGATTTTGCTTGTTGATTTGCGAATCACATCAGCATCAAGATATGACACTGCAAGTTTGGGCTGAAAACCCTTACCTTTTACCAGGCGCCAGGCACAAAATGATATTGATACATATCTAGTACGCTATGAGCAATCTCTCTTTTTTATCTTAGTTTGAGTAAGAAGCAAAAAAAAATTAAGTGACTGTGTAAAAAGTCGTGGTGGGATGCGCATCTCACACCCACACAGGGAATGACACTTTAAAGGTGCTTCCCAAGGCTGCACAGTTTATGCTGGACAAGCCACAGCCATAATCAACCTCCTGTGCTATGTTTTTACACAATGATTGAATTACTGAACCGAATTCGAAACTTTCTATTGGTTATTTGCTTGGAAACACTTCAAAACCTTCTTTGGTTTTGTACAAAGTCAAGGGCAAAACGTGAACAATAAAATAAAACAAAGTTAGTAGGGCTTTAAAGCCATTGTACATTATATACGTTGATTGTTCTCTGCTATTCTGTCAAAACTGACCACAAGAAGTCAGAGTCAAAAGGGTGCAGTGAAGAATTTTTTCGACAACCTTGATATGCCATCTGGAAAACCAATATTAATTCCAGTTGCAAGTTGAAGGGAGGGACGCCCCCCGCCCCCATTTATTTCTAAAAAACTCAAGCCTGGAGGGCCACCCCCCCCCCCCTTTTTACTGGAGCAGAAAATAGCCCATCGTCGCCTTCTTTTGAGGATTTTTGGGGCCCCTAGATGCCCCATTTAAGCCTCCTTTCTCAATGCAATGTTTATATTAGGTCGAGGTATACGTAGTTGATGAATTACTTTTCTCCGTTCTTTGTACTCCTTGGCCTCGGGCAAAAACCTTAACCCTTCGATAGAAATCACATTTCATTCTTCTCCCGACTCGTGCAACCATGGGTGCTACAGAGTTTTTTCCTATCATCTTTTGACTTGTGCAAACCATAAGTGGCACGCAGAGCTTTGAAAGTAAGCATGCGCTGTTAAAAGTCAGGAATTGGAGTAAAAAAAACACGACTGTCTGGGCCGGTAGACGTAGATCAAAACTAACCCCTTCTATTCCCATTTTATTCCAATGGTTTCGGAGAATTCGATTGTTCATCAAAGCAATAATTTTCTGGTTGAGTGACGTTTCCGCCCATATCTTCTTGTGGATATCTTATATCAGATCCAGACGTGCTCAAAATGGGAATGGAGGGCAGTAAAATTTGGCCCTTTCTTGCTCACGAGGGGAGGGGGGAGAAAGTGAGAGTGCCCCAGGCTTGCTTCAGCACGGGTCACGGCGGGGATATGGGTAAGGGGGAGGGAAGAAGCTCACTCTCCCGCCTTTCGGGCCTGGTATGATTTAGGAATAAGGGGCGGGGCCGTCCCCAAACGGTTCACTGGATCCCCCATTGTTAAATCTTAAGTTAAAATGATGTGAAAAAAACGCAAGTCAGTAATCTCGCAGACGTATTTATTTTTCTTAGTTTATTGATTTCTTTACTTCACTCTTAATCTATATTTAATTAACGTAAAATTTTCACTCTCTTAAACTACGTAGCATTAACAAGCTTGTAATTGATAGTTACACAGAATTCTTTTGGTGGAACAAAATAAAATTTCAAATTTGCACAGTGGTTTGTACAATGAACATGTGAACACGTGAAGAAATCCTTATTTCAGTGCAGTTTATTAAGTATACGACCCAAGACCTAACACTCCACTACATTAAACGCTATTTATATGCAAATGTGAGATAAATGTTCAAGACTTTATAGAACTCTTGCTCTCTTGACCATTTTATTGAAATTCCTGCAAATAAAGTTAAACAAGATTGTTAGTTGAACGTTTCTTAAAGGAGCTGTCGGTCGCGGAGATTCCGCGGATTTTTGGTCTAAACTGCTCTGAAATTAGTGACAGACAACTTAAACATCTAAATGAAGATAGAATCTAAATTTGCGAGAGAGAAATCAAACCACGGCTATAAATATCGATTTTTTGAAGACGCGCAGAACACAACTTGAAAAGTTAAGCCTCAATTTTTCAAGTTGTATCCATTTCCATCCTAGCCATCCGCAGCAAAAGAGGCTTGTTAACAGTTTTATGCTCTAATATAGCAATTGTTAATAGAAATGGACCATTATTTTTAGGTTTCGTACGAAGCAAATATATTTTTGGCTTTCAAAAGTCTGTCAAAATCCGTGGCAAAGCCACTTTAAAGGACGATTACCTTCAAACCGAAGGAAACCTCAATAAAATTAAGATTGGGGGAGATTGAGACAGATTGCATTTGACGGATCCTTGATCAGTCTATCTCCCAAAAAACACCTCGCCAACCAATTTCCGAGCGCGATCCGAAAGGAATCGTAAATAAAATCGTGAACTAATCGGCTCGCGCTCGGAAGAAAATCGTGTCTTGTGTCTTGTAAAACTTAAAAGGTAAACCGTTGAATAGCTTTGAGTGGTGAATAATTCAGAATTATTCTCCAATCAAAAGTTAGCGGAAACTAAGAAAGAAATACAGAAAATACACAGTTGCTCTGATAGGGTTGTTCATCATTTTGTTTTGTTTTTCTTTGACCGACTTATATAATCGGCCTGCATACCACGACCAAAACAATGCTTTTGTCATGTGCCATCGAAATTAATTAAATTTTGGCTGGGCAAACAACCCTCTATAGAAAAAATGCCCAACAGTCGATTTTAATTTAAAAAAATGATGTTTTGTATTTTTCGCATGAAGTTGGCTGGAGTTGTCATAAAACAAAAATTTGTTAAGAACTTTGAGATTAAGGAATAAACTTTAACTTGTCCGACAAACATCATGTCCGATTCTTTCCAATACACCGTAACTTCGACCACTTCATACCAACTTACCGATTAATTCCGGTTGTTAAGATTCCGTGCTTTCGGCCTTGGAATCTTCTAAACTCCTTGCGGCGACTTCACGTTTGGCGTCGGGGGTTTCATTCAGCAGTTTTTCCTCCATTTCTACAAGGAGGTCATCTTCCTCGCGACCAAATCTCCCCTGGTCTTCATCCTCCGCAATCTCTTCACGACCAAAGCGTCCCTGCATTTCTTCCTCGCGTCCAAACCGGCCTTGAAAGTCCTCTTCACGTCCGAACCGGCCCTGGTCCTCTTCACGTCCAAATCGTCCCTGGTCCTCCTCACGTCCAAATCGCCCCTGGTCACGACCAAAGCGACCTTGATCCTCTTCACGTCCAAATCGCCCCTGCATGAAGTCACGACCAAAGCGGCCTTGGTCTTCCTCCCGTCCGAAACGACCCTGGTCTTCTTCGCGTCCGAAACGGCCTTGGAAATCTTCTTCTCTTCCAAAGCGTCCCTGATCATCTTCTTCCCGACCAAAACGGCCCTGTAGGTCTTCCTCTCTACCAAAGCGTCCCTGCGAATCTTCTTCTCTGCCAAATCGTCCTTGCATGTCTTCACGACCGAAACGACCTTGCATGCCACGGCCGAAGCGACCCTGTAGATTCCTTCCGAAGCGACCTTGGAAGTTCCTTCCAAAGCGACCTGGAACTAGGGCCCGTAGTTCTTCTTCTCTACTGAATCGGCCCTTCCAGTATTGGGGCTCCCTCTTATCAAAATCTGAGAACCGGCCTTTCCAGTATTGCGGATCACTAAACCGGCCCTTCCAGTATTGAGGGTCGGAAAATCGGCCCTTCCAGTATTGAGGATCGTTTGCGGCTTCCTTCATGTCAGAGAAACGTCCTTTCCAATATTGTGGGTCCTCCATGGATCCTTTAAATTTGCCTTCCGCGAATTCGGGCATGTCACTGTCGTCGGCTTCTTTCTTTTTGTCTTCCAATGGTTTTGCACTTATCAGTAGGAAATGACAGCAGATCACTGCTAACACAATGATATTTGATGTCCACATGTTGGAAAGTTGCGGTCGACGGGTCCGTTAGAACTAAAGAAGAAAAAAGCGTCATAGGTTGAGTCTATTTACAGTTAAATCCCGATAACTCGAACCTTTTTCGTTTTCCCTTCAGGTCATTTTCTTACTAATTCTACCCTCGATAACTCGAACCTTTTTCAATTCCCCTTCAGGTCATTTTCTTACTAATTCTACCCTCGATAACTCGAACTCCCGATATCTCGAACCTTTTTCGACTTCCCTTGAAGGTTCGAGTTATCGGGATTCAACTGTATTATAAAAGTGCTTGGTCAGCGTTATAAAAAATACAAATAAGACGAAAGATGGCATTTTAAAGTACTGCATCGTTTTCACTAGTTATTAGCAAACTTTTCTCGTGTTGGGGCGAAGTTTTGCTTTTAGACAAAAATAAACATGGTGTAAATTTTTATCTTTCAAATCTAGAATAAACTGGTTTATTAAAAATGTCATTTTTATGGATAAGCTATACCTGTAAGGATATTTTGAACATTTGTCTACATTATAATTGTATAGCTCAATTATTGTTCCCTAAAACAAGTAAAAATTACTCGAGGAGTCGTTTTGTAAATCGCGGCCCTGACAAGGCATTTAAGGCTGAATAGCATTTTGGCAATTAAAAATGTAACCAAAATTGCTAAAACGCTCGAATGACTAACTTAAAACAATGTTGATATATTTCAACTACTTTTAGAGATCAAGAAAAGCCAATCAACAGTTTCTTCCCTTTTATTGGCTGGGAATAAGATTAAATTTACTCCAGTCACGCGGAACGTTCTAGAAATTTCGAGATAAAAAACAGACTAGTCTTGCTGACTTTGTAATTATTATTGAGCCCTTTAGTTTTAACAGGTGTGATGCCACTTGTATTCTTATAATGTAATATTTTAATTTTAGCGCTTTAACACTTAAAAAAGTTAATTCAGTAAAACCATAATTTTCGCACAAGTCGTATCTCAGCGAGAACATCGGCAACTTATTTTGAACTTTTGGTAATTCATAGCGTTCGTTGATACGCAACGTAGAAGCCAGCATAATATAAATCAGTGTTTCGCATCACAGAAAAGCCCATTGAAATCTAATGCAATCCAATTTTGCGACAAACACCATTAAACCCTTCAATCAGTGAAAGAGTCGAGAACTTCAAATGTTAAATTTCCGATATACTTTTTAATCGAATAAATGGCGCAATTTTTCGTTTTGTCAGTTGGGGTGAGGCAAACTATAAAGTGAACTTTAATCCCCAAACGTTTAGTAACTTTACAACTTCAAAAAATCACATAAATTGGAATAATTATGCGCTTGTACAACCAGCTGAATAAAAGCCAGATGCCTAACACTTATTCTCCTACGCAAGAGAAAACATGCCCAACATTAATATTTTATTAAGAAAACTAAACACTTTCTCGAAGTTTCGAAGTGCTTCTTTGAAAGAAAACTTTAGAACACCCATGCTTTCAAATCAGAAACAACAATTTGCTAAATATAGTATGCAGTACCACGTTAATTTGGCGTGCTATCAAGAAAGCCAAGCTTAAGTATTTTTTGACTCGTTGGTTTGGATTAGCAGATAACTGGCAAATTCTATCTTTTCTTTTCTCCTTTTTTCAGTTTTTAACATGTACACGGACATAACATTAATTTTGAAATTACAAACAATTTTGGGCAAACAGAGCCAGTTTTCATAGGTGTAACAGATTTTAATTTTTTTCTTTAACTTAATTTTGCGGAAAGGTTTTTCTCTACGTTCTTGAAAAGGAATTCCCAGTCTAGCCATAAACAACGAAACCTTATAAATGTTGATCTAAATGATTCTGTTCGGCGATCTAAATTATTTTTTTTTGAGAAAATCCTTTGAGAAATATCTTTTTTCGTCTAAAAAAGACATTTCAGCGAATTTAAAAGTTGCCTTAAAAGAGTATCAACACTGTAAACGCAAAGCAAAAAACGGCGCTTAATCTCCTCTGATAAATTTTCGTAATTTTTAACAACAAAGATTGACTGAGGTTCCGATTTTAAAATCGCCAAAAGAAATACCATCTAACTCCTATAAATGACGGGCGCATGAACTTAACGAGGATAGGTCCATGGTAACTAGAACAATTTTAAACAAGCGTATAAAGAAAACGTTATCTAGCGTTTTGACGCTGAAAAAAGCGCGGCGGAATCTTTTTCAAAACAAGCCGACTATTAAATCAGATTACAATTTTTGGACTAAAAGATCATATCGTAAAGAATTTTTTCCCCGCGCAACTAAATCTTATGATCAAAGGGGAAAACTAAAACTAAAACTAAAATTTTCCGACGAACAACAAAAAAATCAAAGTCAAAATGGACGTTTTGTTTTCGCTTTTCGTGCGCCACAGTTTTGTGGTCAAAAGATAGTTTCGTTTTTAATTCTCAAAAATTCATCGCAGTTTGTAATCATACCGACAGAATTGCTTTAAATCGGTTACTAAACACTGTACTTGAAAAGTAATCTATGGAAAAAAAGAACTGACCTTCAGGGTGAAATCAAGGCGAACTTTTGCTTCAGGTTCGTAGCAGCACCACCTTGTCTTCTTTGTGTTTACGGACCTTCTGTTTCGCGTTCGTTTACCAGACCGCAATATATTCTTTTAGTGACCCACATCGCCTTTTGTGTCCACGAAAATCAGTTCCGGCGTGCGTTGTGGTGGCTGTATCAATTAACTGTGGCCCAAATAAATGAAACAATAGCGGCCTGATTATTGAAATTAGCAACTAAATCAGGCAATTAACTAAAATTGGTGAGAATTGGCCGCTACAGAGCTCACCAGCAGGTGGTATAGCAAGAATAGGGATGAACCTAGCGGGAGATAGATACGGGGGCGAGTAATATCTTACGTAAACGATTTCGCAGAATTAATAATGACCGATAACTGACTTGAGATGGCGTTAGATACTCAAGTGATAAGGATAAGAAACGATGTGGGAAATACCTTTGGTATGGACCGGTTATACGGTGCTTATCAACCTGTACAAAAATGTCAGACAGTAATAAATGTTTATGTCTTTGCCTTCCTGCAAGGTCATCTGCTAAATGGCAACCATGTTGCATCAAAACATTGTCTTGTTTTGTGTCCTAGTTGTAATTAGGGCGACCGAAATAAAATAAATTGATTTTGGTGAATTCAATTCCTTTAGATGCATCTTGATTTTTGAAATGTGCGATAAGAGAGCACGCAGGTTAAATTTTTAACCATTTTAAAGATCATGGCGGTGGGTAGTGTTGCTAACTGTGAACGTAAATTGAAATCTAACTTTTCCGAACACGGTTTTCACCGTATTGACGTTACAAACTACAAGAGCTAGAAAACATCACGAAAAAGAAACCACAGTTTTCATTTGAGCCTTGTTTGCGCACGGAGCAGTTTATTTGTGGTCAATTTCCGTGCAAAAACGTAGTTAAGATTGCTGGTGTTTTTTGGTCGAGTTCTCGCCCGCTAGGGGGCAGGTCTTAGTTCTATCTAGCTAACAACCAATCTTAACACTGTATTTAGACCAGTTGATGTGTTTTGATTGGCAGTTAGCGCTTCAGCGTATAACGTTAGCACTTAAAACTAACTGATTTCATTCATAGAAAGCCAAGTGGGCGTATGCGCGTGCGCTGTAGCGGCCACTGCAAAATCAAATCAATTTGTGGCGCATTGTCAACAACAAGTTTATCACCTCGATGTACAATTTTTATTCTATTTTTTCTCCGAGATAACGCTCAAACCCCCAAAACCCCCGTAACCAGAATGTTGTAATATCATTAAGTAAAAACTCCATAATGTGGTCCTCAATTTTATTAACTCGAAAGTGATATCCGTGAGCGAGTCATTAATCCTCTCCCTCGAAATAATCTCTCGCATTCTTTCTAATTGAATAAGCTTGAAGCACACCTTTTTCTAAACAAATTAATGAAAACCAATTCTACAGTCCCCAGCGCCTAATTTTGTGTCCTTTTGTATTCACTTCTCGCCTTTTCTCGTTCTTTATTTTTCATTTTCATAAGGCGTTTTAACACAACAGGTGAAAAAGAAAGCTAAGATTCAGCATTTTCTGTTTAAGACTTTTTGTTTGTCACCATTTCATTAACACAGACACCGCTTGCTGTCTTTGACACTGTTAAAATTTTCATGCACATTTCACCTGTTTTGTCGCGTCAATTGCATCATACGGGTGTTAGATTTCAAGTGCTTTCAATTTTCGAGGTGCAAATTCTGATTCCAAATTGAACAATTTGATTAGCTCATTATCTAACACAGCTATAAGTAAGAAGACGTTTGTCTCAATTTAAAAATAGCACGATTTATATTATTTCTTAAATATATACGGCCATCTAGGCAAAATAAAATTTGGATAGCAGTAAATCAGAGTAGAAAGTTACAAAGTCATTTTCGCCTTGGTTTCCTGAAACAAGTTTAGCCAATTTGCTCGTGTTGCGCAAAAAAATAAGAAGTTTCCTTTACCTTGTTAAAATGCTGGCAAGCCAGTTTTTGAACGTAAAAAACCTTTATCAAGTCACAAAAAATTACTGGAATGCATAGCTTTACAGAAAAAAAATCTGTCATACAAAAAACTTGTCTTTTCAAGGGAAATTTACTCCCGTGTAGGCTTACTTAACTTAGTGTTTCGATATTTCGCGCGACTGATGGCTTCTTGTCACCAGAAATTTGTACTGATAAAAAATGAAAGTTGAGAAAGTAAACACAGATCAAACAGCCAAATTTTTTCAAACAACGAAATTACACTATTTGTAAATTTTGTTCCCTCCTCAAGTGATGTATGAGGTTCTAATTCCAATTTCCTGAAGCAATAATTGGAAGGTAGTGTTGTTTACGAACTGATTTCCTCTTAGTTTTCTTTTGCCGGAAGACATTTTACACCATGGAAAATTCTCCCGTAACAATGTAAACAGTTATCATGGCGTTAAGTTCAAGGCTAGCAAAACATCGATGGAATATTTTGTCAAGGTTTTTTTTCTTTTTGGTCTGTGAAAAAAAAAAAATCAAAGCAAAAATATTTAATTTAATACAATGAATTTGCATAGAAAGACGTTTCACTAATGAAGCTATTTCATTGTAAGTGCGAATCGTAAAACGGTATATTTAACAAAAATGCCTTCTCATTTCTTTGATATAAAAAAGTATTCCAGCTTGAAAAAAAATTCCGCCATGCGTTTTATATTTACCTGTACCTAAATTATAAAGTAAACCCGTCAAATACAACAGCATCTGCCACTCGACTTATAGCTCCATGCTTGCATCATCCACAGCAAGGCATCTTTTCTCGCCATTTTATTAATTTTATGTCTTGTATTTGCGCGGAGTCGGCAAACCGTAAAAATCGAATTTAATCCTGTAAGTCTTTCCTAAGTGGATCAGAAATTGTTCTGTAGCAATTTACGAGAGCGGCGCCGAAAAGTGACTTGTGTTCACTACACAAATTCTTCAGAAAATTAATAAGGCACAGATCACTAGCAGCATTAATACCATATCGGTGGCAAATAGAGGTTATTTTTTCACATCATAATTAGGTATAAAAATCCTATTTAGCAAATTGCGGAAAAAATGGAATGAAAGTAACACGGAGATGTGCAAAGGGAAATTTAATCTTGAGTGAAATCATTCTCTTGCTTTCCGCTCGTCAAATTGTTGAATTTTCCAAAAATTTTTCACCTGCCTACACAAAATCGGCTTGAGATTCGCTTGTGATTTATTACGCGGCCGCGTTCATTGCATCACTCATCTTGGAGCTTTTGAAAGACAGATAAAAGGCACCGCAAGCCTTCTAGGCAGGCGACATATTTTATTTTAAGCTTTTCACTATAACAAAGAAAGGGAAGGCTGAAGATGAGATGAGAAGACATTCGGTGGGATAGCGGTTTAAAATAGTCGTCTCAATTAATTACAAGAATTCTCGTATTTAGAAAGCGCAAAGCTTAAAGAGAATTCATAATTTTATTAAACAATTTACTTGCATCATGATCGCATGAGTTTTTCCCGAATTCCTGAAATTAAAAAGCTGGGATAGAGTCATAGCTGTCACCAGCGTCGAATATTAACAATGTAAGATAGTTGAAATTGTTTTTATCGTTGACAGATTTCTTGTATCTAATTTGACTTGTTAGCCTCCAACTTTCAACTTTTTCGCTATTGTTTTCAAACATATTCCTTTACAACCTTTGCATCGCAAACCGTCTAACCAATCAGAAAATATAATGCTGACTTTCTGACCAATCAGATACAGGATCAGTAAACCAATAGTTATTCGTTTAGTTCCCGCGCTTGGCACGAGACTCTGTCAAGAGTTACTTTGTGATTACTCTAGTTTCGTTATAATGGCCTTCTTGTTAACACAATTTTCAATTTTACTAAGACATACAAGCTGTTTGCTGTGTATAGCAAATACTTTAAAGGTGGCCTCCCCTATAAGCCTGGTGGTTTCTTGGAGGTCTCCTCGCCCTACCTACCATAGTTACTGCTGTAAATTGTAGTGGCTAATAAATGATGATGATGATGATGATATTTTAAGGCTTAATGTTTTTCTTACTTAACAAATGGTAAACGTCACAGCGTGTACTATTGAGTTAAAGATGTACGCGGGTGGTTGCTAAGCACGAAAGATGCGTAAGAGTCAGTCGCCCGAGGCGACATAACAAAAAAGGGTTAAAATAAAAGAAAATGCTAAAAAACTATGGCTATTTACAATAATAAAATTTAAATCTAAGTTAAAATATGTTATGAGGATTATATAATACAATAATACATAATTAAAAATTCTTTAGGAGGAGCAGAGCGGACAGCCTCTGCACCCATCATCTAATAATGCATCAAGATTGTTAAGATTTCTGATGTTCGTCTATGACTATGACTACATGAAGGTGGCAGAAGATAATTATTCGCGTAAACGAGGCTTGGTGGTGAATTTTAAGCATATGACGTAATCATGCATAAGGCCTAATGATGAAGTTGTTGGTTTAAACCGGGCTTCTCCAGGTGATATGAAAAGCTTCCTTGATTTTAATTTGGAGTTTGGCGGTGGCGGAGTCCAAGATGGTGAACTACTTCCGCAAAACATAAGTTGTTACATTCTTCTGAGGCCTGTAGATGTTTGTAAACATGAGAGCTCATATCGGAAAAAACAGATGTTTAGCTTTCGCGCGTGGAAAAATGACAAGTATTTTGACCAATATAGCTAACGTTACAGTTAGTAAACAACAATTTGTAAACAACCCCGCGAACGGAGCTCCCTTGGGATAGAGTTTGAGTATGACTTCAGTTTTTTTTATTGCAAGACACAAAAAACCAAGAAGTTACATTACATTGCATTACATTACACTACTTACACAAAAGCGCTATTTACAATACAACATGTTACATTACTCTCACTACGATACTCTACTTACAATATAGTATTTAAACTAATTACACCTATGCTTATAATAATTACACTTTTCAGTTTACACTACATTACTTAAGTTGCTTGAGTATTACTTAAATCTTAGTAAATAATAAAGATGGTAAATTTTAAGCTCGGTAATAAATAATGAAGATGAAGTATTCAACATGACACGAGCATGAGACAAAGAAAAAATCTGAGTCCCCGACGGGAATCGAACCCATGGCCTCCCAGATACCGGTTGGGCGCTCTAACCAACTGAGCTACGAGAGACTCGTAAAATGGTCCAGCTCTGTCCAGCTCACAACGAGTCTCTCGTAGCTCAGTTGGTTAGAGCGCCCAACCGCTATCTGGGAGGCCATGGGTTCGATTCCCGTCGGGGACTCAGATTTTTTCTTTGTCCCATGCTCGTGTCATGTTGAATACTTCATCTTCATAACTTAAATCTTTTTAAGTTGCATGCCAAAATTGTACTGAGCGGTTAGGCTATTTATGTTGTCTCTTCACATAACTTTTCAGTGCGCGGAGCGCCTCTAGTTCATGCAGTTAGGTTTAGGTTTTGTGGCAACAACAATGGTGGCATACGCTTTAAGACTTTTCCGGCAACCTTCGGTGACATAACGACTGAGTCAGTGGTCACTATTTCCTAAGGTAACATTGTTTTCAGTTTTCTTCAAATGTAACTGTTTGGCACAATGGCTTCAACGGGTGACGTAACACGAAACATCGATGATTTACTCAGTGCCACACAGCACCTATTTTTTTGCGCCAAGTCAGTGTTTGCGACAGCGGAGCTCCATTCCCAAGAAAATTTGGTAAAAACCATCGTGCTGTTTCTGACATATGCATCAGTGTACGCCCGCCCGTACGCCCGTACAGACTCTGGGAGAGGGGGAGGGGCCGAGTCTCAAGCTATATATGTTGCGCGGTGTCCACTGAGTTAAATGAAACGCGAGCGAAACAGAAATTTCTTCCGAAATATTCTTCGCAGTCTCCTCTTAAAGTGGTCTGTATTCCGTGAAATTGTGACAACAAAAAGGTTTACCAGGAGCAATGGGTAATGGGCTCCTGGTATTGAATATTACTTACCTTTTTTGCTTTGTTAAAAAAATCCTGACTCGAAAATCCTAACTCGAAAATCCAACTCGAAATCCTAACTCGAAATCCAACTCGAAATCCTAACTCGGGAGTTAGTCTGTCTCATTGAGCCGAGCAGATGACTTTTGCTGTAATTTCCTTTAATGTTTTGGGGTCCCAGAAATTGACGATATAGTTGATATTTCTCATGCGTTTAGAAATGTTTTTTGGATGTTCCAACTCCATGCATGCACGAATGCCTTTTTTGCTTTGTTATCCAAAAAATATACTTAGTAATTTTAGACTTTAATTTCCTGCAAAGCGTTTAGTTAAAACAGGCTCAACAAAATGAAAATCAGCAACAGAAGCTGACTGAAAGAGTGAATTTTACATAGGGTTCTGCTTCAAGTAAACTCTAACTTGCACTTTCATTGTGCTACTGAAATTTTAAGCTAAGAAAACAATTTTAAACTGTGTTAAGTAATGTAAGTAGACTTAAGTTTTCGCCAGCCCGCCCTTTATTCCTCGCGAAGCGAGGCCGAAGGCCAAGCGTAGCGGGGTGTATAATTTTGTCCCTCAAAGGGCTCAGGCGGGATGAAATCTCGTGTGGAGTTTACGGTCATATATATTTATTTATTTGTGAGCTTGGTGTGTGGCGGAAATGACGTCACACGGCCGCCGCGCGCTGGTGGCCTAATGGTAAGGCGTCGAACTTGAAATCAGATCTTCGGGACTGAGGGCGCGGGTTCGAATCCTGCTAGGGTTTTTTTTTTCCTTATTTTTTTTTGTGGGTTCGAATCCTGAGCCTTTCATTTTTATCGTTTTTCTTTTCGGATTAAAATAACACTGACTTCCACATAATACTCCCTCAACGCCTATTCAGGCTATAAACCTTTCATCGCCATCAGGGGCGCGCGGGCGGAGGGTTCGAATCCTCCTGCCGTTCGTTCTTCTTTTTTTTTAATGCCCTCAAATAAATGTCCAAAATGCGACTATCCAATAATTTGTCGATGATTTTGAAAATAGCCTGCGCTTCCCAACGCTTTATACCTCTTTACGAACCTGAAAGAGCCGCCATCTTCAAAGCGGAGTAGACCCTGGGAACGAGGGTGTCGCGGCCATGCCCGTTACTAATTTTTAACAAATATATCTTCCTGCCTACTGTGGAAAATTGAATATGTACAATGTTCAACTTCAAATAATCCACTCCTTATTTATAACACCAACACCCCCCCCCCCCCCCGCCTCCCCAACCCAGAGCTTCGCGAGGCCCTGCGAGTCACGTATTACTAGTAACTGAAGTTGTCTCTCTATTTATCTCATTTGTGCAAGCAGCAAAATGCCCAAATTTCACGGAAGATATTAACGGATTAACACTAAAAACATTAAAAACACCCAATTGAGTACTAAAACCAAATTTAGTCTTTGGCTCAAAGCATGGAAGAGTTATGGTTCATTGGCAATGAGTGTCCGACAGTACGCTCAAGTCGTAACTTGCACATGCGCCAAACCGTGAAACTTTCCCTTGAAAACATCACGTTTCAGATCCAACACTCGTCAACTTACCAGTAGAGTCCAATACAAAATATTTTACCTTTATTGTAAACTGAGAAAATAGACACGTAAACGAAGCTTACAAGAATTACAGAATAAAGTGGTGCTCACGTTTTAGTTTTTCTAGATCTCTACTTCCACTCCAGGAAAACTTAATCTAAATAAAATTTATATTTTTTTTACTACTAACAACAGTTAAGCGTAATAGACATGTAACTCACAGAACTCGCAAATTCTCGTTGTACAATGCTGTCCTTCTCGTTGAGCAATTTTATAAGTCCAGTATGATGCATCATAAAAATTCGCAAAGTATAAAACCTACACTTATGTAGGGAAGAAAAAATCCATCAGCCAAATGGAGCTTTTTGCAACTAAAAACAAAAACGCTTTGTACAAGTAAAATCAAAACGCTTCAAAATAAGAGGGAAAAAATAAAAACATGCGTCAAACAGAAACGTTGAAAAACTTATTTAATAAATGATGGAAGCAACAATGGGAACAAAGCTTTGCTAAAACGTGCATCAGTTCTTCAGTTTCTATTCTATTCCTAAGTTAATCGCATCTCAAAATGTTTAACTAAATGGCATTTGGCAGTACACTTTAGTTTTGTCGGTAAAACTTGCTTCTATAGCTATCAGAAGACTTGTGCTCGTCCAAAGAGCGATGGCCACTGAGTTTATTATCGCTACCACGATATGTCTCTTCCATCTTTTACGCCATACAGCTATTACAGGGATATTTAGGTATCTGGTTTCAATAGCGAACGAAACGCTTGTGAAAAACCACTCTATAGCCAGTGGAACTGATGTGGTGATTGCAAAAGACTGAAGCAACTCTAAGGGAGAACTGCCGCTCGTGTAAAAATACTGATACAAGTACAAGAAGCCGTTCACAGAGACGATAGCACTTGCTTCATACACCACACTCATAATGGCAATATCTGCAGCGAGTCGCTCGCGACGAGGAGTACGAAAACCTCCCCAGGGTACTAGCCTTCTCTCCCAGACCTGATTGTAAATGTGATCAATGAAAGCTATGGTACTGCGTTCTACGACTTCTGCAATGCCATGGATTACACCAATCACTGCAACCGATTCCAAACTGCTTTGATCCACTTGTAAAAGCCTTATCAACACTGCTGACCCACAGTACAGCGGAACCAACAATACGAATGAAGTTCCCGGATGGCTTATCTTCCACAACCGCTGGACACATAAACGCGAGATCCCTTTGAGCAACACTACAATAAGAGGCGCGAACACTGCGATTAACATTTTGCCAGCTTCGTCTTGCTCATTGTAAGCTGGGTAGATGAAACGAGCTACCAAAAGCGCTACGACAAATGTCAACATGCAAGGGATTATAAAAAATAAAAACAACTTGAATAGTTTCTTTCTGGGACCATCAACTAAATGCTTGGAAATGTTGTAAGCCTGTAAACAGACACACGATAGATACAAAACATTTGCGGGAATTCTTTGAGTAAGCGTCAACTTGGAGTGAGAGATTCCGAGCGCTTGAACGGCAATTCGGTAGCCTGTATCAAAACAGAAGAACGGTAGACACAACAGGAAAAGTCTAAGCCTTTGTCCCCATATTTGAAACGGCCGAAAAAAGAACAAAACGTTGAGGAAAAACCAGCAGTAAAGCATAAAGGCAAATGGAATTTCTGAAATGGTAATCATCCATTGAAGCTTGTTTGGGATAGTTTTCTTGGGCTGAACTTCACAATTAAGTTGTGTTTCATAGCTAAGGTAGTAGAAGAAAATAGAAACTATCCCAATAACGGCGGCACTGAAAACAGACATTAGGAATCCAAACAGCAATGAATTCCAAGCGGTGCGGCGAATGGACGGTCTGAGGCGCTTCCAAGCCATTGCTCTATCTTCTGGTATTTCCTGTGTCTGTTCGGACTCCTCTGTCGAGCAAGCGTTTATGAACCTGGCGTCAATATTGCTAGACGCGAGATAATCTGCTGTTGTGGCTTCTTTGTTGCTGTATTCTTGGTAAATGACTTCATCGACAGGTTGACAGTACCACTCTGTCCCTTTATCATCTAAAGGATTGTAGCCAAACAGGTCCGAAGATTGATCGGCTTCGTCAAAGTTGTAGTGTTCTGCGACACTGCGGGTGAGGTTGAAAATGACTTTTCCACAGACTTCTGTGAAAGCGGTGCTGCCAGCCATACCCAAGTAGTCAAAGTGGTTGTTTTTGAAAGACGGTTTGTAATAATTCAAGGTTGTGTCTTCTCAGTATATCTTTGTCGCGCTAGCGTGACTGAGCTTGAGTAAACTGAAAGAAAGTGGCTGATGCTGTCTCTCTATAAGCGAGGTACTAGCAATGGAAACGAAACTGTGTGAGAATGTGTCAGCTATAATCTGATTCCGCAGGGGAAAAAAACCTAAAACTTAAAACTCTCAGTTAAAGATTTAGATATTACCAAACTTCGTCAGAATGTCCATTACTTACTAAGTTTGTTTTAAAAGATTTTTGATACCCAAGTGAACAATTGACACGGAAATACTATAAAACCACCAGCAAGCTGCTGATGATATCAAGAATTTTTATGTCTTTATTCAGAATTCCACTCTTTATATATTAATGTCAGAAATGCTAATGAAACGTAATAATTTACTATAAGCTTTATATAGTGCCCATGTGTTTAAATTTCGCAGACTCAATTCTTTCCCCCACTAAAAACGTAATCGACTCCTTGCGTCAAATACTTAATTGCAGCTTAAATCCCCCTACCACCTAAAAACGGGTGGGATGGGGATATAAGAGTCGAGAACATATTATGTCCCGGAAAATCGACTGAGCCCACGGTTCTCGTTACCCAAGGCAAATTGCTAAGCAACATGACGTATCCTCATTGTGGAGTGTCAACCGTCGGAGTACTCACGCTGGATTTTGATTGGATAATTTAAAAAGAAAACCCTTTAAAGCTTCATTGCTATAGTAACCCCATCAGCGAATGGAACCAGACACATCACAACACGAGGGTCTTCGTGAACTTTCACGTTCAAGTCGTGAGGTGCTTTTAAGTCTCTATCTGCAGCTCTTTCTCCGGGATCGCAAACTCTGCCATTACACAAAACCTTTGAAAAAAGAAACATAAAAAGTGTTGAACATCGTAAACATCAACGAAACATAATATTGAGTAATTCACTTTGATTTTGAAGTCACGATTTCGGTTCTCATTCATGCCTGTTTTATTTAGGCACTTCTTTGCAACTCCCGTTTAAGTTGTAACCCTAACCTAGGAAATATTGCCTTACTGTACCCACTATAGCACCAAATTTCATCACATATTTTCGTCATTGCTTACATTATCAACCACAATCAGGCCGCCTTTACGTAGAAGGTGCAGTGATTTCTCGTAGTACTGGTCCTTAGAAGTCCTATCTGCATCAATAAAAACCAGGTCAAAGCTTCCAGCTTCACCTGCAGCTATCAGCTCATCTGAAACAAGCCAAAAAATTACTCTAGAATATCATTATAACAAGTGCTGCACAACGTCTGACAAGCACTGCAAGAGACACTGCAGAGACTCAACGAGTAAAGAAATAAGTAAACTTTGTCTAACGAGGGCAGGGGCGTACCTAGACATTTTTTAGTAGTGCGCACAAAGTCAGTGAGAGATGAAGTTTCATCCCAAGGGCCTTATGCAGATTTTTTCGAGTAAATGATTGTTTTCTTTCCTTTGCACACCCGTTTTATCAGTTAACTCCACAGCCAACTTCAGCGTTCTTAGGAACTAACAAATGCTGAAAGTGTTTCCTGACATGGTATAGCATCTCGTGAAAATAATCCACAAGCAGCTGTATGAAATTGTGAATATCGTTAGACGATACTCGAACAGATGTTTTTCAAAGCAAGCGATATGAAGCTTTTGTTTCTCATAATTCTGATCAATAATAATACAGACTTTCATCCACTTACCCAGGGCCCCCTTATTCCTTTTCCAAAGGAAAGAGGACACTGGATCCAAGCTTTTCAAAATTTTGTGACGCAGCGTGGTCGATGCATTGTGTTTATAAATGAGGGTGCATGTCAACTTCTCTAAATTTCTCTGCCTACTTTTCGTTTGCTGAAAGTGTTGTAAAGCAGAATACTGATAAAAAAAAATAAAAATTAAACAAGACTGTTAAGTGTCAGTGTATCTTGCACTGCTGTGTTAATGGAGGACACCTTAAAATCATACATTTCCAACAGAACGCAGACAGGTTAAGAATACCAACTACCTTATTCTCGCGAGTGCTTAATTTCGCGAAAAATCAAGAGCGATATTTCGCGATTTCGAGAGGAAAGTACAATTGGAGTGTATCGAATTTCGCGAATTTTATCTATTCTTCAATATGAAGCTTTGACCTCGAAACTGTAAAAAACAGCAAACAAAACAATATACACATAACAAAACATAAGATATTCAACAGTCTAAATACCTGATAGGTTCATCTACGACTGCAAGAGCGAGATTTTAAAGAACTTGGCGGCAGAGAACAGTTCGAATAGTGCGACTGATAGAGTAGGAAATAACTAATTGTCAAAATTAAACAAGAAACTCCTGAACATGAAGCTCAGACATGTTGGAATAACTATGATGAAAAACATCCATTTTCATTTTTTTTTTTTTATATTATCAGTACGATATTAAATTTCGCGATTTTAAACTTCGCGTGCCCTATATTTCGCGAGTATTAAATTTAAAATCGCGAAATTAAGTGAGAATAAGGTAGTGGGAGGCTGAAAAAGAACTTGAAATGTTGGCTTTTTACATTGCGTGATCGAGGAGTTGTACTCGGGACAAACGAGACTTAATGTAGTTAGTAGCAGGGTGGAGGGTTTGAACCATGCAGGGAACTCCAGATTATCCAGCACCTCGTCTCCAACATAAAAGGAGAAAATTATACCTTTTATCACCCAGTTAACGCCGCAATTGTTTTGAGTTCCTCCTTAGTTGCATTAAAGGTCTTTAAAAAAAAATCTATGGAAACATGAGCAAAATGTTCTTTGTTTGTTTGTTTGGTTGTTTCCCTTTTAGAATATTTTCTCACAGGATTTGTCATGGGATACAACTCATATTAACAAACATGAGCTTAAGCCAATGGATCTCATAATCTATATATTGTTACCATGGGTTCTACACCTGCTTTATCAGGGTTTCCAGTCATTGTCATCTAACTGAGAAAATAATAAGGCTCAATGCACAATCTTTTCTTTAGTGTATAATCGAATCGATAACTTAATGTTAACTAACGAAGAACTATTACTTCTATGGACGGATCTGAATGACAAAACCACAGCTTCATCACAAACAAATATGTCTCCCGGGCGTTCCAGTTAGAAGTTACAGATAAATGAGATTAACTTTGAAACTGCCACAGTTTTTCAAAAACCTTTATGAATTCCGCCACCTGGACCAGCCACCTGGCAAGGAATTCATGCTAGCTTACATTTAGAACACTTTCCATACATGGGTAATAAAATAGCAAGGCGCATTCAAAAGTACTTAAAAACCTCCTTAATGATTGTAATTTAGGTTATTTTCTGAAATTCAGTGGGATACAAACATGCAATCTGGATTGACCTATCAGGAGCAGAAAAAAACATGCTGTTAAGTCATCTGCTCGGTGGAAGGAGTCATAAATGCTGATTGCTTAGCGTGGTGCAACAGCAACAAACATGTTTGCTTTAAAGTTTCTTTTATTCTTTGTTACATTTCTGCAAGTAAAGGGAGACTGTCTCACAGAAAGCTGTGAAAAGATTTCCCTTGACGTACACCGAGATGCCGTGCAAGACTCAGAGTTTGTTGGCCATGTTTTTCACAATTATGTCACGTTAAACCCAGTTCAGTGCTACACCTGGTGTATACAGGACTGTCGATGTTTGTCGTTCAACTACAAGGAAAAGAACGAAGAAAAATACTGCGAGTTGAATGAAGGAAATCATTTTACCAACGAATCCTCTCTCAAGCATTCACCGGGATCACGTTATTACATCCTACGGAGGGAGGTAAAAAGTTAATTCTGTTCATTCTAATCTGTTAGTTCTGTTTTGTGTCCTAAAACGTCCATTTAGTTTTTCACCTGTCAGCAACCAAGGTAAATTTCGAAACCAGAACATCAATCGATGTGGCAGTAACTATTGAATTGCGCAGTATTATATGTTACTTGGTGCAAAAAACAAATTTGAGACCCGAGTGAATTTTCAAAATGGTTTTCAATATTTTGTTGCTTTGGTAAGGATCTACCAGCGTTTCTTAAGGTGGGCATCCTAGGGGTTTCAATTATTTGAAAATTAGAATAGGCCTTATCCACAATAGCCACCATTTTAGTTTTCATATTATAATACAAATTAGCCTTTATATAGCTAAGTACCTCCATGCGGCCTAAAGTTTCAGTTTTTGTGCCAAAATCACGTTCGAGAGTCATATAATAGACAACTTTAATGGAATTGTACTCTTTCTTGTTAACAACACAAGCGGTTTTTACAAAAGCGCCAAAACAAGCGATATTCAACTGATATTTGTTTTGCAAGTGTAGCCGTCACTGCAATGCCATAAAGGCCTGGCAAAACGAGGAAACATGTTTCCATTAATGTTTCTTTGATTTCCCATGTTTCCATGCCACGCGGAAACACGGAATGTTTCTGCCGTGTAGCAGAAGCAAATTTTGCTTTTTGGAAACAAAAATTGACACTGGAAACAATGCTTCCCGTGTGGCACAACTGGGAAACATTGGGGAAACATGCACACGCTGCGAGTGTTTCTGGAAACATGTTTACCCATTCGTCAGGCCTTAAGCATACAAAACATGCGAAAAAATTATCATGATGCAAAGAATTTGGTTGATTCCGTCAGAAATCACGTGGTTAAGTTGCATTACAATAGGAGAACCAGTCCTGGAGGCTAACCGTCGTGAATAACGCCTATCCATGGTTCGCAAGTGACGTCATCGCCACCATGTTGGTGGTCATTGACAAAAGATTTCTAATTAGCTTCTTTTGTTTGTTCCACCAACATGGACGCTACACCATTGACATTAGGATCTCATCGGACTAGATTAGTTAAGATTAGAAACACAACAGCTGTTGCTTGAAATTTCCTAAAAAGTTGCTCGAAATTTCTTAAAAGGTTGTTCCAAAAAATCCAAAACGTTGCTTTTTATGAAGAAAATTTCTCCAAATATATGCTAATTTGCCTTTGAAAGTAAGATTTCTGGCCATTTTCAATTAAGACGAAGGTTTGTTGAATTACAAGGCTTTCTTTAACTGAGAACAATCTTGAAGATACCGTTGACGTCATGTTTGCTGTTGAATGAGCCTAAAGTTCTACGAAACTTCCTCGGACATCGTCGGCAAACTTCGTTAATTTTTGGAAAAGTTCGAAAAATGCTCGGAAACGTTCAAATGGTCTTCTAACAGCACTCTGACAATCTTCAGAAATATCCGCTCTTCTTCTCGAAAGATTTTACCGTTTAACACCAACTTGTCGGACGCGTAATGAATGTTTTTACTTTTAACTAAATATTCTAAATAATAATTTGACTTCCTCACAAAATGTACCAAGACTTTCTTGAATCTATTCTAAAAACTCTAAAAGATTTTGCTTTTGTGTTCCAACTAGATTCACAGAAGCAAGGCGCCATGTGCTAGTGAAGTCACGTGCACCAATGGCTGCTGTGAGAACAATCCTTGTCTCAATGGAGGAACCTGCAATGAAATCTGTGAGCCCGCGAGCGTTCGGTACAACTGCTCATGTCCGGTACCGTTTGTTGGAAAACACTGCGAGATTCAGCTGAGAAGAAGTTGTCAGGACTACAAAGCAGCTGGGGTAGACAAGTCTGGATTGTATGCAGTTATCGATGACAGCAATCGAATCTTTAAAGTATTCTGTGATTTCGATTCAGAGCCCGGCTTCGCGTGGAATTTGATTCAATCATTCAGCCTTGCAAACAAGGACTTGATGAAGGTAAAAATAGCTGGTAATGACGATATTAGAGAAATGTTTAAATGAGTGAGACAGTTATCCCTTACGTAATAGCGAGGCGTTTATGATGTACATTAATCCTAGGCAGTAACTTGACTTAGTATATACCACACAAGTGAATAGTGTTTTTCGCGCGAGCTGATTGGTTAATTCGAAGGTGATTAGCAAAGTACTATTCACCTCCGAGCAGCTAAAGAGAAACAAACTGCCTTCGCGCGTCGCTTTGTTTACTGAAAGTGATGTTTTAGTCCGCTATTTATTTAACTTGTGTGGTATATACTAAAACAATTATTCACCTCAGTGTCGGTAAATATCCGCCACTATTCACCTCCACTTCGGTGAATAATTGTTAATTAGTAACTTGAATATTTTCGTCCAAGATGTGTTAGTGCTGTCAGTACTTTATTCTTAGCCTGTAACTTGTTTACTTTCGAAAACAGATCGAACCCATAAGTTAAGTGGATAAGTAAGGAGAGGGTGAAGGAGAGAGGGATGTCAGAACTCAAGCAGGGGAGCAGCGAACCTACTGAGAATTGAGAAATTGACTTTTGCCAACATCCAATGTAGAAATAAATGGCCATTCTAGTTTTACCGATGCCAACCAAACTCTAATACAAAAGCACAGCTGACCCATTTTCCTTGTGCGATTTTACGAATTTTAACAAAAACTAAGAAAGAGTATCATAGTTATGAGCGTGGCTATTTCTGATTATCCGTTACTCAAATGCAATCCTTCTTGGCTTGTTGGCACAGAAATCTCTGATGACTCTCTCTTTGTCGATAACATTTCTCTGTAAGCGCGTAGGACTTAGGGATATATAGCTGCTCTGTTAGCATGGATTGCATGTAGGTTTTGAATTTTCCCGTAGTGCTGAATGAAATCTCTGGTGTTGTAGTGGATACTGGCATGGTTTATAGGAAAATCTTTGTTTGCTCTCTTTTGAGTACAACCTTTGGGCATTTTTCTTACATGTGTTGTGAAAGACATGAATTTATTGTTCAAAATAACATCGTTGGTAAGTTGGGGATTCCCTATTGAGTTAATAACCAACGAACAATGTTGGCTTTTTAGCTTACGATTTCTATTTCTTATGCCGGTCCAGGGTGTTGTCTTTTCCGACTACGATGATTCAAGTGCGGTCAGCGGTGAGATGCCAAACTGGCAGGCGTACTTGATCCTTCCATCATACCTTGCATGGCTTGGGAACCAGTCCACCCACTGGCGAGCCACTTGCCGCTACGACACAGACGGTGTTGTGTACCGAGACTACATGCGAACTTCGCTTGCAGATTTCGACATAATGAACATCCAAGAACCGATCACAGGTGTATGCTCTGAATTCGAGTTTATAAACATCCGTGGTTATGAATGCGTCTCATGCACTGCACCACTATGGAATCGGAAAGGCATAGCATCCTTGCATACCGACAGTAGCAAAAACGTTTGTGAATTCAATGGAAACCAAGGCGATGTAGTTGACAACGAGGACAACTTTGGAGGTTATAGCACCATTAATCCTGCATTTCGTTGTTCTTCCAACCCCGATTCTACAACTCAGTTTTGGATCGGAGGACAGTAGCAACCCCGGGGCGGGGGGTACTCCCTATAATGGCCTATACGGGGAGGCTCCGCCCGAAAGGGGTACCTTTTTCATTTTTTAGGTATATAAAAGAGTAGGGATTCACAAGTTTAGGAATATGAAAGGGTAGGGATATCGGTCATTTAGGTTTTTTAAAGAACCTTTCAATAAAATATTTTGAACATACGCACATTATGGCTGTATCATTTTAATTTAGTTAACGCTACATAACTTCCTGTTTTTGGTAAATGCCATGTCTTTTAGGTATATGAAAGGGGTACCTTTTCTGTCAAAATCAGGGTAAATAAAAGGGTAAGGGGTTGGACCTCGGGGCGGAGCCTACCCGTACAAAACGTTTTTGAGTAGCCCCCCGGGAGTAGCATGGAGTTCCCGCCAATGGATAATGTTTTTCAGTGCATTTTGTCCGCGCTTTGTCCGCTATCTAACAAAACTCTGTAATTGACAGCTCTCATAAGCTGCTGCGACCACCCTTGGGAATCTTCAACTGGCACTTTCCTTTGTTATTAAGCACTCCTTAATGACCACTCAAAGATTCTGATTCGTATTACTCAACACTCTAATAAAAGCATACACTACTTGATGGCCGTTACCGTATACCGCCTAATAGTACGGGTTATTTGCTTAGATCTCAAATTAAAAGTTATACATGTATTGAAAAAGACTAAAAAGGATAAAAGGTATTTAAGTTCTAAAATCAAAACGTTTTCGACGCTAGGTCATGATTTACGGCTGCACTGTTGGTGCTACCCTCAGACTCAGGTAGAAATTTTCATGTTAAAAGTTCTGCTAAGCGACCAGCCTTCATTGTTCCAGCGTGTGGTTGCTATAGTTACGACCACTTTTTCAAATTCCCGAGGTGGCCGCTTGCGAACGCTTCGACGGCAAAAACCTGCAAGTTGATCGCAGATTATCCCAGCCCTTCTATCTAATCCCCGACTGGACTGTATCGAGAATTTTGGGCCAAAATAATGGAAATTAACGCTCCACTTAATAAACGGCGCGGAAATTAACGTTAACAAAAATTAACGCGACTTAAATTAACACGAATTTTTGAAATTCGCGTTAATTTCATGAAGCGTTAATTTCCTATAATAAGGTACTTACTTACTGACTGACTGACTGACTTTAACGTTAACAATTCGCGTTAATTTCATGAAGCGTTAATTTCCTATAATAAGGTACTTACTTACTGACTGACTGACTGACTGACTGACTGACTGACTGACTGACTTTTACGAGCTTTTAGGGGAGTTTTTTATAGAACCCTCTAAAAAGCCATTTTTCGCATGCCGGAGAATGCCAAAGAAAGTAAACGTCCGTTTATTTCTTCACTTTCATAGGCATCTTAGGTAAATATTTTCCGTAAGGTAATAATTATAACATGCACTACACTGTAATACCAGGAGCTCACGATGCTCTCAATTGTGTAAATACTGTCTCTCTGTAACACTCAATTTGTGTTCTTGGGCTACAGCTACTGGCGGCATTCTTGGTTCTATGCAACTTTCTGCTGTCATTTTCTCTACGCGCCCATTAAGATCGTCCCAAACCATCGGGTCAGAAAAACATTCAGAGAAAACATAAAACGTGTAGAAAAATTATACGACTTCACCCTTTACATAGTTCTATAATGTAAAAAAAAAAAAAAAATCTGGTAATTTCTGGTACGCAGTTGCGTACTTCACGTATAAAGGCAGGTACGCCCTTGGAGGGTAGCACTTAACAGTCATACAACTCACAAATTCATGGTCTCAGATTCTGGTTCGAATTGAAATTTGAGCCTCTCTATGGGTATTTCCGAAGAAATCGAAGACGCGAAGATCACCACGGAAAAAACGAAGATCTTAAGATTGAAGCGAAGATCTGAAATTGACTATATGTCGAAAGTCATAAACACTACAGAAAATGCGAGGATCACCACGGAATTTTAGCATTTGACCACATTTCACTGCGATTTTGACAACAGTGGTTTACAGTCACTGTCGCGAAAACCACATGATTACAAGGCTCAAACGTTCAAACCGTTTCAATCCATAAAACAAAGCTTTGCAAATCTTTGATTTTGCAAAAAAATTGCGAAGAAAACGAAAACCGTGGGTACCTATAGAGAGGCTCAAATTTAGAACTGTTGGTTTTTATGGAGGAAGAAAAACCGGAGAACCCTTAAAGAAAAAACCTCGTAGCCAAGACGAGAACCAACAACAAACTCAACCCACATATGATGTGGGCTTCGCATTGAGAGTGAGCGTAATCCATACTGAGCCATCAGAGTGAGCTTTTCTTTCCATCCCCTGCACCCCTAATCAAAGTATAGAGTTGAACTGCATTTCGCTTTTGGTAAATTTATATCCATTTAGTTTTCTTTACAGTGGGTATCCAACCCAGGGGGGTACTCCAGCTTGTAAATGACGGGGATGATCGAATGGAGGCAAAACTCAGGACCCAAAAAGATCCCTTAGTCTTCCGACATTACCCAAAAATAACCCTGGACCAAAAATAACCCCCCAAAAAATCCCTTGTCAAATTACTTCTAAATTGCCAGGAGGGGCAATAATATAACACAAAGAAAATCATAAAAAATTGAGCGCTCGTGTTTGTTTATTCATCATGCCATAAATACGCCAAGGGACTTTAGTTCGTTTTTAATACCCTTAAAAAATCCCCAATTTAAATCAAGTCACCCAAAAAAAATACTTGCCAAATTTTCCAACCCCAAAAAATCACAGAATCGAAAATTTCAAACCCAAAAAATCCTTCGATCATCCCCGTCACTTACAAGCTGGAGTACCCCCCCCCCCCTAGGGTATCCAAACAATACCAGATGTCCTAGCATAGTCAGTTACTAAACTGACAAGCTGGCATATTTAACCTAATGGTTATTTCAAGTTGCCAGTCCCTTCTTTGTTTTCAAACCTGTATTGCTTTTTGTAAGAAGAAGGGTAAATAAAGAGGTGTTGTTGTTCGTGGATGGGTGGTCTCCTAGGTATGTGCCTTGTTGTGGGCTTCACAATATGGACCCTTTGCAGCTAACGGTCACATGGTAGAAAATAACACCTTGCTGAAGGACATGCTATGCTAATGGGATAAAGTTAAGCATGATTTGTTGAAGTTTTTTTGTTTTAGATGTCCCAGTCTGTTGCTTGCCCTCCAGCAAAGTGTTAGTTTGTACCATGTGACAGTTAGCTACAAAGGACCCATTTTTTTCTTTGTAAATTCTCTTAGTATCTTCAAGTTCTTTCTTTCGTACCATTTCTTTATGATTCAAACCTCTTCTATTGTGCAAAGCACAGCAAAATAGATAATCATGAAATCAATAAAAAAATCTTATGAACTACTGAAAAGGTTTCACAGTCACAAGATTACATGTTTCATTCGGCGAGCAAAGTGGCATGAGGAATTCTTAGACTTCATAATGAAATAGGCCTCATTAGTGTTTCCTATGTAATATATAATGTTCTCACCTAAAGTTGTGATGGCAGATTGCATCCTTAAATCTATCTTTGATTCAACACCTGCCTGTCCAAAAAATGCAACTAACTTCAAATTCACAATGAATGATATGAAAGATTGTGGTGCTTGAGCACCAACACATGTACAGTATGACCCCAGGGGGGGGGGGGGGGTACTCCGGCTTGTTAATGACGGGGATGATCGAAGGATTTTTTGGGGTTTGAAATTTTCGATTCCGGGATTTTTTGGGGTTGGAAAATTTGGCAAGTATATTTTTTTGGGTATCTTGATTTAGATAAAGGGGATTTTTTTGGGTATTAAAAACGAACTCAAGTGCCTTGGTGCGGCCTTGGCATATTTATGGTATGATGAATAAACAAAACGAGCGTTCTTTGTGTTATTTTATTGCACCTCCTGGCAATTTAGGGGTAATTGACAAGGGATTTTTTTGGGGGTTATTTTTGGTTCAGGGATTTTTTTGGGTAATGTTGGAAGACTTAGGGATTTTTTGGGGTCCTGAATTTTGCCTCCATTCGATCATCCCCGTCATTTACAGCCGGAGTACCCCCCCCCCCCCCCCCGGGGAGTATGACAGGGTTTTTTTCTTCATTTGCAACCCTAAACAAGTGTTCCATCCTGAACAGTTTAAGTGAAACCAAAATCTGCAATTTACATGCCTAAGCAAGTTGGCAAGGACTACCATCCCTTCCATATGTGAGTTCCCCCTCTCCCCTTCCCAGTTATTCCATGTTCCATGTGTGATCAAGTGACCTATGAGTGGGGGGAGGTACAGAATAGGGAGGAAGGAGAAATGGCCAAAAAATTAGGGAGGAGGGAGAATGAGACCTAAACACCTGAATCTGAGATACTAATTTAAGATCTTGCAAAGATGGCCATTACCTCCCAATATGCTGACTCAAAGGTGTTTTGGAGGCAGGATTCTTCTAACAAAACACTTCACTTACTTCTTTAAAATAATGCTGGCTCTGCACCTCATTCATAAACTTGTCTGTTATGTCACATGCCACAACTTTGCCATCTGGGGGCAGTGATATGGCCATACTCAGAGTGTTATAGCCAGTATAAACACCTGAAATGAAACATGGTGGCACTAAATGAAAGCAATATTAATAAACAGAAAGAAATTATCACAAGTTATCTAGCAAATTGAGCATTTGCAAGGAAAGCCTAACCTAAATTACTTCACATGCAAAGAGCACAACAAATGTTGTAAGAATGTTATTATGATTGTGTGGCCCATTTATGACCTCTGGATTGAGCATTTGAGACAGCTGAGCCCTGGCTGGGCTTGTTGCGTTGTGTTCTCTGATGGCACTTCCAAAGTATCTGTGAATTTAATGCTGGGGCTGGGGTTGGAGGAAAAACCTGTGATGGACGAACATTCCAACCAGGGGGAGTAAAAATACACCTTCTCACTTCATGCTACCAAGACTGGGATTAGCTCCAGTGGGTTAGATTACAAGCCACTGTTCGGGTCAAGCCTAAAGCTTTAGTGTACAGGACACTTTAACCCCCAGGGGGTACTCTGGATTGTAAATGACAGGGATGATCGAATGGAGGCAAAACTCAGGACCCCAAAAAATCCCTAAGTCTTCTGACATTACCCAAAAAATTCCTGGACCAAAAATAACCCCCCATAAAAATTCGTTGTCAAATTACCCCAAAATTGCCAGGAGGGGCAATGACATAACACAAAGAACGTTCTTTTTGTTTATTCATCATATCATAAAAACACCAAGGCTGCGCCACGGCACTTTAGTTCGTTTTTAATACCCCCCAAAAATCCCCTATCTAAATCAAGTCACCCAAAAAAATACTTGCCAAATTTTCCAACCCAAAAAAATCCCAGAATCGAAAATTTCAAACCCAAAAAAATACTTTGATCATCCCCGTCATTAACAAGCCGGAGTACCCACCCTGGGCTTTAACCAAATGCAGACTTAACCTTACTTACCACTGACATTTAACAAAAATAACAGTACTTTGCAGTTAGCATACACTTACAAGTCTCAGTGAGTTTACAATTGAAATTAAAAATATAATAAAAAGATGAAAAATGAAAAAATGCACTTTAGGATCGACCTAATAAAAATTGATAAAAAATAAAAATAAAAAAACATGGTGAACTTATTAAAAATATTTCGACTTAAATATATATGTCTTTAAAAGACTGTTGTAAACACGGAGACTAAAGGCACCTTCCATACAGCTGATGGAAGTGTATTCCAAAGTCTTGGCGCATTGATCAATGGAAAAGGGCCAATTACCGTATGTAGAGGTGGGCAATTTTGATAATTTAAGCAAACTTTGCGAGGCCAAGTGTAAACAGCTAGTGTGATGGCATGTATTGATCAAGAAGGTAAAAAAAAGGTAGAGTCTGTCTCCCTGAGCCATGAGGCCCATACAGCCGGAGCTTATCCCGTTTCCGTAGCATTAAGCGACTAGGAGTATTGCTACTCCCCCCTGGATGGGATGCTAGTCCATTGCAGGGTTACCCTCCAACAGTAAATTCGCCAGTACCCATTTATACACCTGGGTGGAGAGAGGCACTGTGAGAGGAAAGTGTCTTGCTCAAGAACACAATGCAGCGCCCTGGCCAGGCCTGGAACCCGGGCCGTTTGACTCGGAGTCGAGTGCGCTAACCATTAGGCCACCGCGCCTCCCTTGATTAAGAAGACTGATCTAAAATAATAAGAATTATTATCACTACCATTCTTACCTATTTCTATAACCTTTTTGGCTTTGATCAACTGTAGCAACAGTCTCATCAGTTGAGCTTCGTCAGCACTACAAAGCATTTCATTGTCTGGATGGTTCATAGTTGCCTAAGGTCAGTATAATAAAATAGTGGCCATTAGAAACTAGCCTATTTGTTAACGATAATTATTATATATAATTATAATATAGCACATTCATGTGTATGTTCAAATGCGGTGTACACATACTGTCAATTACTACACAACACCGCAAGCTTTGTGCCCTACTCATTGTGAATAGTGTGTGATGAATTATTTTGTTCTCTCGCAAGCCAAGCCCTATAGAAAAAGCCGCCATTTTCTTAATGTGGGTGTGCTAATCATGCGTGAAATTGTGCCTAGTATGGGATTCGCAATGGTTTCAAAGTTGTCGGAATACTTGTCCCGCTAGGCGCTTGTCACAGCTTATAAGACAGATGCAATTAAAATTATGCTGGTCTTAACCAATCATATTTCAGAAATTTCTTAGCCTGAAGAATCAGAAACACAATTGTCACCAAAACAATCTTATGTTAATTGAGGTTGTGTTAATTGACGTTTTTGATCCCGCATCCCGCCATCAATTTCAAACACCCTACAACCCTTACCCGCCCACAGAAATAGGAACGCATCACCATCCCACCCAAGATAATGTCATCCCGTATCCCGCTGCAAAAATTTCTTGTATCCCGCATCCGTTCTTGATTTTTAAGTTCCACCCTGCATCCCGCCAAACGTAATTTCCCGGCCAGTTTGGACCCTCTGGATTCTGTTTGGCAATTGAGACAAGCAAAAAACAAAATCGTACAGATAGGGCCCGGACGCACTGGACTGACAAAATTTGTTTGGCTCTACCAAAAATCTCGACAAATTTTGTCTCTACCAAATTTTGAATTTGGCAATCGTGGACGCACTTGAAAACACCAAATTATTTGTTAACCACAAAGTGTCAATCATGTTAAAACCGTACACCTTCCATAACTTTCCGTTCGCTAAAAAGAGTCTTACTTTCCGGCCGATAGGAGCCGTATTTTTTCGCTTTTAGTACAATTCAATAGTCTTGACTCGCCGCGCTTTCATTTTGATCAGCAGCGGTACTTGCACTCGGGCGGTTTGAAAATTGTGCCAAACCAGGAGTACTTGCATACCGGAGGTGTGGTGGAAAGAAGATTTGCGAGCCATATGTGTATTATAGTTGTTGTATGAAGTCGATGGTCATTATAATCTTTGCCATCCTCCATGTCGAACTGTCGAGAAAAAATAAAATATTTTGGCAGAAATCTGCTTTGAAAAGCGAGATCAAAAATACTTGTTTGACGTTTTCCTATAGATTAAGACGTGTTAATTGAAAAATCTGTCAGATTTGACGCTTGACAAAAATTTGTCCTGCTCGAAGGCAGGACGACGGCGCCTTTGAAGTTTGGTAAGGCTTGACAAAATTTGGTAGATCTGAAAATCACCGGGCGCACTTGTCTCACGGAACTGGTGACAGATTTTTTCGCAAAATAAACAAAAATTTGCCCAGTGCGTCCGGGCCCATATTTACCCTTACTATTGCTGGCTTGCAACCACGTGACAAAGCGGCCATGTTGGGGGTCAAAACAATAAAATAAATTTTCGCAAAATTTGCATGATAAAGAAGTTAAATTCCCAGCGGAGGGAAACGCTTTGTTCTTGTCCCTTAGCATGGCCACCGTGACGTCAGTTGCAAGCCAGTAATTTATTTCTTACCTGTCTAAGGTTTGTGAGCGGTAAAGGCTCGCGGATTCCATATTCCATGACATACTTGGTGACAGGGCTGTGTTCAGAGTTGACTTTAAAAGGCGCATTAAACGAGCTCCTACGTTTAAAAACCCGACTTATAACAAATCCTGCTGCTGCGGATGATAGCGCAATTCCCACTGCCCCGAAAAATAACTTGTTTTCGACCAAAAAAGCCATATTTGTAATATTGCTCGATTCTCGTCTCGTGACCCCTGACTTCCGCGGCGGGGACTAAGCCGAGCAATCCTGTGAAGCGCCGTAGACCACAGGTACCCCAAGCTCTTTTAAAGCAGGTGACTGAGGGCGCGTTCGTTCTGGAATAAGAATATATTCCGGCTATTCTGCTCCCCAAAGCCAAGTATTCCGGAATATTAAGAGCAGCCAAACAAACGCTAACTTGCATTAATCCAATTATTCTTATTCCGGATTGATCCCAAATGATCGCGCCCTACAAAATATCAAAGAGCGATGCCGATCTCATGTTATTATTTTACTTTTTTTATTTTACCAGCACTTTAACCAACTCGTAAGCCCGTGTTCAGCACCTGCATTGCACATTTGCAGTGTTGGCAAACAGTGGCGATAATTAAACACGCTTTCCCTTTGTAGCCCGTGCGGAAAAAAGCTAGTCTCGGCTCAGGGATTAGGTAGCGCAAGTGAAAAGCCTTCTCGCTGGGTAAAGATATGGTTACGATCTTTGACTCCGGCCCCTAACATAAATATTTTTTTGCTCAACCAGGCCCTTCCCTACTTAACGACCACTCTTCTCCGCCTCAAGTGATCTGCGTTCGATCCTGACCGAAGGTCTTAATTTGTGTTACGCTCTTGGGCAAGGCACTCAACTTGTAGATAGGGGTACTTTAAAGGTACCATTTCCAGGTACCATTAAGCACGAGTACATAAATAGGTACTGGCAAATTGTTGAGGTAGCTGTGACGGACTGGGATTCTATTCTGGCAAGTCACGTTGCATGGTTAGCAGACAAACTCTAATAATAATAACTTTATTAATGATAGCAGTGAGGAGACCCCACTGCTAATAGGAGACACCTAACTAAGATTAACTCTATCGTAGCCCGCAATACTCATTTAATTTCCAACAAAGACTGGATACAAAACATAACTTTATTGAAATAATTTAGAGCTTCATTGCTATCGTAACACCATCTGCAAATGGAATCAGAGACATCACAACACGAGGGTCTTCATGAACTTTTACGTTCAAGTTGTGAAGTGCTCTTGTGCGTTCATCTGAAACTCTTTTTTCAGAGTCGCAAACCCTCCGACCCCACAAAACCTGCAAATAGAGAGAAATAAAGATTGGTAAATACCATGGATTCAATTGAAGTGATAAATTTTTACGCGTGTTGTGTGGCTTTACACTTCAGAAGTGTGTCGGTGATGTGTCGGTTTACGCGTTGGTAGCGCGTCGGTCAGTGATGTGTCGATCGAGGCGTCGGAAGTGTGTCGGTGATGTGTCGTTTGATGCGTCGGTAGTGTGTCGGTGATGTGTCGGTCGAGGCGTCGAAAGTGTGACGGTGATGTGTCGGTTGATGCGTCGGTAGTGTGTCGGTGTTGTGTCGGTCGAGGCGTCGAAAGTGTGTCGGTGACGTGTCAGTTGATGCGTCGGTGATGTGTCGGTCGAGACGTCGGTGATGTGTTGGTGACGTGTCAGTTGATGCGTCGGTAGTGTGTCGGTGATGTGTCGGTCGAGACGTCGGTAGTGTGTCGGTCGAGGCGTCGGTAGTGTGTCGGTTGATGCGTCGGTAGTGTGTCGGTAAAGTGTCGGTGGAGGCGTCGGTACTGTGTTGGTGAAGTGTCGGTTGATGCGTCGGCAGTGAGTCGGTGATGTGTCGGTTTACACGACGGTAGTGTGTCGGTGATGTGTCGGTTTACGCGTCGGTAGTGAGTCGGTGATGTGTCGGTTTACGCGTCAGTAGTGTGTCGGTTGATGTTTCGGTAGTGTGTGTTTGATGTGTCGGTGGACGTGTGTTTGTGATGTGTCAAGTTCGTCGGTGAAGTGTCCGCGGAGGCATGAGTGTGTAAGTACAAGTCCCAAAACAAACACAATGGACAATCACTACAAATACAACAACCTCTTGATCTAATCAGAACTAAAAAAAATAGACATAGCTGGTGCCAGGCGCGGGAAAACGAGCGTGAAAACACCGTGATTAAGTTTGGTTTTTGCATTTGAATGGTTGGGTAATCCAAAGCAATTCAGGATTACCTTCTTACTAGTGGCAATAACCAGCAGTTTATTTCATCACTTACATTGTCAATAACAATAAGCCCGCCTTTACGAAGGAGCGGTAACGATTTCTCGTAGAACTGGTCATATAAAAGCTTATCAGCATCAATAAAAACCAGGTCAAAACTCTCAGCTTCTCCTGCAGCCAACAGTTCATCTGAAATACAAACACAGCATTTTACAACACCTAGACACTGACTGAGTTTTAAATTTTATTGAGATTTTAATGATTTTCCGTATATTCTCGTTTTTAGGATGCTAGTCCATCGCAGGTAGCTCTCGGCATTTGTCAGGTTGCTCTGATGTTTCGCTGGTACTCAGGTATACACCTGGCCTCAGTTGTTCAAAGAGTGGATAACGCTACCCACCGGATAAATTGCTATCCAGTGGATAACTGTGATACAAAACCTACTTCGCTATCCACCGGATAGTGATTTATCCAGTGGATAGCTTATCCACCCTTTGAACAACTGGGGCCAGATAAATCACTATCCAGTGGATAGTCCAGTATGTTTTGTTTACACTTATCCACTGGATAGCGATTTATCCGGCTGATAGCATTAGAGCGGTTTTCACTTGAGTGTCGAAAGTAAATTGCGTTTGCTTTGGTTTTGCATTACTACGCTCAGTGATTGGTTTAAAAACCTCGCGCCACTTTCTCAGCCAATCAGAACTAAAACCAAAACCAATCGTGACTCGCTCGCGCACGTTTTCCCGCGCTTCGTGCCAGCTACATGTATTTGCTTTGAGTTTTGATTGGTTCACTGGATTGTCAGTGTCCTTTGTGATTGGCCAGAGTAATTACTTTGGTTTTGGTTTTACGACACTCATTTGAAAACTCGGCTCTATCCACCTTTTGAACAACTAGGCCCTGGGCGGCGTTGGGTAGCACTTTTTGTTCTAGAAACTGTGCTTCTTTTAACCGTAAAATTTGAACAGACTATAGCACTAAGTTTATTCACGAAAAGTAATTATACAGTGAAATGCCAATTTCTCGAACCTCTAAGGGGAAGGAATATTTGCTTGATAACGCGGGGTTATAATCATTAAAATTGCAGTGCTTGGCTGAACGAAGCAAACTAAAGAGAAACGACTTCTGGCTCGAGTTATCGTATCAGTCTTATAACAGGACCGTAGCCAGGCTTTCTGTATAGACGAGGCAAAATCTGCGATCGTCGAAAAAGCGAGAAAGTAGAGGAGTGTGGAGAATGCACCCCAGAAATTTTTGAAATCTAAAGCTTTGAAACGCTATTTACAGCATTTTCATAACGTATTTCTTTCGAAAAAAATCAATCTCGTTCAAATGGGGATTATTTTCCTAACTCAAAGCATTTTTTGTTTTTAATTTTTTGTTAAAATCTAGACGAGGCAAGAGCCTCGTCTTGCCTCTTGCTGGTTACGGCCCTTTTCACAAGTAATCGCTTGCGACTTATTCTGTGACCTGTAAATCTCAACACCGAAAGCTACCAGAGCAATGATGCGAGGCAACAGTTCATCAGGTAGTGTTACACTAAGAGTTATTAACTATTCACTTTGAATAGCTCTTACCTAAAGTGGTGATAGCAGATTGCAGCTTTAAATCGACCTTTGACTCAACACCTGCCTGAATAATAAAAACGAAACTAACTTTATAAAAACTTGTAATTCAGATGATTGCGATTAAGTAAGTAACGTAGAACTTTGCTCTTCAGTTTTGTGATCGGCCAATTTACAATACAATATGTTCCCTTAATGCAAGAGACTTTACTTCCTGTGTGTCAAGTCGGGTCCGGATAATCTGCGAGTCAGCGAGCCATGCGAGCCATTTCGGTTAGCCTAAATAGCACTTCGGATAGCCTAAACAGCACTCTGGTTAGCCTACAGTTAGCTTAGGTAGCTTTCGGTTAGCCTTTTATTGGGATTAGGGAATTATGGCTCGCATGGCTCGCGAGTCATGCGAGCCATTCAGGTTAGCCTAAATAGCACATTGGTTACCCTACATAGCACTCCGGTTAGCCTACATAGCACTCTGGTTAGCCTAAATAGCACTCTGGTTAGCCTACAGTTAGTTTAGGTAGCTTTCGGTTAGCCTTTTATTGGGATTTGGGATTTCTGGCTCGCATGGCTCGCATGCCTCGCTGGCTCGCATATCATCCTATCTCTGTCAAGTCTCACATGCAAGAGAAAAAAAACATCTACGGTACCCAGGGGCCCCAGAACGTCTACACCTCATATGTATCACGTGACTTAAAGGAGCTGTGTCACGGATTTTAGCCAAATTTATGCATAGGAATGGCCACCAAAATCAGTGAAATATAAACAATAACACAGCAAAAAACCAAAGAAGGTATGGATGGTACTTGACCTAAGTTTAGGTATAGGGGTGCCGCTGGAGGTTTGAAACCCTGACCCTGTTTAGGACAATAAAAACTTAAAATGTCTACCCTGTGTAGGACAACACCCCCTATTCTAAGACCCTATTTAGGACAAAGGACAACATCAACAATCATTTACGCTTTATTGTGATTGCGTCCCATACGCGATGTTTGAAGCATTGAAATGCAAAAACACCTATCCCACCGAATAAAATAATGTTGATTGAAGCGAAAGCAAAAACAATGTAAATACATGGACGACAGTCTTGCAGCCATACCCTGTCTAGGACAGTTTCAGGCCCTGTTTAGGACAGAGGAGCTTAATATTACATACCCTGTTCAGTTCCGGAGGAGTCAAAAACCATACCCTATCCAGCGGCACGTCCCCGTATAGGCCATATAGGGGAGTGCCCCCCCCCTGGGGGATGGCCAAAAGTTTCAAGATTGAAACGGATGGCAATATAGGTGTTTTGAAATACCGTTAGGCTGAACAGTTTTCAAACTTAATCTCGTTTGCTTGTAACATACATTATAACGCCCGGGAGACACAATTGGTTGTAATGAAGCTATGGTTTTGTCAGTTAGATCTATAAAAACATGTATAAAAGTAATTTCTTTGCAAACATTAAGTTTCATAGCGAGTATATGGCAAAACTTAAATATAAACTTAACTCTGCCGTGAAACAGTCCCTTTAATTTTGACTAATGGCTGCAGGGAGCAGCCTACCTTCACATTTGCTCTAGTTTTTTTTCATCAGTTTACCTCTTTGAAGAAACTCAGGCTCTGCACTTCTTGCATAAACTCGTCTGTTGTATCACATGCCACAACCTTGCCATCTGGGGGTAGTGTCATTGCCATACTCAGAGTGTTATAGCCAGTATAAACACCTGCAATGAAACACGTTGAAAATAGCAATTGTCATGATAGTCGTATTCCTTTTTACTCACATAAAACCAAAATGGGGGTTCTGAATGCCCAAAAACAATACGTGCAGCAAATATTTAGCCTGCGTAGAACACAACACGAGAAGCTCAGACCCAGCTAATGCAGGGTATTTCTTCACAAGTACCTCCATGCCTAGCATTCTGGGCATACGATGGCCACGGGAACTGTCAAATTCAGAAGTCAGAGACATCTTCACAACGACAAGTACAAAAAGATGGATCTACCATATTTAAAGTAAAGCACATTCATAACAACACGGAGGTATATCTTTCCTGGACACCAAATGATAAAGGAAATAAGTAAAATACTGCATACGAGCGTAGTGGCCCAACTAGGAATGGAACTATGGAAACCGATTCCGGTTTCCATAGCATGAAGCGACTAGGAGTATTTTTCCTCCTCTTGGATGGAGTGATAGTCTATTGCAAGGAAAAGAAAAGTAGAGAGGTCGAAAATAATAGTTTGGACACGATCCAGTTCATCTATCCAGGACCTATGTAATCGTGGCGTGGGAGAGGCCAGGGTCTGCTTCAGTTGAGAAAGCAATGGAGGTAATAATAACTCCTGCTTGATGATCATGATGATCTTCTCTGTAAGATCAACTAACTAATAAGGTACGTATCCCGCCTACGACAGTCGGTCGTAAGTGAGTTGTAGGTTTGATTCACACGACACAATTCGTGGCGTAGGCCTGTCGTAAGCATGTCCCAAGCATCTCGCATCCGTCAAAATTGTACCGTGTAAATCGGCCAAAACATTTCATAAGTTTAAACCATTTACTAGTAAAAAGAAGTGGTCCATTTTGTCTGTCAATAAATACGTCAACTGGCGAACGTTCAAATGTTTAGCTTAAAGACAACGATCGAGCAAGAAAGACTAGTTTGAATAAAGCATCACAAGTCATCGCAATTAATCTAGGTGAAGGGGATGACGTGCTGCCACTCGCTACTCTAGTAAATGGGAATTCGGCATCTCAGGCCTTTGAAGAGAATGTGTGAGTTGTTTAATTCTTCTCACACCGGGAAGTATGGCCTGTCGGAGACATGCAGGAATAAGCCGAGTCATAAACACTAATGTGCTCTGTTTATTGGTCTTCAGTTGGAGATTCATTGGTTGTTTGGATAGTGGCACGTGACGGGGTGTCTGACAGACGCATTTTTTAGAAGAGGGCTGCACAACACATCACAATGTTTCAATTGTCGAATCGCTTTCATGAAACCAATCCACATGCGTATCAGGTTCGGCTCTAGGGTAACTGGAATGTTATCTGGTGCTGGACTCGTTGTCGTGTTGTCCGTCAAAATCCACGGTTTTTCAATGACATGCGAACTCTGAAATTTAAACCTCACCAAATGGTTTACGCTTTTTGTTGCTGTAAATCATGTTAGCAGAAAATCCTGTTACTTGCAAACCGTTATAGCAATTTTGAAACACATATTATGGATCAAAACTTTGCCCCCATACAAATAATGAAAATAAAAGCAGCAGCAGCAGCAAAAACAGAAAAAAGAGGCGAAAAGAATCTAGAAGAAATCACAAAAACAGAAAAAGACCAGCTGATTTAGCTTCAACTGACAAGAAAACAGCCATGGTGTTTACCTTACCTATTTCTATAACCTTTTTGGCTTTCATCAACTGTAACAACAGTCTCATCAGTTGAACTTCATCAGCACTAGCAAGCATTCCAGTCCCTCGCTGATTCAGCGTTGCCTATTAAAGATTGGTAGCAAAGAGCGGTTTTCAATTCTGTTGTCAAAACCAAAATAATCACTCTAGCCAATCACAAAGAACACAGACAATCCAGTAAACCAATCAAAACTCGAAGCAAATACACGTAGCCGACACGAAGTTGGCCTGCGATCAGGCTCACGTTTCGTTTGGGATGTGTTACACGCGCGATTGGCGAAGAGCGATTCAGCGAGCGAAGCGATACCGACGGGGAGGAGACTGGTGGAGAGGCGCCAATCGCAGGCTAACACGAAGCGCGGGAAAACGTGCGCGAGCGAGTCAAGATTGGTTTTGGTTTTACTTTTGATTGGCTAAGAAAGAGGCGCGAGAGTTTTAAACCAATCACTACCTGTTAGTCATGCAAAATTAATGCATACCGTACGCGAATTACTTCAGACCGCTCAAGGGAAAATCGCTCTAGCAAGCTATCAAACAATAAATACAGTCTCATTGGCCCTGTTACCAAAAAGCCTTACTTTCCCCTCCCCCTCCCCGCGGCACAAGTCCCAAGCAATATCATAACGTGAAAATGATTCGGTTATTACCCAGGAAGAGTACTGCAACAACGAAAGGGGAAAAGGGGGGTTAAGTGACGACTAACTTTTCTTGCTAAAAAGGGGGCTGGCCTAATGAGTCTTATGCGGCCCATGGTGCAATGAGGATAGATAATGATGAATGGGCCTTTTCCCAAGATCCTTGAACATGCCTACAGGGCAAATATTTAGTTGGCCAAACTTAGGAATCACAGTCCCATTTTGTCTTGATTGTATCAGTCAATGGTTGAAATGGTGTACAAGCCCAGCTAGAACAAAGTTGTTCGAGACAGGTATTTAAGTTATTAATTCCGACCTTTTCAAGATAGGGACCTGCAGAAACCGACGGCTCACACACTTCGTTTTAGGTGTTGTAACATGTCACTGAAATTCACCCTATAGCGTAATTAATTAAAACTATAACAAAATTCTCGAACGTGATTAGTTAACAGCAGCCCGATTTGAGCACTAATAGGACAGTGTATGCGTCATGGTTGTAATTGGACAGTGTTATAGCACAGTTTACGCGACATGCCTGTGTATATTGGACAGTACGCGGCATTTTGTTGAGTAAACTGTTATGTTTTTCATCATTTCGCCGATTAAGGCTACGTTTACACGGGACCGGTCCGTAACCGTTCCGATCCGAACCGGACCTGTTTACATGGAACCATTTGGAACCGAACCAGGTGTTTACACGGGACCGTTTTGGAACCGGTCCGGAACGGATCCATAACTGGACCTGTAAAATAGCAGGTCCAGTTTTGGATCCGTCCCGGTCCGGTTCCAGAACGGTCCCGTGTAAACAGAAGGCCTATCCGGTCCGAAAATCGGACCGGATCCGTTCCGGACCGGTCCAGTGTAAACATAGCCTAAGTTTGTTACTTTGTTTCTTGAATTTTGTCATAACAGGACTTCGTGTCGTTCAATTCTGTTTGTAATCATACTCGTGATGAACAAATCGGACTCCGGCTTCGCAGTCGTCAGATTTTGTTTATCACTCGTAGGATTACAGACCGAATAGGACTCCGCTCTTCCTTACCATTATTAAGTGATCGTGCAGGAGTTTGGGATGGGGAGTTTGTTTCCACCCGCTGGATGGATGGTTAAAAGAGAAATACAGTTTCTTCACTTAATACTACTTCTAACATTAATTTACAGTAGCAATATGGATTTTCTTTAACAGGATTAATTTGCAGTATTAAAAATTACTTGAGGTAGGTCACGACACGGCAACCCACACCCGGCTGCCCTTTCTCATGCCTCTCTGAAAAACGTTCCGGGGGCCTGTTTGAGCATTATAGATCCCGTCTCAGGGGTTTCAGGGAGCAAGGGAATATGGCCATGAATAATTGGGAACACAGAAACAAAAGGAAAATAAAGCTGGAACACGGGGCCTGGGGTCACAAAAATCGACAAAATACTTTTAGGGAACAAGGTAACTCAAGGAAATTTTTGGGGGGAACAAGGGAACATGCACACCCCCTGGAATGGGCTCATTATAGCAATAAAACAAACCTTATAATAAATTTAATCTTTTATACTGAGGTTACCTCTATAACCCAGTGCCTTATAGACATTAATTATATTTCAGTATTCACACATGGTTTTAAAATTTAAACCTAAATTTTGAACCTGAATTTCTTTTACTACTGTTTATTTTGGCAAACTCACTGACCCGGTAACTGGATAAAACGTGATATCTTTAGGAGGATAACATGGAAATATGGACTTGTAGGCAATTGTCATGAGCAATACCAGCAATATGATTAAGGTCGCGGGGGATACCTACAGCATGAATAAATTCATGAAGCGAAATTTTGCTTGACCTGCATCTTTAAAAACGCTAATTTCTCAGCTGTTATGGGTGCGATTAAGCTCAAATTTTACAAAGACATATAAAGAAAAGATGAAAGATTGTGAATGTCATCTTTTATTCGGTAGATTGCATTTAACGGCGATGTTATAGCCTCGTTAGTGCTAAATTGAGAAAAACATGATTTTGTGGCAGAGTTTGCGGAACGAGTAGGAGACAGCACACTGTGATCTTGTCAAAAACTAATCAGTCAATACCTCTAGAGTGTCATAACAGAAGCGGATTATTTAATTTAAAGTTTGCCAGCAAGTTATGGCGGTTTAAGTGCGCAAATTTGAATTTAATGTCTTCTACCTCTTTCTGAAAGCGCTCTTTTAAAATTCCGCTTCTGTTGTGACACACTACAGTATTCATAGTTTACCTATCTGCAGTGACAAGTCATGAAGTTCTGTATCCGTGCTGTATTCTCTGCAACAAAATTGTCGGAAAAGTCAAAACTTTGAGATTTCCGAAGGTGTCCCGACCTAAATACGATCATTTTGTCAAGGAGAGATGTAATTATGGTAATTATATTCCACGCTTTTATGGTGAGAACAATGCGTTTTTAAAAAGGACACGATTGTTTATGCCGAATATTTTGTGATTACTCTGAGTTGCAATAATATTCAAATTTGAATGAAAATAAGTTCAAAGACTTCCTACAATCTGTATGAACGTATATCGCTAAGCGTTGTTTTAAATTGTTTAAAATATTAAAGAAACAGGGATTTTTTACAAATCACGCGCACGCACCCATATTTTTATCCAGTCATGAATGTCACGTAAAGTTGTCGATGTCAGTCGTTGTACTTCGTGCATACGCTTTAAATAAATGCATAATGATGAGCATAAGGTGTCCCCCGCGACCTTAAATAGGCCAGTTGACGAGCATAAATTATTCAAACCTTCTCTGTAAGGACTTTGATTCAGTTGGTTTATCCATCTACTTAATCTGTTATCGGTCAAAAGGCAGGGAACAGCTGGCCAGCAAAAGTGGACGTGAGGGAGGTTTTACTTTTATCCATATGTTGTTGACAAACACCAAGTCTCCTCCCGGCTTCCCAGCCGTTGTTTGGGCTTGTCACGCAACGCTCCCTCCCCTACCGTTGCGTGACGACCCAAACGCTCTGATCTGTTGTTTTGGACTTAAAAACGCCTGGCTTTAAAAAACGGACTTGCAATGAGTGCAAGTTTATGGTATTTTTTATAAATCACCGTACTGTATCGTTGGCCATCGGTCGATTATAAGAAAAAACGAAATCCAGACTCAGGATCTATCGAATGTCGTTCTGCCGCCGCATTGCTATTTATGTTCGCTATAGTATATATAAAGGGCGACGGATTATTTGGCGATACAGAAATTTTTTCATGTAGCCCGTTGTAGAAAATTCATCCATACTATAAATTTCAGGGAATAAATTCTTACCTGTCTAAGTTTTGCGAGTGGTAAGGGCTCGCGGATTCCATATTCCGTGACATAATTATTGACGGGGCTGTTGTCAGAGTGAGTTTTTGAGTGTTTAAATAGTTGATCGCTCCTACGTCCAAAGACCCTACCAACAACAAATCCTGCTGCTACAGATGATAGTGCAATCCCTACAGCTCCAAATAATAACTTGTTTTCGCCCAAAAATGACATCGCTCCGACGTTTATTTTCACTACACTCAGCGCCTATGAATTGAAATCAAGTGGCAGATCATGTGACATTCGTATCAAATTTACATTTGTAAAACAGTACTGAAACCTGCATAAAAGAACACGTGTTTTAGGGGCTCACGCTGATATTGTTCTTATATATCGGGTGTATTCTGCAATATCAGCCTGAAAATGTTCTTAAGGTGTTCTTAAAATTGTTTCTAAAAACTAAATACTACATAGACTACCAACAGATGAAAACAATGTGCAAGCACAACATTTTAATTATTTAGTGGATGGAACCAACCTTAATCATGGCAAACTGGTCACTGTACCCTAGTAGGTTATTCTAATTTTTACCGAATGATAATGAGGTTATGTTATTGGCCTCATTTGCTCACTCGAACACTCACTCACTCGATTCAATTAATTTAGCATTAAACGAGAAACGTGCTGACAGAAAGGTCCTTTAAACGCATTCAGCACATGTCAATCAGAAACAATATTCTTCAACCTCGTTCCAGGGTCTCTCTCTTTCAGGGAACTAAATGGAACTTCACAAAACAAATCGAAAGAGGATCACTTACACTTATCCTCTGGTGATAAAAGAGAATAGAATTCGCTCAACGAAGCCTCAGAGCATAGGCTATCAATTACCCATTCACGTAAGAAAACATTTAAAGACGCGTTTTAGTAAACACAACATTCATGTACGTTTTTGTTTCGCGTCACATCATCTTCGTGTCACGTCATCCGTTCTTCATCTTTTTGAGTCGTGCAGAAACGCGCATCTTTCACGCATCTTTCTTTCAAATTTTATTCGCTGCTTAAAATAACGCTATACGTGCTGGCAGAAAAGTAAACATATTCACAAAACAAATTTACTTAATGCTAAAAAGGATCAAAGGTTACACTTAAATATTTTTGTGATAAAATAGAATTTGCGCTACGAAGCCTGAGAGCACGAACCATCAATGACGCAATTCCCATGGAAAAATAAAACATTCACAGGGAAATAAAGTGAGATTGTGTTACATTATTGAACCCTTATTTGAAGAAAAAAACTATCAATGACCCATTCACGCAAGAAAACATTCGAAGGCAAATTAAGTGAGATTGTGACATTACTGATAGCACCAATGAACTACATATAGTTACGCTTAAACTGTTAAAATTATTACGCTCGCCTTGTGACGTGTTTTAGTCAACACAACATCCACGGCACGTTTTTGTTTCGCGTCACGTCACCTCGTGTCACGTCATCCGTTTTTCATCTTTTTGAGTCGAGCAGATACACGAAGTGCTCGGGCGTATCTTTTCTCTCAAGTTTTTTCCGCTGCTCAAAAATAACTATACGTGCTGACAGAAAAGTAAACATATTCACAAAACAAATTTACTTAATGCTTAAAAGGATCAAAGGTAATACACTAACCGGTAATTATTTTGGTTGTGAAAACTGAATAGCGCTACGACCCCTGAGAGCACGAGCCATCAATGACGCAACTCACGTGGAAAAATAAAGCAAAGTGAGATTGCTTTACTTTATTGGACACTTATTTAGAAAAAATGCGGAGGTCGGCACTTCATCCATCGAATTACCATGAGGTTGCTCGAAGAGCCTTTGATTATATACATATATAAAAACAATTTTCATTTTTCAAGCTGAATGTGTACTTATGTATATGGTACGGTTTGTGACCAAATTTCAGCCTGAGTGTTCTTAGTGCACTTGTTCTTTTATGCGGCTTTTTTTCTGTATTGCATGGCGCAATGAAAACTCTAGAGTGGGGAAGGGTGCTCTTTTGCCGAGGTCGGTGTTTACAACTTTGAGTAGAGCAAGCTTGTAAAACTTGATATTAAATAAGCGAACGTTTTAGCTCTTTTGTCTTTTCGTGTAATCCACCTATCAATGTTAAGCCGCTGGGGGGGGGGGGGGGGGGGAGCCGCGCATTTGAACTTAGCTGAGACTTTCTGATCAAATGCCCAACTCCAGGGCATTTGTGGATGTTCAAAAGTCACTAAACTTCAATAAAATGTTGTAAGAAAGTCCATAAAAACGGTCAAAAGTCCCCACTACGGGCAAACAATTGCTGTCAAATCCCCCTGCCTATGCCCGCTTCCATCGTTAGCGGCTTAACATTGATAGGTGCATAATGTAGGTGATTTTCACTGTCACGCCGTGAAAAAAATAAATCCAAAACTATTGAACCAAAAAAATCAATAATACAACAAGCCGTAGACAATTACTAGATAATCTACTTGTCCAAGTCCCACGTCTGTACCGTTCACCGTACTCGAGTTATCCTTAAAAAATTTCCACAAATTTAGAAAGCACAGTATGAAGAAGCCATGTTCACAAGTGACATAGCTCCCACACTATTCAAACTACTTAGCGCAGGGGCGGATCCAGGATTTCAAAAGGGGGGGGGGGGTGGATGGCAGACCATTAGGGCCTAACCCTAACCCTAAGTGGCGGCAGACGGCGAAACGTGGCGTAACAACAACCAGACATGAGCGAGAGCTAATTTTTCTTTCTTTATTTATTTTCTAATTCAAATAAAGTGACATTTCGAATTTTGAAAATACTGAAAAATGGGGGGTGGATATCCACCCTATCCACCCCCCCCCCCCCCTGTAGCGCCCATGAAGTCGAGTCGGGTAGCAGCTTTTGCAAGGTCTTATTTGAATGACTCGCTACCCTTCGAGACAACAATAGAACACTCTACAGGAACATTACCCCTAGCCCCAACGATGTATTTGAACGTGTTATTCCCGAACGGAAGGGAATCGTGTAGCACCTGTGTTTACAACAACAAAGGGTAATTTATAGACGACAATGCGAATGGGTTTTCAAAGCGACGAAAACTTAAAAGCAAAAGTACCTGAAAAGCTGTCCGCCTTTGATTGGTGCTCGTCATAAAGAAAGTGTAAAGCATAGTGTCGCTGCATCTAGCAAAGTTAATCGGCGTTGAAATCACCACAAGTCAGATTGTCCGACACTTGCGCAATTGAAATCTTTTCGCCATTGTTCCTTTGGGATATTCACAAATGACAAGTACATCAACTCTCGCGCGTAGGGGAGCAAAGCTTTCTTTATTCTTGTACGCTAAGTTTTCGTGTTTATTTATTAGAGCATTCCTTATAAAAAATTGATCAGTCTACCTCGCTATTTCACAGACCTCGTTAGCATAAAATGTAGCCTGCGAACAGACTCCCCCTCAGGCCCCGCCCTGAGCGCTTAGCCTGTCAACCACAAAAGGTTAATTGCTAACGAATACCTCAGCGCACTGCGCACTTAACACATTTGCAGTGTTGGCAAACAGTAGTGATAATTAAACACGCTTTCCCTTTCTAGACCTTGTGGAAAAAGGTTGTCTCCGCTAAGAGATTAGGTAGGGCAAAAAAGCCTTCTCGCTGAATAAAGATCAGGGCATTATGGTTAAGATCTTTGACTCCGGCCCCTAACATAAATATTTTTTTGCTCAACCCGGCCCTTCCCTACTTAAATCCTGACCGAAGGTCTTAATTTGTGTTACGCTCTTGAGCAAGACACTTAACTTGTAGATAGAGGTACTTTCACAGTACTAATTCCTTTTTCCTGCCACGAGTATATAAATACGTACTCGCAAATTGTTGAGGTAGCTGCGACGGACTGGGATCTCATTCCGGCAAGTAAAAACGTTGCATGGCTAGCAGACAAACTCTAATAATAATAACTTTATTATTAGCAGTGAGGAGACCCCACTGCTAATAGGAGACACCTAACTAAGATTAAATCTATCGTAACCCACAATACTTCTTTAAGGAATTTCCAACAAGGATTGGATACAAAACATAACTTAATTGTAATAATTTAGAGCTTCATTGCTATGTTAACACCATCTGCAAATGGAATCAGACACATCACAACACGAGGGTCTTCATGAACTTTTACGTTCAAGTTGTGAAGTGCTCTTGTTTCTTCGTCTGAAACTCTTTTTTCAGAGTCGCAAACCCTGCGACCCCACAAAGCCTGCAAATAGAGAGAAATAAAGATTGGTAAATACCATGGATTGAATTGAAGTGATAAATTTTTACGCGTGTTGTGTGGCTTTATGGATCGAAAGTGTGTCGGTTGATGCGTTGAAAGTGTGTCGGTTTACGCTTTAGAATTGTGTCGGTGATGTGTCAGTTTTCGCGTTGGTGGCGTGTCGTTCAGTGATGTGTCGGTCGATGCGTTGGTAGTGTGTCGGTGAAGTGTCGGTCGATGCGTCGGTAGTGTGTCGGTGATGTGTCGGTTGATGCGTCGGTGATGTGTCGGTTGATGCGTCGGAAGTGTGTTAGTGATGTGTTGGTCGTCGATGCGTCAGTAGTGTGTCGGTGAGGTGTCGGTCGAGGCGTCGGAAGTGTGTCGGTGACGTGTCCATTGATGCGTCGGTAGTGTCGGTGATGTGTCGGTCGATGTGTCGGTAGTATGTCGGTGACGTGTCGGTCGAGGCGTCGGAAGTGTGTCGGTGAATGTCTGTCGAGGCGTCGGTAGTGTGTCGGTGATGTGTCGGTTGATGTGTCGGTTGATGCGTCGGTAGTGTGTCGGTGAAGTGTCTGTCGAGGCGTCGGTGATGTGTCGGTTGATACGTTGGTAGTGTGTCGGTGATATGTCGGTTGATACGTCAATAGTGGGTCGGCGATGTGTTGGTTGATACGTCGGTAGTGTGTTACGCGTCGGTAGTGTGTCGGTTTACACATCGGTAGTGTGTCGGTGATGTGTCGGTTGATGCGTCGGTAGTGTGTCGGTGATGTGTCGGTTTACGCGTCAGTAGTGTGTCGGTTGATGTTTCAGTAGTGTGTGTTTTATGTGCTGGTGGATGTGTGTCCGCGAAGGCATGAGTGTGTAAGTACAAGTCCCAAAACAAACACAATGGACAATCACTACAAATACAACAACCTCTTGATCTAATCAGAACTGAAAAAAATAGACATAGCTGGTGCCAGGCGCGGGAAAACGAGCGTGAAAACACCGTGATTAAGTTTGGTTTTTGCATTTGAATGGTTGGGTAGGTACGATTTATCAAACCAAATAGAAGGTGCAGTAAAGCAAAACCCAAAGCAATTCATGATTACTTTCTTATTACTGTGAATAACCAACGGTTTGTTTCATCACTTACATTGTCGATAACAATAAGCCCGCCCTTACGAAGGAGCGGTAACGATTTTTCGTAGAACTGGTCATATAAAGTCTTTTCAGCATCGATAAAAACCAGGTCAAAACTCTCAGCTTCTCCTGCAGCCAACAGTTCATCTGAAATACAAACACAACATTTTTACAACACCTAAACACAGACTTCCTTACAGAGACCACGGAGAGGGAGGGGCTACGGGGGCTATGCCCCCCCCCCCCCCACACTTTTTTCAGTAACAAGGAAAACATTATAATGAATTAAAAAAAAAAAAAACGAAAATTCGATTCTGGACGCCAAGTTAGTGATTTTAATTTCTAAAGGACGAAAGTAACACCAAATACTGTTGCGAAAATAGACTCGCCTTCAACTTAGATACAAAGAAACAAGTAAATGCGGACAATTGTCTAAAAGCTTTCAGTTATAGTTAAAAAAATGTTAGGCTACTACAGGATCATTCCCTTTATTAAAAACTGGCTTTTTAAGGGCGAATGGACTTCTCATGACAAAAGTCCTTTTTCATCATTGGTCAGTTTCGATCCGAACCAAATGGGCTAAGTTTATAAGACAATAGTGTTTGTTTCGAACTCATGCTAAAGGTAATTCATTTTCTAACAATAAAAGTGAAATTGTCTTTTCTGTTTTCATTCGTTCTGGTAACATCTCAGTTGCGGGTACTTCAAAATAGTGAAAAACGTCTTTTTATCACAACGTTTTGCCGTTTTAAGCAATACTTTTACAAAATTTCTGTAAGCGCTTAACGTTTAAATTTTTAATTGAAATGCATTTTCTGTATCTAAGAAAAATTGAAATCCAAATTTTAATGGAGGAGCATGCTTCTTGACCCCCCCCCCCCAGCTGGCTTACGCTTCCGCGCTTGACTTTAAGCCCCCCCCCCCCCCCAAATTCTTCCTGTGTGGTCCCTGCCTTAGCATGTGTCAGGTTGCCCTAATATTTCACTGGTACTTATTTATACTCCTAGGCGGCATCAGGTCAGGTAGCTCTTCTAGTTAGTTCAAAAAACTTCGCTTCTTTTTACCGTAAAATTTGACTTGAACAGACTAAGTTTCTATTTCTCGAACCTCCTAGGGGAACGAATATTGGCTTGATATTAACTCGAGGGTAAAATCAGTAAAATGGCAGTGTTCGAATAAATGAAGCCAATTCAGGGAAAACGACTTCTGGTTCGAGTTATTGTGGGGTTTGAGAAATTAAGGGTTTTATTCACAGAGCTGTAGCCAGGCTTTCTGTATAGACAAGGCAAAATCTGCGATCGTCAAAAGTAGGAGAAACTAGAGGGATGTGGGGAATGCACCTCAAAAAATTTTGAAATCTAAAAACCCTGAAACGCTATCAACAGCATTTTCAAAACGTATTTCTTTTGAAAAAATCAACTTCGTTCAAATGGGGATTATTTTCCTAACTAAAAGCATTTTAGTAAATAATAAAGATGGTAAATTTTAAGCTCGGTAATAAATAATAAAGATAAGATCTTCTACATGACACGAGCATGGGACAAAGAAAAATTCTGAGTCCCCGACGGGAATCGAACCCATGGCCTCCCAGATACCGGTTGGGCGCTCTAACCAACTGAGCTACGAGAGACTCGTTGTGAGCTGGGCCATTTTACTAGGTTGATATGTGACACGCTGACATTGCTGATCCTAGCAGTATGCAGGACGCGTGTCACATATCAACCTAGTAAAATGGCCCAGCTCACAACGAGTCTCTCGTAGCTCAGTTGGTTAGAGCGCCCAACCGGTATCTGGGAGGCCATGGGTTCGATTCCCGTCGGGGACTCAGAATTTTTCTTTGTCCCATGCTCGTGTCATGTAGAACATCTTATCTTTATTATTTATTACCGAGCTTAAAATTTACCATCTTTATTATTTACTACAAAACTTGATGAATTCGACATTGCTGATCCTAGCAGTATGCAGGACGCGTGTCACATATCAACCTAGTAAAATGGCCCAGCTCACAACGAGTCTCTCGTAGCTCAGTTGGTTAGAGCGCCCAACCGGTATCTGGGAGGCCATGGGTTCGATTCCCGTCGGGGACTCAGAATTTTTCTTTGTCCCATGCTCGTGTCATGTAGAACATCTTATCTTTATTATTTAAAAGCATTTTGTTTTTAATTTTGGGTTAAAATCCAGATGAGGCAAGTGTCTCGCCTTGTCTCTTGCTAGTTTTAATACGGCCCTTCTCACATGCAATCGCTTGCGACTTGCTGTAATACTGCGACTGGTAAATCTCAACACCAAAAGCTACCAAAGCAATGATGCGAGGCAACAATTCATCTGGTAGTGTTCACTGAGAGTAAATACCTTCACTTTTATTAGCTCTTACCTAAAGTGGTGATAGCAGATTGCAGCTTTAAATCTATCTTTGACTCAACACCTGCCTGAATAATAAAAACGAAACTAGCCTTAAAAAAAATTGTAAATTCAGATAAAGCATTGTAATAGTGATTGCGATTGGTATGTGTAAGTTACGTAGAACTCTGCTCTTATTGTGTTCGGCCAATTTACAACAAAGTATGTGCCATTAACGCTAAGGAATTTACTTTCTTTGTGAGTCAAGTCTCACGTACAAGAAAAAAAAAAACACCTCCAGTACCCAGGGCACTGCAGAAAGTCTGCATCTCATATGTATCACGTGACTTAATTTTGACCACTCAAATAACGTGGTGGAAGAAGTCTTACCCCGTGTTGGTTTTTACTTGCAAAGAGAGCAAACCGTTCAGCTAATGGCTGCAGGGTGCAGCCTACCTTCACATTTGCTGGAGATGTGGTTCATTTTACCTCTTTGAAAAAGTTCATGCTCTGCACTTCTTGCATGAACTCGTCTGTTATGTCACATGCCACAACCTTGCCATCTGGGGGAAGTGTCATGGCCATACTTAGGGTATTGTAGCCAGTATAAGCACCTGAAACGAAACACGGTGAAAATAGCAATTTTCATGATGGTGACATTCCTTTTTTACTCTCGGAAAATCAGCATGTGGTTTTTATTTTATAGCACCACTGCAGCTGAGGAGGCCAGGCAGGCCAGGAAGACATTAGGAAAAAAAAAAAAAAAAAACCTCTCAGGGCAATCAGGGCTGGACTAGCCAGCTGCCACATGGAGTGAAAATAAAAGCAACACTACAACAACAAAAGAAACAAGAGGGAAAAAGAAGGAGCTAAAAAAAACACCATCACTAGCAACAAAAACAACAGAAATAGACCATATGCTTTGGCAAAACTGACATGTCGTTAAAAGCCATGATGTTATCTTACCTATTTCTATAACCTTTTTGGCTTTGAGCAACTGCAACAACAATCTAATCAGTTGAACTTCATCAGCACTAGCAATCATTTCATAGTCTGGATGATTCAGTGTTGCCTATTAAAGATCAGTAGCATAACATGCTATTAAACAATTAATAGTCTCCATGGCCCAGTTACCAAAATTCTTCCTTCTTCCCCTCCCCGGGTCTCAAGTCCCAAGCAATGTTATACCCTGCAAAATAATTCGGTTATTATCCATGATGGGTGCAACAACTAACGAAGTGGGGAGAAGGGGCTGAAGTGACGATAAACTTTTCTTGCTAAAAAAGGGGCGGGCCTAATGAGTCCTTTGCATCCCATGGCGCAATGAGGACGGATGATGATGAATGGGACTCTTCCAAAGATCCCTGAACATGCCTACAGGTCACATACCAATTTTCTTGATTAAACGCCAGGCCCCGAATAAACGACTGCCCTATGTGCGACACAGGCATGATGGGCAGTAAGCTTGAAGGTAGAGTGGTAAGTTAGCCTTTCAGGTATTTATTCGAGGTGTAATATGCTTTAGGTATGATGGCAATATACAGTCATGTCACAAACAATAATTAAAAACCAATTGTTTAATAAACATTTTGCTCGAGTAAACTGCACCACTTAAATAAACACCGGATCTACAGTGCCTGCTTGTTTGAAATAACGCCGGGGGCGTTTAATTGAGAAAATACGGTATTTTCATGGTCAAACTTAGGAATCATCTATATAGTCCCATTTTGTATATTATATCCGTCAATGGTTGAAATGGTGTACAAGCCTAGCCTGATTTTCAGACATCACTCTGTGCTTGCCTACTTGCCAGAAGGGACGTCTGAACACATCTGGGCCTAATGCCGTCCAGTGACGTCACTACCCGAAAACCGGGTAGTGATTTTGATTGGTTGATTTAAAAATTATTTGCATAATTATGTGAAATTATGACTGAATTTTACCGCGCGAGGATTGTAATTTGAAAACGTTTGGAAAGAGTTCGAAAGAGTTTACCTTCCCAGAAATGAATTTATTAGTCATTTACCTTGAGTTTATTACTTTATTAGTTTACCTACGGATGAAGAAAAGTAATGGAAATTGGTAGGTTTAAGTTGACGGCATTCGTCGCTTCGACATGCAGTGTTTTGCCAAATTTATACGTATTCTTGTTTTGTCAACAAAGCCGCTTGACGCTTATGTCCTGCAGCCTCGATGAACCCATGATTTCTGAACTCAGTGCCCATGGTGAAGTAGGATATTTTTGTATTGAATTCCGTTTCTTGATGCCTTTGTAACCGTCTAAATTGATTCATTTACACAAGTGTGTTGTATTTGTCCGCTGCGTAACATATTATATTTTGATCGCTAGATAAGGCAAATCAGTTCAGATTAAATCAGTTCCGTAAAAGAATATATATAGCCTGCAGTCGATTAAAATCTCATTCATTTGTCTCAAGTTTTCAATAGTTTACTTTTAAAACAATTTTATACCCTGTAATCCTTTATTGAAGCGATTTTTCTTTCACAATTTTATGGTCTCGACAGAAACTTTTCCGCATGAATTAAAACCAAAGTGCAGTGACGTCACTGGACGGGCATTAGGCCCAGATGTGTTTAGACGTCCCTTCTGGCAAGCAGGTGAGCACAGAGGGATGTCTTAAATTCAGGCTAGTACAAGCCTAGCTAGAACAAAAAATCAATGTTATTCTAGACATTAAGGTATTTAAGTTATGCTGGAGTTTGGGATGGGGCGTTAGTCCCCCACTAGAGGGGAGGCTACAAGAGAAATACAGTTTCTTCACTTTATACGACTTATAACTTTAATTTACGGTAACAATATGTGTTTTTTCCAACAGGGTTGCAGTTTTTGTGGGACAAATTACGAGAGGCAGGTCACGTCGACTCGGTCCCGGCTCCCCTTTTTCCCAATGAACCAAATTAAATAACCATGAAAACAAAAATTTCACAAATTTTAAAATTGAATCTATTAATAAGTATAAATTATACTGAGGCTTCCTCCATACTCCAATGCCTTATGGACATTAAATGTTTTATTTCAGTATTCACGCATGGTTTATTTTGGCAGACTAACTGACCCAGTTACTGGATAAAAAATGACATCTACAGGAGCATACAGTCAACTCTCTCAACGGACACCTCTATAAGATGGACACCTCCATAAGACGGACACCTGGTATTGGTCCCGTCCCTGCCGTTTTTCAGTCATTTTACTGTAACTAAACGCCCTATAAGACGGACACCTCTCTAAGACAGACAGTTGGAGCTGGTCCTGTAAGTGTCCGTTTTAGAGAGTTGACTGTAGTATGAAAATACGAGCTTGTAGGTAATTGTCACAAAGAATGCTGACAGTACGATCAGTTAATAGGTCAGTTGACAAGCAGAAATTATCCAAGCGTACTCCGTAAAGGCTTTGATTCAGTTGGATTAGCCATCTGCTAAAAAATATGTTTATCGGTTTATAAAAGGCCCCTTTGTGGTGTATGCAAGGTACAGCTGGCCAGTGGAAGTGGACGTGGGGGAGGTTTAACTTTTATCCAGCTGTTGTTAATGGCCATTAATAAGCACCAAGTCTTCTTCGCAGCTGTTGTTTGAGTTCATCACGCAATGCTCCCTCCACCACCGTTGCGTGACGACCAAAATCAAAGCTGCGAAGGAGACCGTTCAAAGGGAGAAAATTTCGTTTCTGTTTGGACGCTCGCTCTGGTATGTTGTTTTCCCCTATAAAAAGGCTGGCTTGAAAAAAGGCGGAGTTGCATGCGTGTGTATTTCTGGGGTATCAAACAGGGATTTTGAAACGGGAATTTTAATTTACTTCATTACCCGGCAAGCACGTCACGCAGACGCTTTTGTCCTCGCCACGCGTTCGTACACACGCATTTTTATTTCGCATTTGTATGATGATTTAAATCATTTTTTTTCAATAGTTGTTTATGCTGGTGTAATGAGTGCAAGTTTATGGTACTGTTTTTAAATCATCGTACTGTATCGTTGGCCATATATGAGAAAAAAACCGAGATCCGGACCCGAGATCTATCGGAATGTCGTTCTATCGCGACTGCCGTTTATGTTCGCGGTATATATTAAATGGGGAACTGTATTTATTTGGCGATACAGTTATTTTGTCATAGAGCTCGTTGTACCAAATTTAACCATACAATAAATTGACTGCAATAAGCTCTTACCTGTCTTAGTTTTGTGAGTGGTAAGGGCTCGCGGATTCCATATTCTGTGACGTACTTATTGATGAGGCTGTCTTTAAAGGTTTTCCAGTCTAAGTGTTGATCGCTCCTACGTCCAAAGACCCTACCAACAACAAATCCTGCTGCTACAGATGATAGTGCAATCCCTACAGCTCCAAATAATAACTTGTTTTCGCCCAAAAATGACATCGCTCCGACGTTTATTTTCACTACACTCAGCGCCTATGAATTGAAACTTTCTTAGAGATCATGTGACATTCCAACACATTCGTATCAATACATGGCACAATGAAAACTCCAGGGTGGGGGAGGACTTATATCCAGGGGAGAGGGGCTTGTTAGCGGAATAAAAAACTTATCGAAATGAGCTACAGCAGCGTTGATCGAAATACATTTTTCAATAATTGGTTTTGAATTAAGCTTTAAACTCATAATAAATCAACTCAGCGCCTATGGAGTCCTGCTGGGTAGCAGCTTTGGCAACAATCTTTGACAAAAGTAGGGGCAAATTATATTTTAGGATGAAATTGGTCCATATAACAATAAAAAAGGGCGTAAATTGACAATGGGTGTCAACACTTTTGTCAATGATTGAAGGTCTGACATGAATGACTCGCTACCCTTCGAGAGAACAATAGAACACTCTACAGGAACATTACCCCTAGCCCCAACGATGTAGTTAAACGTGTTATTCCCGAACGGAAGGAAATCGTGTAGCTCCTGTACTCACAACAACACAGAGTAATTTATATACGACGATGGGTTTTCAAAGCGACGAAAACTTGGAAAGCAAAAGTAATCAGTGAACGCTTTCGGCAATTCTACTTTTCAATAAAACCTTGATCTAGAAACTGCAAAATTCCACGAAAATTAACTTTTTGAATTGTGATTTACACGCAACACGAAAAAACGACACCTTTTTTGTCGATTTCACTTGTGTTTTAAAAATCCTGAAATAAGTGCCAGTTCTTTCAGATAAAGTGGACTATTTTTAGGATTTCTCTCGGGTATTGCTAAAGTCAATATTCTCAAGTAGTTGTGTTGATTCACTTATCGCGAAAAAGTCAAACCGAAAAATTTCTCGAGTTTTTTCAGCTTTTCGACGTTCTCATCAAAACGAAAAAATGTCGACGTTTTTCCGCTTTATCAATTTCGCCTTTTTGATTGACAGCTGTCAAAAAAGGCTTGAAATGAAAATGCTTAGTAAATAATAAAGATGGTAAATTTCAAGCTCGGTGATAAATAGTGAAGAAATTATTCAACATGACACGAGCGTGGGACAAAGAAAAAATCTGAGTCCCCGACGGGACTCAGATTTTTTTCTTTGTTATCTTTATTATTTACTACACATTAGATGATTTCGACATTGCTGATCCTAGCAGTATGCAGGACGCGTGTCACATATCAACCTAGTGAATGGCCTAAGCTCACAACGAGTCTCTCGTAGCTCAGTTGGTTAGAGCGCCCAACCGGTATCTGGGAGGCCATGGGTTCGATTCCCGTCGGGGACTCAAATCTTTTCTTTGTCCCACGCTCGTGTCATGTTGAATAATTTCTTCACTATGAAAATGCTTGTACGGATTGTGGGGCTTGTGCATTTTTGTGCCACTTCTTCTGTAGCTGTGAAGATGGCGAACTGCGTTAAGATTAAGATGAATGAAAAAGTGATGAGGCTTAGGTCTTCAACTTTCTGGGAAGTCTCTTCGTACTTTTGGAAATTTCTCCTTAAATAAATTGCCGTTCTTCGTATATGTTCTTTTTGCTTTAACTTGACTTCTTATTATGTCAACATTACTTTATCTTTTATACTCCATGGTGCCAAATTTAAATACAGAAAAAAAAAATGGCGGGAAAAAGAGAAAGAGGTGCAAGCGTTTCAATGCACGCCATTCTTTGACAGCTGTCCATCAAGGAGGCTAAATTGAGAAAGCGGGAAAAAGTCGACATTTTCTTGCTTTGATGTGAACAGCGAAAAGCTGAAAAAACTCGAGAAATTTCTCGTTTTGAATTTTTCGCGATAAGGGAATTCTAAAAATAACTTGAGAATATCGACTTAAGCAATATTCGAGAGAAATCCTAAAAACAGTCCACTTTATCTGAAAAAATTGGCACTTACTTCAGGTTTTCTAAACACGAACAAAATCGACAAAAAAGGTGTCGTTTTTTCCGTTTTGTGTGTAGATCACAAATCAAAAGGTTAATTTTCGTGGAGTTTTGCAGTTTCTAGATTAAGGTTTTCTTGAAAAGTAGAATTGCCGAAAGCGTTCACTGATTAAAAGTACCTGACAATTCAAGGCAGTCCCGCGAGAAAAAATTGAGGGGGGGGGGGGGGGGTGGTGGTGGAGCAACGTCTTGGAAGCTTGTGCCCGGTAGCTGAGTGGTAGAGCTAGCAGCCCTAGGGAGCCCAGGGTCAGGGGCTGAATTGCTGGCTTGCTAGGGGAGTGTGCATAGTAGAGTTTTTTTTAATAGTAATAGTAATAATAATAATAATAATAATAATAATAATAATAATAATAATAATAATAATAATAATAATAAACATTTTTATAGAGCCTATCCTGCTCTAGGCGCTTTACAAATACTGTATGTTAAAAAAAAAATAAGGAAAAAAAAAACACTAAAATCACAATATAATAAAATCGATAAAAATTCGTTAAAATTAGCTGAATAAATCTTAAAAATTTAAAATGTGCATTAAAAGTAATAAAAAGTAAAAATCGCTAAGAGTAATAAGTTTTTTGGAAAAGATAAGTTTTGAGTTTTGATTTAAAAGAACTTAAATTGTCACATGAGCGGATAAAAAGAGGTAGACTGTTCCAGAGTTCAGGCGATGAAACAGCAAAAGCTCAAGACCCATACGACTTAAGGTGGAATTTGACAGGGTTAAGGCGTGAAGAGTGTGATGATCGGAGGGTTTGTGTCATTTTCACCAGACTTTGCCAGTCACAGCACTGTCATGGTATTTTAATGGTGATTGTCTTGTGTTTGGCAGCCAGCTTCAGTCCTGTGGCAGCTTGGCTGTCACCGGGGTTTGCTAGGCACACCACCTAGCCCCCTGGTCTAACCAGGGGACCTCAGGGGGAGGGAGGAGGGAGGGTGGTTGTTGGCGAATGTCAAGCTTTTCCGTCAGCCGGCCGGGCACCTTTTGTTGAAACAAGGCAGAAATAAATAAATTACCCTTATATCGACACGGTGAGGATAAGAGCTATAAACTTGTGGGGCCGTGTATTTTTGATCGAGTTGGAACTAGTAAGGAAGTGTTGGTTTTTCGTGGAGGGAGGAAAACCGGAGAACCCGGAGAAACAGCCTCGGAGCAAGGACGAGTACCAACAACAAACTCAACCCACATATGACGCCGTGGGAGGCGAGCGCTGTTACCACTGCGCCATCCCTGCTCCCCTGATTGGTGCTCGTCATAAACAAAGTGTAAAGCATAGTGTCGCTGCATCTAGCAAAGTTAATCGGCGTTCACTCAAAAGTCCACTTAAATTCACCACAAGTCAGATCGTCCGACATTTGCGCAATTGAAATCTTTTGAGATATTAACAAATGACAAGTGCAAAAATCTAGCCTGCCAGCAGGCTTATTTTCGCAGCATCACCACTCGCGCATAAGGGAGCAAAGCTTTGTTCACTTTTGTACGCTAAGTTTTCGAGTTTATTTATGAGAGCATTCCTTATAAAAAAAAACATTGATCGGTCTGCCTCGCTATTTCACAGACCTCGTTAGCATTAAATGCGGCGCTCTAAGCGCTTTGCCCGTTAACCACAAAGGTTGATTGCTGTTGAATTCTTCAGGGAGCTGTGAACTCAACTGGACAGTTCAGACTGTTTGAACACATATTTTCTAATGGTCGCGTCCCGACAAGCAGAGTACACCGTATTAGCAGATCGACAAATGCTATAAACTGGGTCACAGTTGGGCCCAATCAACTCCCAGCTAGTGACTTCGCCTCTTCTTCCTTGACTCAACAGTTCTGCAGTCCAATAGAAACAGGAACCATCTCCTGTAAAATGGAAAGATATTGACGGAATCAATTTATACATTGTAAAGCCGAGAAAATAGCTGGTTTGCATGTAAAGTTAAGATAAATCTTTCCAATAAATCTTTTTGTAGGATACGGTGATAAGAAGTATTGCTACTCTCGAGGGGCTCCAATATGAAAGGGGCGGTGATGCTCGTCAAAAAATTTGAATTGTCTAATCTGGAGGGTCTCAATGGGGTGGTGGTACGGTTTCCATACGGTTAACAAAAGTTAAAAGTTAATTTTCATTGTTTTTAATAGTTAAAAATCAATTTCCTTATTGAAAAACGTATTTTAGGTCTTTGGACTATTTTTGGGACGATGAAGTGAACTAGTTTGGTATTTATAATCACTGAACGATTTCTACGGTTAACACATTTTACGGCTAACGGTTAAAATTTCCATTTTTTACGCCTTACGGCTAAATTTTTGGCCGTTTTACGGCTAACGGTTAACCCCATTGAGACCCTCGATCTGGGCGTGGCTCAAGCTTTTTTGAACCTAAGATACCATTTTTCACTGATCGGTCCAGACCGTATGATGGTATTTTTTATTTCTTCACGTGTAACCCTAAATGAGACCTTGACGCTTTAAAAATATTGCCGGGATTTCTGTACTGAACACCCTAAGTGAGACCAAATCCGTTATTTACACCATTAGGCGAAACGACAAGCATCCCCGTCCCTAACATGCATATGAGATTCTCCTTACAGGTTACTCTTCAGTTCTTGTCAGGTTTGCCAAATAGTCCGCTAGTACCCATGTATACTCCTACGTGGAGAGACACATTTTGAGAGTCAAGTGTCTTGCCCAAGGCCAGGCTAAACGCCCGCAGGACTCTTATGGATCCTGAGTATGCTCCTTCCCTGTTTACTGTTCAGTTACTTCTGCCACCACCTTCTGTGTAAAACTTGAGCTCTAAATACAAAATGCCGGCTCTTTGTCGATCCGGATATGCAACACAGTTTTTTCAACTCACCAGTAGAAGCTAGAAATCCGCGATTGTCAAGGGTTGATAGAGAAAGCACGGGCGAAGCTGAACGACGAAATATACCAGCAGGAAAACTAACAAAAAACAGACACACACCGCTATAAAATGTTCTGTGCTCTCTTATCTACCCAGCTACTTTAACTTACATCACTAATTTTGGACATATATGCGGGGAGGAAAAGCTATACCTTTCTTTAAGAGCTATATCTAAATATAATAAGCCCATGGGCTTGCATTCGAGGGGCGTATTTTCGGAAGTACTTTGGCGTCTGAGATTAGGGCGGGTGTTTTGTTTTTGTTTTCTTATGAGTTATGGAAAGTCTGGGAGACTAAACACAGCTGAGGAAGCACTGGGATTGTGTATTCACAGCTTTTCTCTTTCAGTCAAACATCTGATCTACTCGTAACTGGAGCGTTACCAAAGAACTATAAGAAATAGACGGGCATGAGATTAAAATTAGAATAATTAGTTTAAAAGGGTAAGTAGTAAAGCTGGACGTTTCTTGGTTTTTGTTTTTGTAAAAGTTGTTAACGCTAGCCTATTTTAAAACCGTTCCTTTGCATTGGTTTGTCCCGTAATTACTGCTCACAAAGATAGCCCAGATACCTGAACGCAATCCCCAGAACTTTAGTTTTTATTAGCCTGTTTATTGACGTGGCAGCTGGCTCAGTGAAAAGTAATATCAATGTTTACGTTTTCCTATCCCTTCCCTGTCAATGATTATCAATCGATATCCTTCATAGTCCTTTTAATAACCTACCTTGGCGACCTTACGTCTAAAATCCACAAGCATCCATCTTCCGTTCCACCCACAACTTCATGTTCCGACAAAAATGCACAGCAATTCACAGCTGACGGGCACTTGAACTGAAAAACCTAAATAGCATTGAAGCAGAAAAAAATAGTAGAATAGAAGACCTTTTTGCCTTTTTCATACACTTGTCTATAAATTTTTCCGTAGACAACGGAACGGTTTTGTAGAGAAATGTATGGAAAACTAAATACACGATTCAAGATTTTCCACCCAGGCCACGTCCCTCAGTTTTCATCAGTAAAATAACTTACCTAATATCTTTAGTTCACGATTCATTAATCATAAATAACGCAGAAATTCACTGTAATGAAAGTTATTTAACATCGATATCCCAAAAATTCCTATACCAACTCTGTTTTTGCGAAACGTTTGCCCCATTTTCAAAATGGTGCATTTTAGCGCGAAAAGTCTATCCATTTGAAAAAACTGTTGATTTTTATATTTGATTTCTCCGTTATGCAGAATTTTGCGTCCATCTCCACACCCCTTGTTTTTCGGCTTTCGATTTTAAAAAAAAATGCTTCAAGTTCCCAAACCACCTACCTGAGTTGACCGAACATAAAAAGGTCTAGTTTATGGCTCACGGGACGAATAGGCAAAGTGAAACTGCCATGGTTTGTTTGTAAAATAAACTCGAATGAAATAGTCTTTACATCTCCAAAACATTAAACAGGAAAACAAGATGAAAAGTTTAAATCGACACCATACTGGTCCGCAGGAAATTTGAAGGCCAGCTTATTGGTCAAGTTCTTGAACAAAAATGTTGCTTAGACAATAAATTTGTTAGTACACAGTAAAGCTAAAAAATATACTTCTGGACATATATTAGAGTCTTGAGAGAAATATTTTTCACAAAAGAAAATAAAAACACTGTGTACCTTATTCCTATTATATACATCAACACCATCAAGAAAGCCGTCTTCCTTTGCAAGCAGGAGTAATTTTCCTTTAGTTCCAACTTCACGCTCACCTTGGAATTTGAATACCACAAAATTAATTTAAAATCTTACCTTCTTATAATAACCGCATGGAGCAGAGGAGCCCGATTCGACCTTTGTGAATATTAAATTAAAAATGTTTGATCTATTTCGTAGCGCTTGTCGGGAAACTCTTTCAATAGCCTGTTGCGTAATCACAGTGGGTTTCCGTCCGTTCGTTGCCCGAAGCTTTCCGTGCGAGGCACGAAGTCTCTTTTCATACTGCGTAACGATCTTGTGGCGCCCACGGTCATTAAACCTATGGCTACGCCAAGCGCAACAGGATTCCCGCTGGTTAAACCGTCGCGTAAACAAAAAGATCAGATAACGTATGACAAGCGCTACGAAACAAATCGAACATTTTAATATTTACAAAGGTCGAATTTGGTTTCTCTTCTCCCTGTTTAATAACCACACAATAAGCACTTGCCACAATCTTGAAAGAAGTGGAATTGTCTTTTTAGACGAGAAAAAGAACACTGCTCAATAAGGTCTTTGAATTAATATAGCTAACACCATCTTACTAGTTTGATTGTCTGCTGCTGATATGTTCTCCATTCCTTGAAGCTCTGCCAGTGCACATGAATTTATTGGACAGTCGTTTTTGGACACAACTGCTATACACGTGGCTTCTCCACAATCCCACAAACGAGCAGTTCCATCTCTAGAACATGCTGACATAACAAAACGAGAACATGCTTAATGCTTATCTCCTGGATGTCACCGCTGTCATGTGATGTAGGGTTCAAGTGTTGATAGGTCCAATGGCCCTTATGGTCACATGGTACATGCTGGAGGGCAAGCAATGCAGTCTGGGACATTCAAAACAAAGGAAAGTCAAGCATGACTGGTTGAAGCCGCTTTGTTTTGCATGTTCCAGTGCATTGCTTGCCATCCAGCAAGGTGTTATTTTGTACCAGGGCCCATCAATATCAGTACTTAAAAATGTTAAACTTATGTTAACTTTGAAAAATGTTTCCTTTTCAAGTGACTATGAAATCAACAGTTACTAAAGTGAAAATCAAAAATGTAGTTACCAAAAACAATATGTCTACTGTGCTTTGTATATACAAACCCTGGTGGGGGTACTCCCATAAATTTCGGATAGGGGTGTGCCGCCAAGGTTCTTAAACCCTGACCCTATTTAAGGATAAAGAAAGCGAAAATTGATACCCTTTTTAAGGCCCAAAACCGAAAAATGACACCCTATTCAAGGCGAGGAGAAGCGTTCCATGACGACCCAAATAACGGCTATCTGCGCACGACAAGACACAAATCTTTATAAAATCGCTTTACTAATACCTGAACAGAAAATTCAGTTTTAAGATACCTTTTTTGGTTTAGCTGGGCGTTTATTTTAGCTTATAGAATTTAGGTACCCTATCTAAGGATCATACCGGGAACTCATTGCCAAAAGGAGCAAAAATGATACCCTATTTAAGGACCGAGAACCTCAAAAACCATACCCTATCGGGCGGCACATACCTATATAGGCCACATATGGGATCAAAAACTATACCCTATCGGGCGGCACATACCTATATAGGCCACATATGAGATTACCCCCCCCCCCCCCCCGGGATACAAACACTTTACACATTTGTGCAAAAAAAGATGCATAAGCTGGTTTACATGGCCTAATAAAGACTGAAACCAGCCTCTCCTTTCCCTTAAATTGGCAATGCTTGAGGATGCCAAGACAATAAGGGACTTATTGTAAGCCTGGATGATGCAAACACAAAATGGAGATGGAAGAACCTGAAAGTTGAGTGAGCCATTGGGGAGGGTGTACATTGCTTCATAATAACCTCCTGACCATCAGAACACGTAGGCAAGACACATACACAAAGCATACTTACACAAAACATTCCTTCCTTTATCAACTATTGCTGTATCAACAATTCCTGCAAAATATTAGAACAGTATTTAAGGTAATCAACTGACAGGCAAAAACAGGTCAGTGTAAACTCAAGCAGGTAGCAATTTCTGCAAATTGTTCATGTGCATTCTGGCCTGATGGGCCACTTAGCTCAAATGCATACTTTTTGGACATCTCTATAATGAATCCGGTGGTCCCTCATTTTTTGCATTTCTGACTTGAGTAGCTCATAATCTCAGCGTGGTAAAAAAGTTTTCGAAAAAAAATGATTTTTGCAAGAATGGCCTTAAGTACTACAAAGCAATACTTCCTTCCACTAGTAAACTGGTCTCCATATCATGGGATGCTGATAAATAGGAATGTCTTACCTCCTGTATGGCCTTTTAATGTCACAGGACAGCTTCCATCTTCAGCTGACCAGATTTTTAGTCGCAAATCAGCTCCACCACTAAGGACAACTTTCCCTGATGGGAAAAACTTACAAGTGTTTACATCTGATATGTGACCTTGAAGATCATGCTGTGAAAAACATTGTAAAGACAGCTAGTGAACCTCAAAGACCAGGATGTTACTTGAGTGTCAGTACCAGCTCAGTGTTGAGAGTTCTAACAAATTATATATTATTCCAGTGACTGTTATAGGTAATTCTCAGATTTGCTGTCTCCCACACTACCTTCTAAAGTTTATGATAAAAAAGTGATTAGAAGGCTGTCTCTAGCCTAACAGGTCAATAACTCCACTATATATCTCAAACTATCAGAAAGCACTTTTTCTGCCCTGAATCACACAATGATTTATTAGTCACTTCAGTTTTTTTCTTAATATTTATGAGTAAACTGTAAATTTGGTCCTCTTCAATGATCCTTAATGAACAAGATACTAAAAACAAACAAAACAACCAAAATTTGAAAAATAAAATAAAGATGCAAATCAAGCTGGAAATTTAGGCATAATAATATTGTCATGATAGCCAGCCGAATATGACTACAGAAAGATTATAAAACTTTGGTCTCTTCATGAGGTGTAAAATGCAAAGATCATGTTGTAGAAAGAAAATAATACTGATGATAAATTATGCTTTCATAAGTGTAAGAAAGAGATGTGAAAGCCCATAGAAACACAATTATCTATTTAGTCATACCCTTACAACACCATTACTGGTGTCCCAAACAAGGAGAGTACCATCATCTCCACTAGACACACCCAGTCCCCCTCCAGGTGATACATCTATGCAGCGAATCTGAAAGGAAGATAGATTGCCATCAAAACATTCTAAAGTATGTGATTTTATTAACTTGATGTTACAGCAGCAATGTCAGTTTACTGCTCAAGGAATAAATAAAAACGAATTACCATTATGCAAAGGCAATCACAGAACTGAAAATTTTCAGATTTGCTGCTGTCATGGCTTTTGGTTTTATTTTCATAATTGTGAAAGATGTGAAAGCCTGGATATATATATTACAGAATTCACAATTTATCAAGCTTAGGACAGAACTCATCATTAATTCAAGCTTTCTATCTATTCTTTAACACCGCTGACAACTTGTACTTTATTCATATTTTTATTACCTTATTATAGGAATATAACGAAGTAAAAGAAAAAAAGGAAAAAAAGGGGAAAAAAGCAAAAAAAAAAAAAAAAAAATAAACGCCTTTACAGTGAACCAAACAAACACATCTCTACAGTACAGAGTCTATTTTGAAAACAATGGAACCCTCAATTTCTTAAACCTCCAAGTAACTTAAACCAGAAGTCATTTTCTCTTGGGAATGGATTTGCTTCACATCAACCCTCCAAGTTTATTTTTTTTTCCTTAGTGGCCATTTGGCCACCAACTGCTCTAGTTTAGTCGCCAGTGAAAAATTTTAGTTGCTAAATTAAGCTCACGCTTTCAATCCTTCTTTTTATTTTAGTCCCAAGGTTAGCGACTTCTGTTCCAATGTAGTCCCCAGCTCCAAAATTTAAGTCCCCATGGCGACTAAAATGGTCTTAACTTGGAGGGTTGTACTTGGTCAAACACCCCAATTTTATCCTTTATTTCTCAACTCCTGATTTCTTGAATCATTTCCGTTGGAGGTTTGAAAAACCAGGATTCCAAATGAATGTAGTACCATTAACTTACACTTTTCTTGTGAAGATTTGTGAAAGCAGCTCTTGGTGAAACAAACTTTGTAGAACATCCCTCTGCTGATAATGATAGTGTGAGACCAGTCTGAAAGTGGAAGAAATAACTAAACATTCTTACAGTTAAATTTATCGCAGTTTTCAGTGATATGCAAACTCTGAAATTCAATCTTTTTGCTGCCATCAATCATCTTAAGTTACCGGACCTCTTGTGAAACAACTGGGTCAAAAGGTCACAGTCATCTGTCAGATGTGATTGGTAGATTTCGGTGATTAATTTTGTTTGTTTCTGTAATTAAATGGTTCCTTGGCTGTTGCCATAATTATGATTGACAGCAGTGAAAACTGCAATCGTTAGTTGGATTTTGAATTTCAGAGTTTGCATATCACTGAAAACGTCTGCAATAATACTGAGATGATGCTTAAATAAAAAGGATAAATTATTTGCAAAAAAATTATCACACAAATTTATTGTACAGCCTTGCTGATATAGTCCTATAGAAAACAATGCCGCAAGCTGGTATATATTTGGCTAGATGGGTTGATGTGAGCCATTCTGGAAAAAGCCATCCAGTCAAATTGCACACAAGAACAATTCATTCAGTACAATAACACGCAATTCCAATACATTCACTGAGACATGATTGTATGATAAAATACTAAATAACTAACTGAGTTTGGTTTGGCCAGTTGGGAAAATATTTGTCAGTCTGAGTCATTCTGGAAGGACCTTGTCTAATGAGCAAAAGATTTTCCCATGCACCCCTCCCACTCAGTCAGTGAGGTCATGGTCTGTTTTCTTACCTTGTCAACATTTGTTACTGAGAATCCATCAGATGCTTCAATAGTTAAGGAGTTGGGATCAACATTGTCTTCACTATCACGTGCCTTGACAAGCTCTCCATAGATTGTGGGTTGATCTAAATAATATGTCAATTAATCAGTTTACTTCCAAGCTCAGTTTATACTCTGGTAGTGGCACATATTACATATGCATATCTTAGTTTAAGTTAGTCATGTTTTTTTAATAATTGGAAACAAAGATTAAAAAAATTGATGTTTATCACTCAAAAGGGTTGTGAAAATGAGATTGGCATGGTTGGGGTTAAGGTAACGTTGTGACTTTAATAAGACTAGCAAACTTTTTATGGAATGGTAGACTGGCAGCCAAATACACAGTCCTGGATCGGTCAGCCAAAAGGGAGTGAGTCAGTGAGCTAGAGAGCAAGGGATCCGAGTGAGTTACTAAAAAAGAATGAGTGGGTAAGAGATATAGAGACAGCAAGTAAGTAAGCAAGGCAGCAAGCTAGAGCAAGTGAGTCTAATGGTAAATGGCATCCTTTTAAAGATATATTGACATTCATTCATCACATTTACTTATTATTGTTGCTATTTTGCAAACAACTTGTTACCAGACAGCACTATAACATTAAAAAGTTCACTCTATTTCTTTTATATGTACCCTGAATGATATATGATTTGTAATATGCCCCAGTCTCAAACAAGCCCCCTTCTCTATTGAGCACCCCTCATAATGGTGCAGGGTTGTCACTAACAAGTAGGCGGGGAAAATAAAAGACTAGATTGAGGACAAACTTCTTTCTGGTGTTAAGCTGGCTAGGCTTAATTAGCTTGCTAGTGGTTTTGTTTCCGGGACTAAAACTCATAAAAGATGAAAGAATTCCCCTGTCCCCGGCCCTTAGTGACAGTCCTGGTGACGTAAAATGAAACAAATCTTGGGGGATTGATAGAGCTTACAGCAATAATATTGTAAAATGGAACAGAAAAAACAAATTATTTATTACATACTGATTCGTGAGCAAGAGATCCAAGCTTTTCCACCAGGGTTTCTACACAAAGTAAAAAAAACATATTAGTTAGCTACTTAATAAGTCGTCATGAGTGAGGGGAGGGGGTGGGAACCTGGGAAAAAAGGGAGCAAGAGGGGGGGTGGGGGTGGGGGTGGGGGTATGATTCCCAAGGTGGAGGGAACCTGGAGATAATCAGGGATGTCGCTAAGGGCCGACTGCTGGCTAATTTCACCAGCTGAAAGAGAACTTAAGTCCGGCTGAAATTTTACATGAAAGCAAAGACTTGGGTAAACTTTTAGAGCTGCCAATGCCAGGAAAGCCACCTGGGCTTGTTGATGAGCTGGCTTAGTGTTTTCTTAGCTACATTCCTGGAAACTGAAAAAAAAAAAAAAAAAAAAAAAAAAAAAAAAAAAAAAAAAAAAACATTCACAACATTGCATAATAAGGAAGGCGGGGTTTTCAGACTCCTTTGAACCTCTCCATTAATTAATTAATTAATTAAATGATTAATTAACTAATTAAACAGTCAATTAACTTACTCGAATATATACAGCTGTAAAGTTTTTAAATAGCAAATCTCAGACCACAAACTTTCAGATGCTACCTCACCAAAATATTTCAACATACCTTAAGGCTTCCTTCCAATCCCACTGTATATTCAACTTGGGAATTTCAACGATGTTAATTTCTCCCTCCATCAGGGCCAAAAGCTTTTATACTGAATCAGATAAATCTCAGACAATATTCAAATGGCTCTATTTACAAATCTGCCACGGGTTTAAAATACGAGACCTTCTTGATACATTCAAAATTTAGATAAAAGCATTACTTGGAAGTTAAGTTTGCCGTGAGTATACCATAGCATCTATTTCTGAAGGAATCTCTTCAAGTCAAAGAGTTACCCGCCATTTCGTCCGCCATCTTTATTGTGGCCGTTTGGAGACTAGAAACTAGAGATCCAGTCACTTGCAACATTTCGCGGGGAAAAAGAATAGGTCCTCGTAGCGTACAGACACTCGTTGTAATATTTTGCGTTCGGTATATCTGCTTGAGCTGGGTGGACTATAAATGTTTCTGGCATTGAATACGATGACTTCTTCTTTCCTTCTTCATCTGAAGGAGGGTTGGGGGAGGGGTGGGGGGCGTAACTTCCCCTATGAGACATTCGAAAGGAAATGACTCATTGTAATACAAAATTCATTTTTTCAAATCTGCCCTCAACGAAGTAGTGTAGCACTTTTGGCGCTCGTATTTGACCGTATTTACACCTCCTTTTCCGATTCTTAGCCTGCGTTGCAGCCGAACTAAACCCCAGCATAGTCACGCGGGGCACCGGAACAAGTTTTTGGACGCTGGTTCGCCGACGGACTTAATACGCAGGCTACTGATTCTCAGAGTGGATCCACTCCTCATAATTATCCTTTAAGCCCGGGCCAAACGAGGATGGGAGTTTATGAGTGAGTTTACTCTCCTTAGAGTTTTCATCTCCCATCGACTATTTAGCCTATTAGTTTTTTCGTCGGAACTATTTAGACTATACGTTTATTTTAAGTAATTACCACATCCGCAAGTTGTGAAAGATACACCGTGCTTTGATTTTTCCGGCTTAATGCGAAGGCCAAAGGTCACAAGATCATAGCTTTGACAAATGACCAATTCACCGGATGGACCTGTGACGTTCTGTTATAGCGTGTCCAAGGTACCAAAGCTTTGTAGCGTGTCAAAATACTTTTATTAAAGAAAAACTCTTTTAGAACCAACCGTTTGACATGTTTGTGCCACAGTTTGCCTGTGCACACTGACACACACCGGACATACCGTATTTTCTCGATCAAACGCCGGACCCCGAATAAACGCCGGGTCTCCAATCTGTATTTGAAAATAAACCCCTTAGATAATAATTTAAGGTTAAATATGCTTTAAAAATAATGTCTTTATATATAGCTGTCAAAAATAATGAATAAAATATTTCTTAGAAACATAGGGCTTGAACAAACTCCTGGAATAAAAAAAAACGCTGGTTCTTTCGGGCTAAGTTTGAAATAAACGCCGGGGGCGTTAAATCGAGAAAATACGGTAACCAGGTAAGGTCACGCTAACACACGCTTTATCGTTGTTATATGTTAGTGTGAACACACCATGTCTAAAATCACAGTAGAAGCAGAATAATGGTCTGGAAACTGTGCTTTTTTGTGGCGTTGCGAGAAGTTTCCCGACGCGCAGAATAATGATACTTGTCGATGCGTTGATGTAAGTGTCGGGCACTTTTTTAAGTATTATAAAAATTAACTGATAAATCGACGCATCAATGAGCAACGTCATTCTGCCGTTGGAAAACATCTTGCAATTCAACACATGGGTTGCACAAAAGAACAGAATGGCATGGGATTAAGGTTATTATGATAACTTACGCAAGAGTGGAATTTAGGGGGGCTGCTCACGTTATTAGTTTCAGACGTTTTGCCGAAGTTTTAGTTTCACAACAGATTGCAAACTTCCCGTCGCACTTCTGTTTGAATAAATTCAGCTCTTTGATAATTCATTTGAATAATCGGCTAATGGTAATCCGTAATATTTATTTATTTCTTACTGTATAGAGAAATTTATTCAAACAGGTTAGTCTGGACCAGACAGTTTTTTTTTCAGGATCTTGTCACTGAGGCCACATATTCAAAGCTACGACTACTTTTAATATTTGTTATAAATAAATTAGCCACACAAGAGTGGTCCAGTTATCATTATAATATATCAGGCCAAAAGTTCATTTCCAAGTTGTAGTCAATTTTTCGGAACTATTGTGAACAAATAACCTTTAATGAACTCGTGTGGATTTAATCACGTTTTCCCTCGAGGATTCATTGGAATGTCATGCAAATTAGGCCGACCACCAATCACAGGCTGGAATCCTTTGTAACTACGAACACTTTGTGGAGTAACGAGGTGGCCGCATAAACCCGTACGTGCGTGCGGGTTTTGGGCAAAAGGAACTTATAAATAGACCTAAATACTTCTTTACAAAACGGAAAGGGATCGCTAACCTCAGGTAAATTGTTCACTTAAAGTTCGTTTGTTCGATAGCCGTGATTTGCCAAATTTTTCGGTTGCTAATGCGTGATACACTATTCAGGCAAAATGTACAATAACTTTGGAACTTGACTTTTGAGTGTTTAGCGATCTTATCGAATGTTATGCCTCAAAGAAAACTTAATTGAACAATTTCCAAAATTTAAGTCGTACATGCACAGATCTAGCTTTAGCGGGAAATCAGAAAGCTAATAGTAAAGGTTTGATCGATGTCTTTGGTCGTTTGATCTTGGACGCAGCAAGCTAATGAACTTGTCGAACATTTCATATGATCGATGTGATCGCCGTCAAGCAGAACCTTAGGCACAAAGAAACGATTGAAAGAAACATTCCTCTTGCATATTTAAGAGCTTGTTTCTTTTCTTTCTTTAACAGAGTGGTTGTCCGGCTTCGTTAACCCTGGCAGTGAAGTCTGACAATTTTACTAAGATCGGCCCATACGGCGTCTTTCAAATGAAGTCGGATCGCTATGCTGTTGTGACGGATCTGGTTTGACAAACGAAGACAATATTGGAAACAAAGAAAGCCATCCGTCTGGCCCCCAGCTCGGGGGCCAGATAGGCTTGTTTCCATCAGGTGCAAAAGGATTTGAGTCCCATGAAGTCAAAAAATACATCGACAACTGGAGCAAGGACGGTGGTACCCAAGTCATACGGTAAACATTTTGACAACATGACCTGCATGCTCACCAATATTTGTTTACATTAGCATGATAACTTTTGACTGAATTCGCAGCTTGTTGAAAAAGTCTGCTCAACTTTTTGACAGCTTGGGTGAGTTTATTTATTCGAATAGCTAAATCTCTTCAAGAAATTCGTTGTTTGGTCCAATTTCACGCTAGATATCGACAATATATTTTAGCATTTTAGTAACTGCCGTAGCTACATAATAGCTATATTGAAGTTGCTGAAAACAATATCACTCATCGCTTTCTTGTGCTCTTTTGTTTCAATAATTCCTTTCAGTGTTAGCCTGTTGACATGAGCCCCGTTGTTTTATTTTTGTTTCATACGAAATTAGTCTTTGGCAGCTTTAAGGAAAACATATCATGTCTGATTAAAGTATTGAGCCAGAGCTGTCATCTGTAAACTAAAATAATTTATGTAAATTAGCAGCCTATTTTAGACTATAAACCCAATACATTTATTAGTCTGAAAATAAAAACGTCAATAGTAATATTAATCTTGGTTAGGTCAGAAAGATTGAACGCTTGAATATTGAATAATATTGATTAATTTAAAAATTAAATTTGAAGCAGTTAATTTGAACTAATATTAACCTAAGTTTGAAGTTTAACCATTTTTCTCATTATAATAAATAAATTGTAAATGTTGCAGATGATTGCAAGCAAAATATAAATCAGTTTCGTTATCTTGTCTTCAAAATCCACATAAATTTGGAGAATAACAGAATAGAATAGAATTTTGTTGTTTTTTTCAGTCCATTTATATATACAATAAATGTTTTTTTTAAGTATTATGTACAGTAGAGCAGTTTTCAATTGAGTGTCGTAAAACCAAAACCAAAGTAATTACTCTGGCCAATCACAAAGGACACAGACAATCCAGTGAACCAATCAAAACTCTAAGCAAATACATGTAGCCGGCACGAAGCGCGGGAAAACGTGCGCGAGTTCGTTCGAGTGTTCACGATTGGCATTTTGGAAATTTTAGTTCTCGATCTCCATAACTTAAACAGAAAGGAGTCGTATTTCTCTACGTTTTTTCTCCCCTTCCCGATTGGCTGAGAAAGTGGCGCGAGATTTTTAAGCCAATGCACTAAGCGTTTAGCAGATGCAAATTTTACCAAAGCAAACGCAGATTAACTTTCGACTCTCTTTGTTCAAGTTTTTGAAAACCGCTCTAACATAGAGATGTATTGATATCGGAAGTGAGGTTGTAAGTTGTCACATTTCGAGGGGCCGGATTTGAATTCTGGCGCGCGTGCAGGCTCTCTCTCGGCGTGCCCCCCTCCCCCACACACCCCCCCCCCTTTCAGAATCATGGTGTTCTTGCTTTACACTTGTCTTCTCCCAAATCAGGCAATTGGAGCATAGCCACAGACATTTTCTCTTCACATTACTCTATTCTTTTGCAAATGAACCAGGTTGTGTCAACCATGGTAAAAATAAAACTTTTTGCAAAGTTAAAAAAATTCTCCAGGGCAGTTTCAGAGCTACCTTAAATTTTCGAAAATTTAATAATTAATTTTGGTTAATAATATAGTTGTAGTATTATTAACTTTTATTCTAGAGGGGGGCTGCAGGTTTATCAGTTTCAACTGTAAAGTGTTCACCCTCGTTAAATAAAGTTGTAATTATTATTAATATTTTTACTTCATCTACCTTATTGTTACTTATATTTGCGGGACTTAATTTTCACAATTTTTAAATAATCATGAAATTAAAGACTCGCAAAAAAAATATCTGTAACATTTTTTATTGTATTTTTTGTTTTTATTTAACACATTTTTTGGCCAAATTGGGATTATTAAGCCCCGCGAAATATGCCCCTTCCATTTTCACGAAATTAAAATCCTGTAAAAATAAGTAAGCATAAGGTATCTCCAAGATTATTTTTTAAAGAAATTGATATGTAGTTGTTGGGGTTTATTTATTTTTGCTTTAAAATCTTTCGAACTAGTTTAATTTTTATTTTTCATTGTCTCAAATTCATTATCCTAATCTGAAACAAAAATAAATAACAATCAAACTGGTTGAAAAATTTAAAACCAAAATTTGAACCACAACATATTCAACTGATTTCCCACTGACCTACAGCAGGCTATGGTAACACATGCTGTTTAAATTAATTACACGAAGGGAACTATCCAATCATTTATTTTAGACTACTCTGGTGTTTTTCTTTTAGCCCTATTTATTTTCCTGTATTTAGTTTCTTGTTGAACTTTATCCAAACAATTCCAACAGTGTTTTTGCAGCGTGACTGACCAATAGATTTGATAATAAAAATAATCTTTTAAAAATCCTTTGTTAATGAACAATATAATTGAAAATAATTTTAAATATTTGCTTCACCTGCCTATCTGACAGTGGGTTACTCAATGACACTAGAAGAAGAGACTTAATGTTAATCAAGCTTGGAATTTGATTAACTGACAAAAATGTTATACAATTCTGATTCCACTAAATACGGTTAAGGCAAATGAATGACAGCTAAGGATAAACAGGTTGATCAGTCACTGAAAAACTATGGTATAAATGTGTGTAATATGATTCAATAACAAGGATTTGCAGATGAAAAATATATAGAATCTAGAAACATAAATACTTAAAAGCTTAAGTATGAAAAAACTGCATGAAAAAAGAAGATCCAGTGGGCATGAAAAACCACTGAAAAACTGCTCTTAAGATGTGGCCAAAAAGAATGTGGAAACATCTTTTCCAAACAAGGCAGCAACTGCACCTGACCTCTGGGAAAGAGGTACATGTACAATGTATAAAGTATTCGAAGTTAGAAAATATATTATCACTATTATTATTATTTGCTTTTTAAATATACGTATATATGTACAAGGACATAACAATTACATACGTGAAGTAGAATAAAATAAAATAAATATTATTTATACCTCAGACTACTTTGAATTGAAAATCTGTACCGGCCCTCATGGCACCATCATTAATTTCTAGGTAATTTGCTTCCCTGTCACCCAAATGCCAAAAAACATTTTTTTCTTCATACTCATATTATAATAATTATAATAATAATCAACTTTATTTATAGAGGGTGAACACATACATTGTAACAGTAAAAAACTGAAAAACCAGTGGCCCTCAAGCATTTTAAATTTATAATTAAAATATAATTATAATTTTCAGGTTTAACTTTAAATAAAGAACTATTTACCATTTACCATCATCTTTGAACTATTTAGTTGATTAAAAAGTGGTTGGTAACTTAAGTAATCCAATGAAACAGCTAAACTGCATGTAATTTAACAGAAAATGCATTTAACCAAGGACAGCAAAGAAGAAAATGATAAATTGATGAAAAGTCTGCATTTTTATCACTGGAGGTAGGATATACATGTAAAAACTAAACTAAAGTTTACTGTAAACTGATATATTTTTATCACATTCAAAATTAGACATTTTCAGTCATGTAATAATTCCTTCTTCAACGTTATGTTTTGAATGGAATATTACTGATAAAACTCTCTAAAGCAAGTTATGTTTTGATTTAACTGTATTTAATCAAAATAACCCATCAAAAATGAATTAAATGTTATCGTGTGTTGGTGGGCATGTCTCTCAACTTGAGCAACCCCTTTAAATTTCCAGAACCTATTAATTTCCACCGGGGTCAACCATGGCTTTGAAAGTCTCTAGAATAATTGCAGGGAAACAGATGGCATTTCATTATGTGCCAGCCTGCTCATTTTAAAAATATTTCTCTTCATCACTGGTTATGTCTGTCTCATAACTGTGTGTTACTAAAGTCTAATGTGTTCTTATTCAGCTCGCTTGCAGAGGTCAATACTTTGTCTTCAGATGATGGTCCTTTGAGATGGGTCCCAGTGATAGAAAGTGTCATACCCATTGTCATTCACAAAAAGAAGGTGATTCAATGATCAAATAAAATTAATGTTCACTTGATTTTTGTTCACAAGTTAATGTTGAAACCATAGTGTAATGTACCTGTATGAAGGTTGGAGTAAATCTTTTTAGTCAGGTCGAATAGCAGCCATGAGCTCTAATTTTATTGCAAGGTCTCATGTGAATGGCTTGCTACCCTTCAAAAGACAATATAACAGCCAACAGGAACAATGCTACTAGCTATTGCCCAAAACAATATTAATAGTAACTGTACAGTAGATGACCAGTACCTCACTGTCTGCTTGACACATGAAGTAATATTGTAATGAAAAGTTAAATGATGATCACCATGGAAACTTGTGGGTTAACTTCATGGTTTTGTTATTTTATAGGTAGATACGGAAGATGTGTTTCTGGTGACAGCTTTGATGAACAATGAGACTGTCTTTAGTGCAGAAATAAACTTGAATGGGTAAATGATAATTTTGTGTGATATCTAGTATGTTTTGAAAATTGTGAAGGCGAGAATTATTCCAAGCTGTTGCAATGAAATTATTATTATTATTATTATTATTATAATATTATAATTATTATTATTTATTTATTTATTTGAACTAAGAAAACTGGAAAAAATAATGAATATTTCTTGATTTGATTCAGAAATTCGCCTTAAGAAGACATCTGAGTGTTTTGTACAGTGGAGGAATCGTAAATCAAGTAAGTTTCAGTTAATGTCATAAAAAATGTTGTGGTTATTCATCGTGGTAGAGTACAATAATAAAGTATTATTTCGTTTGTCTCACGACGTAGTCAGGTGTGATGGAGATCGCAACGTTTCGACTGCATACTGCTAGTCTTCATCAGGCGATAAGGTCGACTGGTTGTGCGTTAGCTTATAAAGCACACGGCTGCGCTGTGATTGGTTGGTTTTCAACAGCTCTGATTGGTGCATTTCGATCCTCAGTGTTCTGCATGCTGGTGTACTGTTGCTCCCTCGGCGGTCCGCAGTCGTACAGTTCTCCTGTTGTTGTGTTTTTTGATCGTGGGCATCCATGCTTCGGGAATTTCAATTCCACTGTCCCTGTTGATATTATTAGGGTGAAGTCTTATGTGAATCGCCTCTTTGACCCGGCGTGTGTACCAGTGCGAGTCACGATCAATAAACTTTACCTCATTCGAAAGCGGGTAGTGTCCGGTGTTGTTGGTATGCTCTGCAATGGCGGAAGTCTGGGTGCGTGCGAGTCGGATGTCCCGGTCGTGTTCTTTGATCCTATCTTGCATAGGTCTTCCAGTCTCGCCGATGTAAACTTTGCCACATTCACAGGGAATCCTGTAAACAACGCCATCTTGCTTAGTCAAATCAACAGCGTCTTTCGGCCGTACTAGTTGTGATCGTAGTGTAGTTTCCGACTTGAAAACAGCACGTACGCCTTGTTGTTGTAGGCAGCGGCGAAGTTGCTCGGAAAGACCTTTGACATATGGTAGAACGGCAGTAGATTTAAACTCAGCCACGGGTTCAGCACTGGTGTTCGGTTTTCAGTTGTTTGTACAACTGTACAGTAGCAGTCTGGAAATCATAATTAAAGATATGTACCAATTGAATTTAGTTATTAAATTTAATTAATATAATTGCATCTTTAATCTTTCAACAGTTTAGTAATGGTTTTAATTTAGTATTTATTTACTTACCTAGTTCTCCTGGTTACTTATTTGTTTCTTTTGTTTTTATTCACAATAAAGCAACTCACTATATTCTGTTAAGAGCATAATTTATGTAAACCTTACTTTAAAATTATGCAAACTGTTTCTTTTTTTTTATTACCCAGAGAGTCATGCATGGGGACTTAACTTTGTTTCTGAAGAAGAAGCTAAGAAGTTCTTGGATTTTTGCAGTGTATGTATCAAATACATTCAGGGCTTTCAATAATAAAAATAATTTGAAGTAGGTGCCTAGTTTGAAAGAATTTCTTAAATTGCTTCAATTTAGGGACAAAAATATATATAGCTGACTTCTCTAGCAAAGTACAGCAAAGTAGCCAGTGCTTTTCATCAGCCATCAGTGCGATTAAGTGATTAATTTTGAGCATCACCATTAAAGAACATGTGCCAACTAGTTGTTTTATTATTTAATAGGCTGGACGTTTGCGTTCAGTGTCCACGACTTCTTCTCCATCATCATCATCCAGTCACCCTCAACAAAAATCAAGTGGACAGGCCAAGGTATCTGCATTTTTTCACTCTATCAATAAATTATTTTGGCTAAAAGTTTTGTCTGTATAGCTTTTATTACCATAATTATTTACTAGATTGAATGCTGCAGTGCTTTTATAAATTTTTAGTGTTTCGGTTGTGGCACTTACCGGTATTTGGGGGCGGCCCTTGTTAAAGGGCTTCGCTTTTTAAAAAAACAATTATAACTTTGAAAAAGATAACTACAGAGAGAGGGAGGGCAATGAAATACAGTGTATAGCCACTTCAAACTAAAAAACATTGTTTCCCGGGAGAATAAGTTTCCACGGTTGGTCAATTTAGATTGTGTTTACCATACTTGTTTTTTGTTTCTAGTTTTAGCATTTCAGTCTAGTGATGCTTTATAATTTATTAACCCTTGTAAAAATTTTACCGCGATCGCGCCGCGATTCTCACATCGCGGCGCGATGGGTCAGGAATCGCGCCGCGATTTGGCTTGGATCGCGCCGCGATCGCGCCTAAATCTTTAAATTTAAAAACAATTATCTTGGGGTTTGGCATACCGACAAAACAAACACACAGGCTCTGTATCAAAACAACATCATTTATTTACAAAGCTTACAGAAAAAGACGGCCAGTTTTGCTGCCGAGCACAATTATATTTCGCAAAGCCGGAGAGCGTGATTGAGTCTTTAGTTCACAAGCAAATAAGTGAACAGTACTTCTGTAAAATGTGAACAACACATACATAACGGCAACTAACCTTTTACTCGTGCTCAAGCGAAGGAAGATGCAATGATGTGATCTACCAAACGAGCGAACTATCTCTTGGTCATGTATCTGCGAAGAAGCGCGGCGGCGGCCGAACCGTCGAAGATGCGCTTTTCCCCGAAGCTTTTTTAAATAATACAACATTTAAGTCCCAAGCATCAACAGGTACAACTTCGCATTGAATGGTCCTTACCGTCAAAATGTTTTTCTCTTTCCACTGTTCGAGTTTTGCAGTTCATTACATCTCCGCGCCGGTTTAAATGTGTCTTTCTGAAATGGGCAATACCGCTGGAAATTGTAGCCTGAAGGCTCCATTTATTCCTTTGGGTATAAGTTTCGGCAGCCACCGAAAACGTGTCGCACAACTTCGGTTTTATTCGTTTCTAAAAAGGTGAGATATTTTGGAAGAAGCCGCCCAAGTGACTTCAAAAGACGGAACAATAGCGCAATTAACCTACCTTGAGCGAACGGAGTTGTGAACGTATCCTTTTGTTCTTGACGTGTGATTAAACGTCTGATAACCACTACAGACATTTTGTAGATTGAAGTCTTTCGCACTGTATTTTAGCTTTTATCTTTATATATTAGTAAAGAGCGTGTTGAGAGCTTTAAAAAGAGATCTTGAACGAGTTGTTTTGATCGTTGGAGGCGAAATTAGTTTTGTTTCCCTCGAGCGCGGAGCGGCGGTCTCAATTTACAGAGTTAATTATGCGTAACCCTGCAGGTAGCCACATTCCGACGCGTGTTTTATGCCCAGATCACTTTGTATAAATTTAAACTCTTCCTTTTGTTGCTGAAATTTTATTCTAGCTTTCTAAGTGCACATAAAGCAATATATAAATTGAGGATTCACTTTAATTTAGTCTAACAAAGTAATAAGCTATCGTAAGTGAGTGCTTTGTTTTTGTAACCCGCCATGTTTTATGTGTCAAAGCGTTGTCGTCTGTTCACCGCTCACTGTAGTCACGCAAAAATCATGGTCGGCACGGCCGATCGCTCGACGAAATCCAACCAGATTTGAATCAAAGAAAATATTTTACACAAGGAAGAGTAAAAATTAAAGCCATAGAAAAAAAAAAAGCCACTGAAGGCCGGTTATTGACTTCGAAGTCGCGTTTTCAACACTTTCCTGGCTTTGTTTATTAGCTTACACGTGTCATGGCGTATACAAACCCGGCCGGGACAATAACATCGCTTTTCAATTATTTCCTTGAAAAAAAATATATCTCAGAAACCAAGACAAGTTAACAGTGATTAAAGAGTTCTGTTTTATTTCTAAGTGGTATTCCTTTTTAAACGATTTTTCGCTTTGGTTGCATCGAAGATATTTACGTCCACTCCCGGCACTGGCTTTAAAAAAGTTTGCGGTTTTTAAGTTAATCAATCATTCCACGAGGCATAGAAAATAAAATCAGTGAAGCAGATTCCCAGGAGATTTTATTCAGTCTGTTAACAAAAGAAATACATCTCACCTACATCAAAGACGTTGCGCTTTTCACGATCTTCGGAGGCATGCCGGCTTGTTGGCAAATAGATCGGAATGAATAAGCAATGAGTTAAAACAATAGCTTGAATATATGAATGCTTAATAACCTCAAAATTTGAGGTACACATTTAAACCGGCGCGGAGATGTAATGTTTTTTAAAAATCACAGTTCAGCTGTAAGACAGTCAACAAAGTCCATGACGAAGCGCTGTTGAAATTTTAAACAAGCTGTCGCTCGAATTAACAAAACAAATTCTAGCAGTTTTCACAGAGACGCTTTTCCCTCAAGTTAGGTCGCTTCTAAACTCTTGTTATTAACAGAAGCAGCTAAAAAAGAACACATTTTTCCAGTCCTGATTGTGAAGAGAAAACATACCAACTTTCTCGAAATAAAATTTCTTTTCTGCTTGGGATGGCGTGGCAATTGCGCGTACTATGCACCACGTGACCTAACTCAGCCAATCGTAACGCCCAGTTCACGACACCTTGCGGCAAAAGGCAGGAAAGGACTTCGATGTGTGTGGTCTACGATCGTGGTCTACGGGAAGGTAAATATAAAGCTCTAAAACAAGCTCATTCTGACAGCCTCTTCGGAGCCACAATTAAATTAAATGCCATATAGAGGATTTTTCAATGCGAAAAACGCAATTGCAGCGAATTCCTGATTGTATTTGCATTTGAAGAAAATGGCCGACAGAAATTTGTCATTGGATTGCTTAAGAGGTATTAAGGTTCCTCAAAGATAAGAAAAGAAAGAAACAAAGTGTTTGAAAAGATTAAAAAACGGACTGTTAAGAAATAAAAATTCTTATCTTTTAATTTATCTTTACTCATTATCACGCGCCGCTTTGTCGCGCCAGTTCGTCTAGACTATAAAACGAAATAAAACTTTTCTCGTGGGAATCACGTCCTCACGGCTCACCGTCACGTAATAAAATGTTTTTCGACATTTTAAATCAAACTAGTTTTATTTCTACTTTGATTAGTACTTAAAGTTTATTTCATTAATACAAGTCATGATTTGCGTTACGACCACAGCATGATTTGTGAGAGTTTCAAAGCATATTGACTTTCTCCCGGTGATCGAGAAGTGAGTTCTCGCCGGGAGCACTTCCCGAGATTTATTCCAGCCCCCCAAATCGCGGTGCGATGGTAATCAATCGCGCCGCGATCGCGACTATCACGGCAATCGCGGCGCGTTCACGCTCACTTATAATCGCGTCGTGCATGATCGCGTCGCGATTGAAACAAATCGCGGCGCGATCGCGACATTCGCGGCGCGATCGCAACTATCGCGGCAATCGCGGCGCGTTCGCGTTCATTTACAATCGCGTCACGCATGATCGCGTTGCGATGGCAACAAATCGCGGCGCGATCGCGGTAAAATTTTTACAAGGGAAGGGCTGTATTGTAAGTTGTGAATAAATGCAGGGCTTATTAGAGCCTCTTTAATATTTTTGCTCTTATATGCAGTGCTTAATTGCGGTGGCACTTAAACGTGGGCGGCTCTAATACTCCAGTACCATCAAATTATATTTTAAATGTAAGAATTATATTTATTGTTGTTTTGTTTTTTGTGCAATTAGTTAAGTGCAAGGAAGGACAGCCAAGGAAGTTCTGACCAACCAACCATCCAGATCAATGACATTGAGTTAAGCATCAACAAATCACCCATTAATGGCACTCTCTACAATAGTGTCGGTGATCACTACAATTCCAGTAGCACTCTCGTTGCCAATGAAGCACACAGTCCTATTGGCTCTCGTAGCAGTACTCCCATACCACACAAACAAAACAATGGTGATCCTGACAGTGGATTTGGCATGGAGGATGTTGGCAGTGACACACTTGAATCCCGCAATTTGTCTCATATTTCACCAATTCATGAATCTCATTCTTCACATCTGTCTGTTGCCAGTGACTCAGATTACTCAGTTAGTTCAAGAAGTAACTTATCGGATGCAGATGACACAGCAGAAATAAGCTACTTCAAGAATGTAGCTCGTGATTTGAATTCTAACAGTCCTGTGGTAAGTAACAATAAATATGAAATTATAGTCCAAATGAAATGACATTTGAAAAATCTCAACTAAGTTAATAAGCTAAATAAGTTTTTATTTCATTGTCATTTTGTAGGAGATACATGCTTCATTTCATGATGATGCAGATCTAAACAGTAGCTGTGGAACAGACTTGAAGCCACAATCTGGAATTGCTCAGTCTCGTCAAGGGGGTGCTACTCGCAAAGCGGGGTGGCTAACTGTGAAGCATGTCCTTGTTAGAGTAAAGTCAAACAAAGTTGAACTTGCATCTGACAGGAAATGGCGTAAATGCTGGGTGTCGCTAAAAAGTGGTGCTCTGAATTTTTATTTTTGTAATGAAAAGACTGTAAGTCCTCAGGACTTGGATGAACCAAGCTTTTCACTGGAAATTAATGGCTGTGTTGCTCAGGCTGTACCAGAACATGCAAAGTTAGACCATGTGTTTAGTGTCAGCTCCAGACTTGGGGAAGCCTACTTCTTTCAGGTAATTTAAAGTTCCTTAACCCTATTCAGACCGGGCTTTTTTGGACCTTCTCAGACCGGGGGGGAGGGGCTACGGAAGCCCCCCCTATGTAACTTCCAGAATAATTAAGCAATCACCATGAAACTTATAGGATGTATTGTATGTCCGAAACTCTTTCTTTTGGTATATGTCACGTGGGATGGTGACGTCACATCACGTGACAATTACATCATGATGTCAAAACAGCCGCCATCTTGGATCCGCCATCTTGGATTTCAAAATTTTCCCAAAATGCCAGAAAACTACCCAAAATCACTGCAAAGTACTCAAAATAAATGAAAATGTGCTTTAAATCCGTAAAAATGTAAAAATAATTCCATTTAAGTTGATTTTTATTAACAGAAACACGCAAAATTACAAATTTGGGAAAACATGCCTGTCAAAATTCCGTTGCTATGGTGATGTCAAGTTCATGACACATCGTCCAACCCTACCAAATTGTTGCCAGATAAATGTTAGGAAAACTCAGAAAGTTTGGCAGCGTTTGGTTAAATCTTAAAAAAGTTATAAAAGTTCAAAGTCAGCGCGGGCCTCAAAAGCCCCCCCCCCCCCCCCGGTCTGAATAGGGTTAAGAAAAGAGTAGTTTCTGATGAAAAGTTAAGTCAGATGATTTGTAATGACATCCTGGCATTAAACCCATTATTTTTCCAAATGATAAAATGTTTTCTAATTGCATCTAAACTGTTCAAAAAATTTTCACATCTCTTCATAAATCAGGTCACATTACGTGAACTATTTCATATTGTTAGTAGATGAACTCATCGTGTTCTGTCAAACAAAGGACAAGCCACACAGAGGTTAAACAATCGTATTTAAAAATTATAATTTGATCTAAAATACAAAATAAATTAAGACTAGGTTAACACTAGCTAAAAACATAAATTGGTTAATGCATACAACTAGTAGAAAACTGATAAGACAACGATAAACTATAAACAAGTCACGTTTATGTTGGCTCCCTATCACTATCATGATGGCGTAAATACAGCTGTACTGTTGAACTGAATACGGCTGTTCATTTAACTTACATCTTGTGGTGGGTAAGCAACGTAACCGTAAACTGGTTAGCAGGCTGTCTGTGAACAACTGAAGTAAAACATTAAATTACGCCACTTGAGCGAGTTCATACAGGACTATTAAATTTTAAACTAGTGCGTGCAACATTAACCACAACAGCGTGTGCGTCCAATAAGGCTTGCAACTTTTATCAGCGAAACACATATAGTTACGTTATAATTTTAGCAGGACTGCCCTGCAACTCAAACACCTCAGACACCTGGGATATATCCAACAAAGTTAGAGACACTCATGAAATTTAAATAACTTGAAAAAGCTGTGGAGACACTTGCCTGTGGCTCATGTTCACATAGTAATTTCTTGTTCTCCCAAATATCAACTCATGTTTCTATAACTTGAAAGAAACCAAAAATGTTCCTTGTTTCTAAATTATTAATGGAAATATTGAATGTTGAGTATATGATATCAATGTACCAACCCACCATGCAAGTTTGTAAACGGAGTTGCACTAGCTGTACTGTAAATATTAACATTTATTATTTGATTTCTTTGTTACTTTAGGCATCAAATCAAACTGACCTTGAGAATTGGATAACTGCAATACATTCCATGGCTGCATCAGTGCTGGCAGGTCCTGGACAGAGAGGAAAGCATGAAATGCTGCGTATCCTTACAACAGAAATCAGTAGAGTGGAGGGAAAAATATCTTCAGACTCAAAACTAAAGAAAATGGCAGAATTACAATCTACTGTTGTCACAGATTCCAAGAACAAACAGGCCTTTCTTGATCAGGTAAAGCTCACAATTTTTTCAGTGATTTTATGCTCCAGTAATTAAACTTTACTTTTTGATAGCTATTTGACCCTTGTGGAAACATGCAGACTTTAATTGAATCATGCAGTAGCATTGTTGATACATCAATCCAAGCCTCCAGTTGGCATTCAGAAAACTCAACCAAATTAGACGGAATTGTTACTGATATTGTATTAATCTTCACAGGAAACACTCTACAATAATCATGTACTTTCTCTGTCATAAAACAGTAGATGTGATATTTTGATATTAACCATTTGGTGTTTGTAGATGCCATTGTGTGGTTTGATTTTGTATAATTTTCATTTTCATTTGTGTTTACTTTTTTCGTTTGAAATACAAACCTATAATCTGTATCATTTTTGTACACTATTTCTTGAAACCCTTCCAGCAATCTTGGATGCATAACTTATTGCATTTTTGGAATGATCTTTTCTGTAGTACAGGCCATAAATTTTGCCATCTAATATTTTTATTGGTTACCAAGTTAGTCACTGTTAGTAGATAATTATATTGGATGTTTCATTTAGGCACTGAAAAATATGATGATTGTCTCTGGTGTGTACTTGACAATATATTCTATCTACAGATTTCAAAGTGGGATAAAAACTTGGAGCAGCTCAACATTGACTTGTATCGGCTACACTGCTACACAGCAGCCATTCAAGGCAGTCAGCTGCCGAACCCACAAACACTTCTAGCGTGTGTGTCTAGGAACACTAAACAGATCCTTTCAAGAATGAACATTTTCTCTGTGATGTCATTCCATGCTGTTGTTAGTGCAAGAGATCCCAGCACGGATGCGGAGGTGAAAACAAGAAATAAAGCAAAGAGATCAGCCAGTTCTGTGGGCAAGCTGAAAAGTGCATTGCTTACATCACTTAGAATTAATGATGCAGCAAGTGTCAAGTCTATTAGAGATCGTTACTCAGGAAGAGGTGCAGGAACTCCAAGATTGAAACGGTTAGTGTGGGATGAATGTCAGACAATGGGAATAATAAATTAATAATGAATTACTAAATATTCATTAAATATTAATTATTTAATTAATTATATTATAATTATTTTTAATTAATAATTATTAAATAATAATTATTGGATGAGATTGAACTTGATAGCAAGAATTATCAAGGCCGAGCTGGGTTGCATTCTGCCTAAGCCAGTGACATGTCAAAAGTATGATGTCAGGTGACGTTATTTGACATGCATTAATCTGTTGTCTTCAAAAATGCATCATACCTACCTGCGTAATTACCATTGTCTGTAGAAATGACAGAATGACACAGTGCCATCTGGAATAAGCAGAGGGCTTTTAGCCAATCAAAATTAAGATAGTTTTAGCATTATATAATGAAGTGAGATACATGTGGTAATTACAGATAGTACAAATTAATTAATTTAGGAAATTATTTATTAACTGTCAACACAAGTTCTACATTTTAGTTACCGGTATATCCAATTTTTTTTTTCTTCGAGCTTGAAATTTTGCTGTTTTGAATTTTTTAACATTAAAATGTTTATTCCTCCTCCTTTTAATTTCTTTAACTATTAAATGAATTTAAATTTTGTGTTTGTTTAACTCAGACAAACTGTTGTTTTATTTGCAGGCAGTCCAACTTAGAGGACATTGATGACATTCTAGAAGAGGAGCCAGAGGTTTCCAAAGTGGAGAGGGCTTCTTTATCATCGAGTCACTCAGACTGGAAGAGTCTTGGAAACTTTTTACGTATCAGTTTAGACAATAACCAAAGTACTGTAATACCTTTACACAATCAAATGACTATATTTGAGGTGGTGGAAAGTACTTGTAGCAAACGTCAGTTTGATCCTGCGGCATACTATCTCAAACTTGGAACAGAAGATGGTTCTGGTTCAACAGGTGAGAAATGAAAATTATTAAATTTATGAAAGAACAGGTCCAAGAAATTATTTGAACTTATTCCAAAAGTGTCCAGTAAATAACTCAAGACAGGATTCACATTTCTTTTATACAAGTAACATATGGTTGTACATTTCTTTCATTTGACAATGTATGCATGTTGTAACAAACAATTTATATGTATATGCTGATCATTTATAAGCATGACACATTTGCCCACTTATTGTGTTGCAGCTGTATTCTTAGTTCTACCGAGTTGTTATCTTATTTACTATCTGATGCCCACTGACTGATAACATTGTTGTGTTCTTGTAGAATACGTAACTCCTCCACAGGATTCTTTGCTTGAAAAACATGTAAGTACATGTAATTATTTTAGTTTTTAGCACAGAAAAGGTCAATGCCTTTCAGTCCTTGAAAAATGTTTAATTATTTTTCGATGTAGATAATTTGATTTTTATTAATTAACTTAACAGTTACATATGGTTATACACAGATATGTTATACACATGTAACCTGCAAGCTTCTTTAGGTACTTCCAGTTGTGGCATCAAATAGTTTTAATAACTATTTTTGTTGATTTTTTGTTAACACTGATTTTCCCTAACCACCCTCGTTGTGCATGTTTGTTGACAGAGCTACGACTGTTTGAAGTTGTGTGAAAAATGCATCTTCACTGTTGAACTGGAACGTTCAATGGAGATTGACAGACTTGATTTTGGTAGGTAACAATAACATCTGAATCATTTATTTTCACCATCTAAAAATTTAAGTTCTTAGTAGTGCCCCAAATAATTTTTTGTGTGAGAGCTTTTTTTTTTACTCCCGAAAAGTGTAAGTTTTCTACAGGAAAAATTATACTTGACTACATTTCTTACATGTAAAACATTTCTAGAATTCTTGTAAGTATTCATGTTTATATTGGTTGACGGCATTTGCACATTTTTAAGGTTTATCAGTGGAGAGTAAAGATGAAGGTGAAGGCATTGTGGTTAGTCATGTTGAGGAAGGAAGGCTGGCACATGTTCAAGGTATGCTAATGAGTCACAGAAGGAAATGTAAAAATGACACATACTATTGTGGTTGAGTTTTTGCTGTATTTTGCTTTTGTATTTAGTTTATTATTTGCAAGAGAGGTTTAGAAAAATCATTTGTTTCAGTAATCATTTCAGTTACCAGAGGTTGGTTGTATTCCCACATATTTTACACATGAATAACACAGTTGAGGGCATTGTAGCGATTATGCGATTCACTTTATTTTTTTATCTTAATTACCTATACTATACCTGACCATCAGCAAGTCAATTCACACTAGCCTATTGTGAGTTTATAGATAATATAAACTGTTTTTAGGACTTGAGAAAAAAATTTTAAATTTTCTTCCTCAGGTGTAAGGGCAGGAGATGAAATTCTTGAAGTAAATGAAATTGGTGTTCAAGAAGTAGAAAATGCAGTTGAAGATCTCCGAGAAGCCCTGAAGGGTAAGCTGACATTTGTTTCCTGCTATCCTTTGCATATGTTTTTTAACCAAGAAAGTATGTTTTTTTGGTGATTTTTGTTTCTTTGCTGAGTACAAGTATCATATTATTCAGATCCATCCATTACCTTATTGCTGCGGTCCTGTCGGGATGAGCCACCGGTTGTCAACAAAGTGACTTCAGATGCTATCATTTCCAGCCTTGTGGTGCAGCCTCCACCTAAAATAAGGTAATTTTTGTTAGCTGTATGAAATAAGTGTGGTTTTAAGTTAATTAATGTACAGGATTGTATCAGTTTCTTCAGCACAAGAGTAAACTGATACAATCTTAAAAATACTTTTCCCCAGATACAATTAATGTACATAAGCCTTCACTCTATCATAAGGTGCCCTTCTCCACCCAGGTGTAAATTGGGGATTGATTAATTGTTGGCAAAAACCTAGTTTATATACTGGAGTAGCCTATGATAGTTTGTCACATAACAACCCCTCTAAGAGACTTAAAATACATCCGAGCTAGTCGCTGAAAACTACGTGTGTTTATGAATGTTGATGTCTTTCTTTACTACTCAGTTGGTTAATGATGATACTCAGCTGTTGTATATCTCTTTGTTTTAGTGATACTATTGCTGAGCAAGACCTGAGCGATCTGATAGTTCCTCCTCCACTATGTGAGCTTCTCTTGACTTAGCTTTTACTTAGAACGGCTTCATGTCCAATTTTGTACATGTGTATTTGTGAGTATTTGTATTCGACAATTCAAAAATTCTATCTGCGGCGCTGAACATGGCAACCTTTTTGCTAAATAGTAAACTTGATTTTAAAAGACCATCGTTTAAATCTGGCTTCTCATAAAAGTATTTCTTACATCAAATCCTTTACCGTACCTTCAGCTTGCACTTGAGTCTGCAAATCACGTGTTTCGCCCGCTTTGAAAAGCGGTCACGTGATGCACCAAAAAAAGGCCCGAGAAATTTAGGGTTTGCGTTGTGTGACGAAAAGAGGGCAGATCGGTGACAGTCTAGTTGACCTTTCCTACGACCCTATATGTGCCAGGCGAGACGATCTTAACTTGTTATCTCAGTAGCAATGTCATAATGTTAATATACGGGTTGTAATTCTTTTTATAGTCGAAGAAGAAACAGTAGACAATGCCAGCGTTACAACGAGCCAGATAGATGACCCAAACAGTCCTTCACCTGAATCTCCCACTAAGAGTGTCGACGAACTCCTTCAGGTTATTTGCATTTGCTTTAATTTTTTTGTATTGGAACCGGGGGGGACTCCTATTTGAAATGTCGGGGATGTTCATGTCACGTTAAAAAAAAAAATAGATTAGAACCGTTCACTAAAAGAAGCCAAGAAAATAAAATGTTATAAAAAAACTCTCACAGAAAAAACTTCCTCAAGTCTCAGGTCTCTGTGGTACGCCGTTTCTGAGTTATTTGCCGAAACGTTTCACGCAACTTTATAGAGCTTTGTATTGAGATGCTATGTTGGCGTACAACTTTGGTACACCAACACGAGGTTCACTTCTGCGATGACGGCGCTTTCGCTTCGCTCGTGAGCTAGTTAGTATACATTACATGTGCATATACTAAAACACATTTTCTGAGACGGGTTAAATTGCTGAAAGCCATAAAGAAAAGACCTTTTTTTCAACCAGACAGCTTTGTCGCGGCCACTATCTTCGTGCCACGCTCGAAACGCTGTATTTTCAAAGCGAGAGACAGTACAGGACCGAAAACTTGCAAAAAGATTTCTGTAGGTCATCTTTGACCTTGTGTGGATAAAATTTCAGAGGACATCGTGATTTTGAGTTTATAATTTTACGCATCCAAGAATGGCTCGTTTTTTTCTGTTTGTATCCACACAGAGAGCGGAACAGGTGACGTTGTTCTGTAGGCAGCAGGTTGAATATTCAGATGACGAAGAACCAAGACCGAGCGTTCATCTTAGCCAGGCACAGAAACTACGAAAAGTTATCGTTGAACTGGTCGACACAGAAAAGTCTTACGTGAAGGTAAACACAAACTATGTTGCCGCGGCTTTTAACATCTGGGAAAGCTGAGTTGAATGAGGGTGCTATTCATTCATAAATAAATTTTAAAAGCTCACTTACCGTACAAAGTAGAAAGTAGTTGCTAAGAGAAAAACCGTCGCGAGAAAGAAGCAAGCAACAGTGTTTTCCCGCCAAAACGTGCGGCCAGCCGCGTCCTGCCGTCGCCCGTCAGTCCAGTTTCCCGCCAAAAATTGAAGCATTCCGCGAGCGATGGGTGTAGCCTGTGGGGCAGAGTGTAGACTGTCCACAGCCCTCTATTTTTACGTGTTTTTCGATCGATGAGAGTGACTTCGTCTGCTTTTTTTGCGTTGAAAAATCGAGAGGCTGTGGACAGTCTAGGCAGAGTGGGTGAACGCGTAGCTTTTTTTAGGGATAATTATTTTTGTAACTATTTATGATCCGTACATTCCAACTTATTGTGAAATATTTTTCATTGTTAGGATCTGAGGCTTCTTCTGAAGCGTTACCTTGATCCCATGAAGGATGAAAATTTCATGTCACAATCAGAGGTTTGTAAATGTTGATATCCTTCAAGATCCCCACTCAACTGTTAATTTACATTGCTAGTTTTTCTTTCCTGTAGGTTCAAGCTTTAGTGGCGACTGTTCATGAAATCTTAGACTTTCAAGTGAAGTTCCTCAAAGAAATCGAAAGACCAGTGGAATCTGAGACTGGGTTTGAGGAGTTTAACGCCATTGAACAGTTCCAGGTATTAAGCTGGTATTTTGTATAACCGCAAAAGCAATGAAGATTCAACAAAACAAAAGCATTAGATTATGTTGGTAGAATAACAAGTCTACTATTAACTAACTGGCCTCTTTCAGTGGAAATTAAGTAGAAATATAAATGCAGTAAAGCCTGATGAGCGCTAGTCCCTGTAAACAGCTTTAGAAAAAAATGTTTTCTTTCCTTACAGAACGTTATTTACACCATTGGTGAGACGTTTTTTAACTACACTGAACATTTCAAGCTTTACAGTGCATTTTGTTCCAGTCATTCAAGGGTTGTGGAGCTTCTTCAGTCAGGTATGCTTGAAACTATTTTGAAACTGTATTCTGCATGACAGTTAGTCTTAGCTTTGTTAACATATTAGACACTTTCGGGTCAAACCGGCTTGCATGCCAAAATAATTTTGGTGATCAAATTTGGGTAAGCGTTTTGAGATGTGCTAAAAATCATGCTGGTAGAAACGTTTACCACCTTCCCAGCTGGAAGATTTGTAGTAAGACGCGGTCAGTTTTCTAGGAAATTACGTAAAGAAATGTCCATTAAAGTCGAAAGAAGACTGTGTGTTTCGTAGCACATTTACAGTCCTCGAAGTAACCAGATATCGATAGATATTGATATTGACAGTCGTTTTGGGTAGTATAGCGCCAAAAAAGATGAACTGATTTTCATGTTGTAGATCAACTGCTTTTCTTCCATCTAAAGTCAACAGGCGAAAGTAGTTTATTCGAATTACAGTAAAAACCCGCGTATATACTTTTTTTTTTTTTTTTTTTTTTTTTTTTTTTTTTTTTTTTTAATTTTTTTTGGAAATTTTTTTTTTTTTTGTGAAAAATTTTTTTTTTTTTTCTTTCTTATTTTATTTTTGCAGGAGCAAACACCGCACTGCACGAGTTTCTTCACGCCCGCAATCCCAAGAATCAACATTCAGGAACTTTAGAATCTTATCTTATTAAACCTATACAGGTAATCAATGGCATTTTTCGTACTCATTAATGCTTTGTTCAGTTTTCCTGTCGATCTGTAGATTCACATTTCCGGCGTAATGTTAATCGCAATATTTCGGTTCAAGAAGGCCGAGGTTGAGGCAGGTTTTTGTTGTGTTGGGTTTTGGGCAAGACACTAACTCTCGAAGTGCCTCTCTAGCTCTCTTGGTCTCCAGTCAGGAGATTAAGTGAAAACCAGCGAATTATTAGGGCAACCTGACGAAAATGCTTGACTATATGCTACAACTTTACTCGTCTAAAAGGATTGGCAGTGCTCCTAACCGCTTCTACTACGGAAACGGGAAGTCTTTTGCTTTTACTGTTAATGAAGGCTGCACATGCGCATCCTCCTCCTTTAGGCCCTTCATGTGACGTCATAATGCAAGCGATCAGAACATGGAAATCTTTCTCTTTGTTTTTGCAGCGTATTTTGAGATATCCTTTACTACTGAGAACAATCCTGAAGCTCTTAGACGGCGCTAGTGAAGAACATCATTGTCTTTTAGGTAACACCACCCTTCGTATTATGCTTTAATGTATTATTTACGAGAGAACCTGTTCTCTTTTCTGCACAGTTTGGATGTAAACCACTTAGTTACCCCTTATTATTGCTTCATAAGGTTGATCTCTTTTAAATTTTCAGACGCCGTCGTCGCGATTGAAAAAGTTGCTGAGCACATTAACGAGATGCAGAGAATCACAGAACAGTTCTCGCCAGTTTTCCATCAGTTAGTGGACGAATTTGGTGGATTTGAGGTAAAATGAAAAAAGTTATAAGTGGTTTTATTTAAATGACTGCAGTAAAACCAATCCCTAGTACAAGTTCTCACAACTGACCAATCATGCGATCACAACGCGCCCAAACAATAATGAACCAATCAGAGCTCTCAGTGTAACCTTGCGACCGGTGGGAAACGCGCGCGGGAAAATCAGAAAGGCAGTGACCAGTTCCCTCGGCTATCAGGCGCGCCTCCTAGGAATCAGTGATAGCTGTATTGAAAAAATGTCCATTCACGATTGACTTTAATTTTGTACCTGATGTGTTTGTTCCAATTGGTTAGACCAACGTTGATTTGAATGCAAGTTTTAAATCATGAAAATGTCAGGCCACAGTCAAGTAATAACTAAGACGGTTCATACCACAACTTTTATCTCGCAGCTTGCCGACGTCAGTATAGATCGCCTATTGCATCACGGGAAAGCTCGTTGGCTCAATTGCCCGGATGAAGTAGTCCGAAGCGGAACGCTCAAACGGTACCCAGTCTCTCCCAGAATTGGTAAAAAGATTACTCCAGGAACTATGCACCTCTTTGGTGAGAGTAACAGCAAATAACAAAGCTAGGACCGCAATGCATACTAGAATAAGTTTCTAGACGTTTTGGGTTCTCACTGAACTATGTCAAGATAATTACAGGGACGGCGGAGCCGGGGGGGCGGGGGGCAGCCCCCCCAGAATTCTGAAAAAATAAAGACTTATTAAGAGAATGGTCTTTTAGCCCCCCCACTTCAAGTCACTAGTCAGCCCCCCCCCCCCCCAACTTGGAAAATTGCTCCGCCGTCCCTGAATTACCAATCGAAGACAACCACAAAATTAAAGTTAGGTTAGGATAAGATCTGTTATTTCGTTAGCTTGAAGGCTGGTGGTGTTTTTTAACTAAAAATAAATTGCACTGTTAGAATATTTTGGCTTTGTGTTTTTAATTCTATCTTGTATTCTCTTGTATAGCATTTGAAAAAGCCCTAATTCTTCTTTATGTGGAGCGGAAACACAAAAAGAAAGACAGAGATCGAGTGAGTTGAAGTGAATTTTTCTCGTTTTTGTTGCTTTTTTCTGCTCTGAGCGTGCACTCACAAGCTGCCTTTGTACTTTTTTTCTAGCCTACCTCGGTAAAAACTGTGGACGAAATCAAGTTTAAAACAATTATCCCTGCATCTTCGCTTGTCGTACGAGACCACTGCTGGTTAGTTGACGGTAAGTCTGATTTTTTGTTCTTGCAATGTTTGACTAATGTAGCCTACTCCTGCAATCTTTTTAGCCAGCGGGAACACATACCGGTTCGAAAGAATGCACGATAAGACAAAATGATGAGTATCGAGGAGGCTTCTAGACGTCCACAGCCCTCTATTTTTTCGTGTTTTTCGATCAATGAGCGCGCGGTGAGAATGGCGAGAGAACTGGACGCCGGCTTCGTTTGTTTTTTGCGTTGGAAAATCGAGAGGCTTTGCGTTTGCCCTTTGCGCCCGCTTCGTTTGCTTTTTTGCGTTGGAAAATCGAGAGGCTTTGCGTTTGCCCTTGCGCCCGCTTCGTTTGCTTTTTGCGTTGGAAAATCGAGAGGCTGTGGACAGTCTAGGAGGCTTCTTGGTGGAGTAGTTTTTGCGTGTCTTTAGCAAAACCAATACCTTATTAATAAATCAAAGCCAAGAAAAACACGCTGTCGATCCAGTCGAGAAATAGCTTGTCTCCTCTGGAAGAATTGACTGAGCTGCATTTTTTCGTCGGAGGTTTCTGTTCTCCTAAAACCCGCGAAAGACTCCTGGGGATAGTTGTTCAAACCGGAATGGTGCTGTTATTTTTGTTTTTATTGTTAAGTTCGTTGTTTGTGTTCTAACGCATAGTTCAACTGTTGTTTCTTTCAGCCTCTGAGACGCTTCACTCGTGGGAGCTGGTGAACATTAGTGATACAGCTGAGATAGGCAGACAAGAATGCAACTATTTGATTGCAAACAAGTGAGATTCTGTTTGGTGCCTTGTGAGTAAGGTCAAGTAAAAAATAATAATAATAAACGTTTCTCGTCCTCGCCCGCTTCATTTTTTGGGGCCGCCTCTCTTTTTTATTTGTTATTGAAAAAGTTGGAACGAACAAAAACCAACAGACGTAACTACAACTGAAAATTTTGTAAGACGTGGCTTTTGTCTGCGTTTTAATTCGAACTCAGGCTAAAATTTTAAAGCCTTGGTACGCTAGGGCCGTACTGGATAGGTCAATTATCTTGCAGGATTTATTTTGCAAGTTCGCTTGTGGAGAATTTGACGATGGAGGAAATAACAAATTAAAAACAAAAAAAGCACCCGCCCGCTCGCTTTTCTATAAAAATCCGGACGAGAAACATTTTTTTTTACTTGGCCTAATATAAAGTCATTGTTTTAATGCCACAACTTTATCACGAAGGGGACTAGTATTATAGAGTTAAACGGTGCACTAAAAGCGGTTTCATTTCATTTCTAACAGAACTGCTGAGGAAAAGAGAGAGATGGTAAAGCACATAAAAGAAACAATAAAACGAAGCATCAAAGCTGGCTCTTCCTTAGCAGTGGCATCCGCGGCCAGGTCCTCGAGCTTCCGACGAAACAATGCAGATGACAGGCTCAACTCTTCGGACCCAGGCCCCTTTTTGCGCCCCAACAGTGACCCTGCGTCCATGTACCGACGATCGTTTAGTCACAATCCCGAAGGCACCCGAAATCGGAGAACTTCGCTCGAAAGCGACGCGTCCCACAGTTCCGAGGGGAACGCGGACACTGAATCTATCAGCAGTGGAACGGTACGAGACAGAAAGATCAGTTTGAAGAAAAAGAACAAGGCGGTGTCGCCTTTAGGGATGGAAAATGGGCAGATTAACTTATAAACATGGAGACTTGTGTCTTACGTAAATGGGGTCTTACAGAGTTTTATTTTTCTAAATTTTCATAGAAACATTGTACAGTTGTACTGTAAAAAGAAAAGAATATTGTTGTAAAAAGGTTTTTATCTATTATTTATGTCGGCTTTGTCATTGTTGTCGTCCAGTGGAGTTTTCCCGTTGTTTTCAACGTTCAAACTGCACTAGTAGTTGTTGTTTTCTTATTGCACAGCTTGACTTAGCCCCTTTAATCATCTTGCGCTTGTTTCAGAAGACAGAACTTAAAGGTATACCGCGGTTATAATTATTTTTTATTTCATGTAGAGCCGTTTATTTATTCAGTCTGGGGAACAAGTGCTTTGTTTTGTTTGTTTGTTTGTTTGTTTATATTTTTTTTTACAAACACTCGGGTTCTTACTGTCCAATGAAAAAACTAGTACCAGAATCCGTCAGCATGGTGGCCATAACGGTTTGTGTTTCTAAGGAACGAGGTTCTACTTTCCAGTAGAACCGTGGGCTCGGCAAACTCTCGGGATTGGTCTTGTGTTCCCAAAAGGCACTTATTTTCCCCACTGTTTCAAGCTATTTATAGTTAGTTCGCACACGGTCTGTCCAAGTAAAAGAGATTATTTTTAACGTAGATTCTAAGTAAACCACCACTCTTTACTCCAGACTCAAACCTCAAAGTCAATTTATCTTGTTTTATCTTTGACGTGTTAATACGTTAGGTTTGAAAGTAATTTACAGGGCGCTAAAATTTATCAATAGCTTTATTGAGCAGCACTTTTATCTAATTCCCTTCTGATTTTCATTTTTTTAAATTAAAATTTCGGATCCTTTTTTATCAATTTTCACTTGGACACTGCGGGGAGTTAAAGGGTTCGACTACAGCGAATAGATTTAAGTTCATATTTTGACGAAGCAGTCTTTATAGATAGTTTGAATTTTTTACGAACAATTTTAAAACCTTTAAAAAGCATTCGATTAATTTTTACGTGAATACTGAAGAAAAAAGACAGCATGGCGTTGTACCGTTTAAAGAAATTGCGTTTTTGACGAAACCTTCATTAGTAGACGGAAATTTTTTTCTGAGGTAAACTACTCTAACCTTCATGCATTGTTCAATACCGAATCTTAATAGTTTTGAAAATATTCTTGAATACTGCTGTTATGATCAAGTACAGATTAGATGATAAATTTATACATAGTGTGTATAGGAAAACAAATGCTTTTAAATTAAATTATTTGTTCATTTTGACTGTCTGTCATTCATCTATGAAAAGAGCCCACTCGTCGCTTTCAAGTTTATTTCCGCGGGCTACTCAAAAATGTTTTGTACGGGGAAGCTCCACCCCGAGCTCTAACCCCTTACCCTTTGGACAGAAATTGTACCCCCTTCGTATACCTTTTACTGAAAAAGGTACCCCTTTCATATAACTGAAAGACATGGCATAGACTTGGCAGATATGCCCAGGATTGAGCGCTAATGAGATTCCTGTTTCTCATGACAAGCATCACAAAGTGTCCTCATTAATAAAAGTTCAGCAAAACACACCAAATTCTGTCAAACCCTAAGTAATATGGAAATGTCAAATAACACAGACAAACGTGAAGTATCGAGTGAAGTACTTATTAAAAAATACGTACGTTCAATCCTGGACATAAGTGAGACTTAGAACACGACGTTTCCTTGTCATTTTCATGTAGCGCTTAATAAATTAAAATAATACAGTCGTAAATTGCATCTGTTCGAAAAATTTAATTAAAGGCCCTTTTAAAAACCTCAATGACAAGATTTCCATACCCTTCCGTATATCTAAACTTGTGAAATCCCCACCCTTTAATATACCTGAAGCCTGAAAAAGGTACCCCTTTCGGGCGGAAGGCCAGGGTATAGGGAGTACCCCTCCCCCCCGGGGGTTTATTAAGGGATTGAAGAGATATACCAGGAGCCCAGTTGATAATTGCAAAATTTGACCAATCTGGTCGTGGCTCAATCTTTTATGAGACCTTTTTCCCTGCCTAATCAGTCTAAACCGCCAACACAGTATGATGGTGTTTTTTCATATTGTGGAACCCTAAACAAGGCCTTGATGGCTAAGAATATTGGCATTCTGTTCTGAACACGCCTAGACATTTTGACCGCATGGATGAAGACAAAAACCTCCTTTCTAGGACCCAAGAGTTCTCAAGAAATCTACGCAGAAAAAACAGATTCTGATTGGTTTATTTGCCCTTAAAGGATAACCAAAAAAAATTCAAGGGAGGGAGGCAAAGGACATTTTGTCAACACATGCTTTTCAAGGCCGGCTAAGGCCTGAACAGGTATTTTGGGGTGGTTCTGCGCGACCGGCTACGGCCGGCACAGGCACCAATGGGTTAATTACACCCCTTTAGAAGATGACTAGCCTCCCTGTTCCTTTTACATGAAAGGGCCGGAAGGGCCCACTCCAGGACCCGTAGTAGGGTTTTGCAGATTATGGTAAAATTGCCTCCCAATCCCCCTCAGCCAATCCAGGTTTGAAAGGACGAGAAGCTACAAATTTTTCATGTCTATCACTAGTTGCTACAGTATAATGTTTTACTTAATGTCCATAAATATTGAAACAAATGGCCTGGTTTTCAACGGATATTTTATTTCTGTTTTGTTTTTTGCATTGTAGCTTAATTCCATAATTACACAAATTAATTAACACCAAGGTTAGCAACAAACCTTTCACACCTTTGATCAAGCTTACTATAGTAACTTAACGTAAAAGTTTTGCACTGAAACAAAATAAGTTGTTCCTTGATATAATTTATACACATATACATGATCTCAACAACCCCCTCATGAAAGCGAGATAAGCTAAATTCAAAAGGGAACTAAGGCTGAATTATTTATAAAATCAAGAATAAGCTCCATTATCTAGCCATCATGGGCACTTTGTGGTGCTTTTTTTTGGTCCTGGAGCCCTAAACCCCTATGGCTGCCTGTCTTGTGTTGCATAGCAATTTCTTAAGATGTGCATAAGCTCAAATTCAAAAGCAATAACTGCTTGATAGCTTTCATTTAAACAGTACTGGCGTAATAAAACCACGTGGGATTTTGGGAGAACACTCGAAAAGCTTGTCCTTATAGTTCTATACATTCACAATAGTTCTAAAAGTGAGAACTACTTGAATTTGAATTAAGCTTTGACTTCTGAAGTGGCAGGGATTAAAGGAAACCAAATCCATTTAGAATTTGAATAAAAACAGCAAATGTTGCAATAAATTAAGGAAACAAACTTGAGAGAACAAAAGATTCTAATGCCAGTAAATTAGTGCTCACCAACAAATCAATTAGATAATCTGCACTTACTATATTAAATACTCTTATTTTGGTATCTTCTATTTCCTTCAATATCTGCTAAAAGTATAGGGCCTATTATTTAAACGAAGCCTAAGTTAGACATGGTTTAAGGCTAAATCGAGGTTTAGACGACGACTCCATAAACTATGGCTAACCGGAGTGTAAATTGCATTATTTGAACGCCGATGAGCCGAAATTCATGAAGACCACGTTTAGACGATGTCTAACGAGTGTAGTTATTGTTTTGACATCATGCATGCGTGCTACTCCCAAAGGAACACTATTGTCTTGCTGTTGTTTTCTTTTAATAAAAGGACTGCATACATAATGTAGTATAGAGCTGTGTGAAAATATTTTCAAGAAATTGTACTTGTGTTTTTTAAAGGAAATGAAACAAATGGAATCAAATATCTCTTTAAACCAGCTCGGAGGTTCAGGAAGCGCATACAAAATACAAATCAAGAAACAAGTTGACTGCAACGGGCTAGAATCAGTAAAAATAAACAGTTAAACGACGTTTAAACCTATTCAGGAGCAGGTCTAACTTGCCATTGTTTGTTAGTCAACGGTTAAACTTCATCTAGACGCGGGTTATGATAAACGTTGTTTAAATAATTGGATTCGCAGGCTAAATCCCGATTTAGACAATGACTTTCTTAGCCGCGGTCTAAACTTCGTTTAAATAACCGGCCCATAGAGTTTTCATTGAGTAAACCCAAAATAGCTTTGTCACTCTGAAACAAATGTACCGGTATATACAGGGTTCTCCCCACCATGTGGTTGTCATGTAGGAAGAAAATAAAAACTCCTTGACTTTTCCTAATTGGTCACTAATCAGACTGATCAACTGAAAAGAAACCAATTATTTATCCGTTAAAAAAATTGTATTAAATATTTCTAAAATATTATTCAACAAATTGTCATTAACACATGTTACAGCTAAAAAAGCTGTTATGTGGTAATGCAGCACTTCGCAATATTTCAGATACATCCTGGCAAACAATGTCTATTGCAGTGTATCTGTTATGTACTAATGGCAGATAACAAGGTCTTCTTCACAATAATATTATTTCAGCATTGTTGAATTTGTTGAATAATAACAGGTCTGATAAGGAGAACCCTGCACATAAAATTGTTTGAGAATGGGCATTATTTATAAAGTTATTTCAGAGTTTGATACAACACATAAAATCATTATGCATGTTTCAAGACAAGTAAAACAGTGTGGCCTCTGGCCATCAAAATGCTCTTGACAAGGAAGCTACGGTAATAATTATTTCAACTTCTCACATTGTAAGAAACAGAGCAAATTGAAAATTAAATATTTATGGTATTAAACTAGATGATATGTTCTATGCTTTCCTATCTGGTCTCCTAGTTTGCACTACTTCTCTTGGCAATGCTTTCAAGGGATGAAACTTGCTGCCTTCACCATCCTCCACCTCCTCCTCGCCTTCATCACACAAGTGCACTACAATGCTGGGTGCATCTTCAGCAGAGGTATGTAAATGGTAAGGCTGTGACTTGTCTAAGCTGGCTACTGCAGACAGCAGATCGTAGTTGATAACAGGGTGTGACTCGTGAGTCTGTTCCCAGCCAACGGGAGGAGACGCAGGAGGAGATATCAAGAACTGCTTTGTTAGAGGTGGAGGTTGGAGATTAGAGCTGTTGTTAAGAGAGAAACGTCTCTGCAAAGCAATGCACAGTGTTGATAAGTGGTAAGGAGTATTGTTCTTCCTTAAGACCATTAACACCAAAACATGTTTCCAGAAACATGCCGGAAACATGTTTCTAAATATTGTTTCCTTGTTTTGCCACGCTTCTATGCCGCGCAGAAACACGCAGTTTCTGTTTGTAGCAGAAGTAAACTTTTAACAGGCCAGGTGACTTTTGGTTCCCAGAGTTGTCAAGTGCTAGGTTTGAGAAATCAGGATTCCATTGATAATACTCCTGGGTAAACAGTCAGCAACCCCATAACGCTGTCCCAAAGATGCGCGAGATTTCCCAAAATATATGGCGCAAAAATATATCCCAAATATATGCTTCTGGTATTTGCCCTTTGAAGGTAAGATTTCTGACCATTTTCATGCACATTAACTGCAACAGATAATTATATCTAAATAACATTTGAAAGCCAAAATTTGTTGAATAACAAGGATTTCTTTTACTGAGAACAATCATGAAGATACCGATGATGCCATGTTTGCTGACGTGTTTTTAATGCTGAATGATCCCAACATTCTTCAGAAAACTTTGGTCTAGAAATTGCAAGAAGTTGTTTGAAGGATGAAAAGTTGCACAAAAGTTGCCAAGCATCTTTGGGACTGCCCTTACTCCCACTGGGGCTAAAATACAAACTTCTTGACCCAGTGACTAATGCATAATTGGGGTGGCTGAACACAGTTTTCCCTAAGTTACATGTATATATTGCTCTCGCGCCCAAACAATTGTGGTTGCCAACACTGCTCATAATTGGCAGTTTACAAGTGCAGCTACTGTATTTGAATTTTTTGTGTATCGCGTAAGACCGTGTTGCATTACCATGGTAACCCAGCTTATTAAAAAATCAACCAAAAAAGTTGAATTTGGCTTGATTTCAGAAAATTCAGTCATTAGATTTTTTTCTTCGTTTGTGTATAACAAACTTGGAAAAATTCTGAGATTTTAACACTGAAGTAGTAAAGTTTTGACAGAGGTAATTTTTATCTTTCACAGCTTTATGTTTTATAGTAATTTCCTAGAATTTTTTAAAATTCCTTTGTTAAATTTCAGATTTTTTGTTATCAACAGTTTTCTTGCTTTCCAAAGTACAGCCTTGCTAAAAAATTTTAAAATTCTAATGATGGGTTCGTTAGAAATCGTGCCTTTCTGGAAAGACAATAAACACCTGGTTGCAGATTTTTGATCAACTGAGCACTCACAGCATATAATTTTGTTTGCCTAAAAGCCTTGAGTGTGCGCACACGGCCTCAAATCGAGAGCTCGCAAGAAAACTGTTGTCAGCCACCTTAACTAAAATGCCATTGTGCCTCCTACTATCTGCTCGAGTGGCAATTTTTTGTTTTCATCGATATATAAATAATCACCTGAACAAGAAAGACACCAAGTTCATAGCCCAGGAAAAGCTGTCCGTGTAGATCTCTCTTGGCTTCTTTAGCGTTCCCTTCCGTGTTAAATGTAACCCTTGCTCTGTGGAATGTCTTTAAGTAGATGAAGCTTCTGTCACTTTCACTTCCATAAGGAGAGAACAACTTTTCAAATAATTTCTAAAAAGAGAAAATATCATGACATGTAAGACTACATAAAAGTATAAATTTTCAATAACAATTCAAGAAACATCCTGTGTATTTTTTTTGTTAATCACCTTGAACAGGCGGAGGGTAGCCAAGCGTGGTCATTACACGCGTGATGCACAGGAATTCGATGTTCTGTTGAAATCGAAACAATAGGAAATCCCAGAGCACAAAATTATTCAAAACTTCGACATCGCTTCAATGTTTACTCAATTTTGCTTTTAGTTTAGACAACCTTAGATATTTTCAATGAGCATGAAATTTAGGGATTGTGTGGTGTACTGATTATTTGTCACTCTGAAAAAAATTGGAAAAAATTCATCGACGGGTTTTTGAAATAATCGCTTTTTTGCGAAACTAGGCGGAAAATTTGTAAATAGAGGTTAACATTGAGCTTCACTATGATTCCTATATTTCATATATTTCGAAATCGCGCAAGTCTACTTTCTTCTAAAGGTTTGGATGTAGTATATGGGACATTTCTAAAAGGAATGGGTGCTAAATCCTCCCATTAAACATAAAAAAGAAGCAAATTTCTTTATACGAAGTCTTGACTTTATTTTACGCATAAATTATACCATCTAAAAAGAAATTCCAAGATATTTCAAAATTCCTCTTGTAGATTTTGATGAAACTCCACCGAGATGAAGGCAAACACCCAAGGTATACGTAGCGTGGAGGATCTCGAGAGAAAATGCAGTTACCGCTTAAAATTCAATTCAGAGGAAAACCCTGTGTGACGTCATTGCCACGTGATATTCACTCTGATCGCCAAAAAATTTATATCATGTTGAAGTTCAGTCTATGTGTAATGCATGTGATGTAGCAGTTTTGTCATTGAAGTCAATCTCTTTAAGTATCAGGGTTTCAAAGTTGTTAGGTATCGCTAGAAAAAAACTGGGTCGAGCCACCTTAATGCAACTTTCAAACCTCAGTTCCAAGAGGTTAAGGATGTTTTCACTCTTAAAACTGAGGTTTATTCTTGGGTTGTTTGATTCTATTTGTTCAAGTTTCCCGGGAGTTGTCTGATAATTAGTGAGTTGGACTGTGGATTGCAAGGTTGTAAGTAAAAGACACAACCAACATCATTGTATTGTGCTCTTGGGGGGGAACTTGTCTCCCAGTGTCTTTCTCTTTAAGGCATTGTTACATGGGCCAACTTAAACGAGTCAATTTTTCGCGCAACATCATACAAAATGTACCTGGCAACATACATGTTACACAGGACAATTTTCAGCGCAACATTGATTGGCAACATTTTTTTACCTGCCAACTCTTGCACCTTGGGCCATAGGCGTACGGGCACCATAGGACCTGGGGGGGCGGAGACCTTATTGCCCGAAAAAAAAAAATGGCATGGGTTGAAAGCCAAATAAAGAGGAATATGAAATGGACAACAAAACGTGCGTTGAAGTAGTTGTGTACAAATTTTGCCTGCGTTCTTAAAGAAAACGATAGTTCTTAAATTAATCTTGTGGCGTTGCCCAAAGGTGTCAATGCACTGAATCCTTTTTCTTTGGAGATATTTTTTTTTATTCACTTCCGTTCAGCAAAAATAAAAGTATTTTTTGGAGGCAATTTACATTGTTTTCCCCCACTTGAAAGCTATATACAAGCGTGTGGAACATTCACGGGTTGAAAAGTTTTGAGCTAGCCCTGAGAACTTACCATTTGAGTCAAGATCATTAGCTTCATTACATTTGTAACCGTATCGCAGCTTTGTTTGTTTCAAGGTCTTAGACTGGGTCCACTGCGCGCAAACGTTCAAGCTATAGAAAAGCTGATTGCTACTGAATCAAACTGAGGGGTCACGAAGAATTTGCGAGAAAAATCGAATATCATCATAGCAATTTGCGAGAGGAAACGAAAGCAGATAAATGAGAAATTTGGACTTTTGACCCACAAAGTTCGATATATTTTCAATACTTTTTCTGATGACATAATTTGTTTTAATTGTAATGTTGAGGTTTTTCCGCTTATCTTCTATTTTTTCTCTGGCTTGTTGCCCGAATTCTTAGCATTTTGCCCCAAAAATTTTGGCACTGGGGGGGCTGCAGCCCCCCTCGCCCCCCGCCTCGTACGCCTATGCCTTGGGCATGAGTCTCATGCCTGCAAGTTGAAAACTTCGATCTCACACCAACTCACGCTTACGAAACAATTTCTCATGCCTGGTCGAAAAAAGTGAGTTTTTACAACCATTACCGACACACTTTCCAAAAATTGTAAACTCAAACCAATGTGAGAAACGAAAACTCCATGTAAAATGAGTAAATGATGATACTTTCCCCAAAATCTTAGAGTGTTCAAGAAAAGCATAATTTGGGAACGAGGTGGTATTAGCAAAACACATCCACACACTGGGATCAGGATATATGTTTGTCTTTGAAAAACTTCGAATATCTTCAGGAGGCTTCGTACATTGTCTTATCGTCTTCGTAAATCCTGGCACTCGGGATAAAAATCTCATGCCTTTGACCCAGAAAAAGTTGGCAGGTATACATTTTGCATATCTGAACAATGCATCTATAGGCCATGTTGAACAAAATTCTGGAAAGGTGTTGCGCAAAAATTGACGGCAACCTTGTTACACGAGCCAGCTTTATTAATATTGGTCATCTTGCATTGCTAGTCAATCTGGAGTCCAGTGCCATAATCATTAGGCCACCACTTGCTGCCTTTGATGGACAAAAATGGTCTATTCTGCTCAAAATTCTGTTGGCAGAATTCATCCAAGCCTACAAACTGACAAAATGTCAAAGGGATCCAAGAAGGCTAATCTGTGATGGACCATAACCCATCACATATCAATCTTGGGCACAGACAGGCACTCTCTAATTAAACCCATAACTGAATAGGCCTTATTCGTATTCTCGGTATTGGACTGGAACTAGCGTGCAATGGAGGCTCATGCGGGTAATCTTTTCAAATGCAAATGACATGAAGCTGTTTTTAATGATATTCGCCCGCATGAGCCTCCATTGCAAGCTAGTTCCAGTCCAATACCGAGAATACGAATAAGGCCTATTATTATCCAACAACACTTTGGTAAACATTACATTTACTTGCGCTAATTTTAATAAATTAAGGCTATTCTAATCACCTCAACCAATTGTAAAATAGAGCATCTTGTCTGTATATTTCACCCACATTTATAAGAATTTAATTCCAACCATTCTTCGAAATTACATCTTAGTGATCCACAGTTAAGTTTATGTCTTTCAAAAGACGTATATTCTACGAAATACCACAGTTGTTTTGGTCGGGAAAATAAAATAAGCTAAAATGTACCGGCTTTGTTCACGAAGGATGACATCACAAAACTATTAAACAGCTTGAAAAGGTGAGCTGTAACAAAGACTAAACAAGGTACTGCTAATAGAAGTGTCGACATACCTTCGTCTTTTCATCGTCAAACACATCGTTTGGAAGATTAGTAACCGACACACTCCACGATTGCTCCTCGTCAAGATCTTCGCCATTGCTGTCTGCTGGACATGAAGTATCCATGTATTCCACGTACGGCTTCATTTTAAAGACGACCAAATCACTTTCCGTATAAAAAATCCAATGACGAAATGTTAAGTCATACGCAGTATGAGCTCATTAAATAGGTTGTCCACATCGAAAGAATTTCGCAAAGATTTTTACGCCATATATGTAGTTACTTTTGACAGACGAACGATTGAGAAACTGGTCGCGCAACGCTCGCTGGGATTGTTCAGCAGTGAGAGCTTGGACGCGATCGAACAGGAATTTTTAGCGTCAACCCGCAAGGACGATATGTGATTAAAATAGCACTCTTGATATTAATGTTGCGATGCAATGAATAAATTTATAATTGGAAGAGTCAAATTATAAAATCTTATAGAAAAAAGTCTGACGAGCATGACTAAGCTTAGCATTTCACAAGAATTCCAAAAAAAGAGTGCGTGACGTGTTACAGAGTTTCACAAGCGATTCCAAGCACCTCAACCTGGGATTGGATTAACCGCACCAAATAAGCGTAAAACAAGGCCTACTCTGGGACCCAAAATCGCCTAAAGTCGCCCAAAGTCGCTCTAAGTCGCTTTAAATCCGTTGTATATAGTTTAAATATTAATAGTAAACTATGTAAAACTAAAACTGTACTTAGGTCGGTCACCTAAAACTGCCTAAAAGGTCACCTAAAATTGCCTAAAGTCGTTCAAAATCGCCCAAAGTCGCCCAAAATCGCCTTAAATCGCCCAAAATCGCCCGTAATTTTGGACAAAATAAGCTAAAATCGCCTAAAGTCGCCTTAAGTCGCCCAAAGTTACGGCGACTTTGGGTCCCAGAGTAGGCCTAAAACACGAGTGATTGTGTAATTGTGGTTTTGTATTCTACAGGAGGGTGCTCTCCATTTTCTCCCCTCGAACAAACAAGAATCATCTTTTATTCTGAATACCGTTTTGGATATGTACATTCATAAACAAGTGGCGAAATTAATTAGAATATTAACAAAAGCACTCGGAACGCGGAAGCACTAGGGAGAAGCAGGCAGCATTGGCAAGATGGGGGGGGGGGGGGCAGTCACTCCCTAAGCACCCCCACCCCTGATCCCGCACTGCCCCAGGGCCATTTGCCTTTCCCGACCGAAATGTTTACGCAGTAGTGCGAGTTTTCACAGTTTTTCCCCTCAGTCAATCAAACGAATTGCGCAATAGCTCAAAGAATATCACAACAGCGAACCAATTAAATACCTCAAAATTACACAGTAAAAGCAGACAAGAATACAAAAACGGAACATTAAAAACAAATTCTGATTTTTATTATGTCATGTGCTTGACATGATAATTAAATTTCTAGCGCTATGTACAATTCCTTCATTACTAAAATACAATATAATTCTAGCTAACATTCCTTGAAACCTCGTCAAATTCTTCAACTTCACACAATTTGTCTGAACAGCAAATACTACCAGCCAAATTCAAAAAATGCCCAGGGAGGGAACCGTTCCCTTTCCCCTTAATCCTAACGAATTTTTTTCGGCTTCATCATATTGAATTCATTTTTTTTTTGTGTAATGCAGTGCCTTGCGTGTCGTAGCAAACTCTTTACAAAATTTTGTCACGCCACTGCGTCACGCAAACATCTGCACTGAGACGATTATGATGATCGTGATTGTTTTTTTCGTACACAATATCATTGCTGACATTCAAACCAATTATTATGTTTAAATTGTGACATCTACGGGCAGTCGAAAAGTTGGAAAATCTAAATCATGGCTTACTAATTATTGTATATCCACTGTTTTTGTTTGAATAAAATATTGTTTTGTACTGCAATACATACAACTTATTCAATGGTTTTACAGACAATACGCGTGGATATTTTGTAGATACAAGAAATGTCCGCGAGAATTATCTGTAAAACCATTAAATAAGGGATATGCTTTTCCACTACGTTTGCAGTGTCATTTAGGTACAAAATGGGTACTACGGTCTAATAGAAAAACAATACTACGTAATACGTAATGACACGTCATGTTTTGCGTGTTTTCCTGACCTTATATGGTCAAATGACGTAATGGTGGAACACTATTTGAGTGCAAATATGGGAGCGTTTTACACTGTGTACCTGTCGGTACGTTTAACAACTTTAACGTTGTTTTGGAATTGTCGTAACGTATATAATATATTCGCGTATTACGTAACATTCCAGTAACCTGACAGACCTGGGGATATTTACACTATAAAACTAATACTTAATGATACTTACATTTTTAAAACTAAGGAGTAGCTAAATTTACATCTATATCTACAACAAAGATAGAAATTTATACACTACAACTATTACTACAACTATTGTTTATTTCTACAACTATTATTTATATTTTATTCATTTTATTACTATTCGTAAAAATTCTACCATAAGAGGTTTGCATCTCCTTCAATATCAAATCTCTTTTGTCAATATTTTAGGCAACAAAAATGTCATCTGCCTCATGTTTAACTTACGAAACTACATGTACAAAGCTTCAAGTGGTAAAAAGAAATTTAACCACAATCGTAATTTGATGATTTAAACGCCAGCGTAATTAAATTTTATTAAAATGTTAAAAACATACAAAATGTATTAAAAATGAAAAAACGATGTAAAAAAATCAATGTATTGTAATGCTTGACAAACATACAAAAAACATCCTACAAAAAATCGTAACAAAATGTTCACTCTTATGACAACGTTGAGGCTGAGAGAGATCAAAATTTTAGAAATCAAAATTTTGGAAAATGCGCTTGGGAACAACATTGTCATCACCTGACAGTGACATGGACGTAATTTCTGCAATTCCACATTGTTTTATCAAACTTAAAAATAATAGAAACCTTTTAAGCCAATTCTCAGACTCGAGTCGTTAAAACACCAAGTCAGTCAGCCTCAGCCACAAAAGAGACGTTCTAAGAAGAGTGCGGTTTGTCTTATACAACTAAAAAAGCAATGCCAAGTTTTGTTAACAAACACACAACACACAAACTGGCATGGAAAAATCTTACACACACAGTATTTCTTATTACTACGATTACAAAGTAAAAGCTCGTTGAGAATCTACGCCAAAATCTGGTATTCTATGTGCCAATGAAAACGTTACGGTTTAGTTGAGACCCTGTTACGAAGCACAATTTTTTTTCGTGAAAACGTTGCTCTGCGAGTCTAGTTTCGACCATGTAATCACGGGGACGACGCTTCTATTTCTCTCGATGCCAGAGTATCTTATAAATAAACCTGCAAAGACAACATTCCTGTCAAAACCAAAATGGAAAATTTTGAAAAGTTCACCTTCTAGATCATTTCACGTGATTTTGCAAAGGATGCCCTCATTTCACAACATTTCGTGCAGCACGCCCAAGAAATGTACCAAGATGAATAACGCACATGCTAAATCATTTAGATGTTAGTTACGTTCTCGCTGCTGTTCTTGACGTGGTTTTCTCTAAACGTTACATTTCATACAACTGTCTTCAACACGCCATTTTAAAGTTTTGGGGTTACTGGTACTGGAATAGATAATATCCCTACAATGACAAATCACACAAAACCTGTCTGCCATACTACGCCTATGCAACATATTTTCCCGTAAAAAAAATTATACCGTGTAACAGGGTAAACAAAGAACAAGAAAACAAAAAACTTATTGCCTTGAAATATAGCTCACGCCTCCGTGTCTCCGAAGGTTACCTTTTCGTACGTGTCGTCGTCGTCTTGAAACTCGATCGGCTCCGGTGGCCTCTCGTGCAATTTTCGGGCAGTTCTCGGCGGTAAGCCTGGCCGACCCCCTTGCAAGGCAGGGATCGTCGCGTAGGTCGGATCCTCACTGGGATTTGCTTGATCTCTCGCGGGACTATCGCTGTAGAATGGATTATCAAAGGACGGTGGAACCTCGCTGTTTCTCAGAGAACGCCTTTCTTCATTATGTGACGTTTTCTCGTCACTTCTCTGTCGTTTAAACTTCTTTGGTTGAGATGCATTTGATGCGCGCACTTTGGCCTTTGCGCCTTTCAAGTAAGCATTCTGTTCAGCCTGGACAATTTCATCTCCCTGGGGTTCACCCGAATTTTTACCGAGGGATACCCGCATTGGAGGGGACATTTCATAACAGGGGTTTGATGCTCCCCCACGGGCACCTTCCTTAGGTTCCATGTATGGCTTCTCTCCTTTGTTGCGTGCTTTAGCAGCTGCAATGCCATCTTCTTCAGGTAAATTTACCGCCTTCATGTGCAGAGGATTGGAAAACTCTTCACGTTGACCGGCGTTATTAGTGGGACGACTATTATAAAGAGGATTCTCCGACACCTGAGGAAGAACAATGTACACAGTTAGAGCAGTTTTCACTTGAGTGTCGAAAGTGAATTGCGTTTGCTTTGGTTTTGCATTACTACGCTTAGTGATTGGCTTAAAAATCTCGCGCCACTTTCTCAGCCAATCAGGAGTAAAACCAAAACCAATCGTGACTCGCGCGCGCACGTTTTCCCGCGCTTCGTGTTGGCTACATGTATTTGCTTCGAGTTTTGATTGGTTCACTGGATTGTCTGTGTCCTTTGTGATTGGCCAGAGTAATTACTTTGGTTTTAGTTTTACGACACTCAATTGAAAACTGCTCTACAAACTATGAATACAGTAAAAACCCGCGAATAAGAACCTATTGTTTTTCAGGTTAGCCTAAAGAGGTTCTTACATAAAGGGTTATTAACACAAATTTAGGCTAATTAGGTTCTTAATTTTCGAAAAAAAAATTCAATGTTATAGAGATTTTAGTGGTATTCTGTATTTTTCTTGTATAAAATTTGCGTACTACATCGTGTCAAAATAAATCAATAATCATATCATATTTTCCCAAAAGTGAACATTTTTAATCAATTTTAGAAATAAAGAACCTGTTTCCAAATTTTAGGCTAAATAAGTTCTTACAGGTTCCTAAATGTTAGGTTCTTACTCGCGGGTTTTTACTGTATACCAAAGCAGTTTCCAATCAATGACGTGACAACACAACAACTGAGTCAGTCACATGTGGTTTGTCACGCAACGCTGCCTCCCTGAAAGAAAATTCACTACTCAAATAACGGTTGCAAGGAAAAACTCCTTTTACGCCGCAAGCACAGTTAATAATTGACGACTGAATGCAGAACAACTGAGTCATTCACATTTGGTTTGTCACGCAACACTCCTTCCCTAAAAGAAGCTTTGCGTGACCACCCAAATAACGGCCCCGAAGGAGAAGCTGTCACGCCTGGAGAACAGTTGATAATTGAAGACTGAATGTGTGACAGAATGCGTGACTTTAATACTTTTCCATGGCCTCGTATAGCACGCATCTCACCTTGATATCATTCCGTTTGATGACAGAAGTGGGATCCAAGTTGTGTCGCACTAGCCCGTCAGAGTCCTTCTTCAGTTTCTCGGCCCACTCTCTGCTCGCCGGTGGTATCGTTGCCGTTCTGTTGTCACCGTAGACTGGGTTTGAGAAATCGATGTCTTCTGCGCCGGACTGGTAACGAACTCCTCCTTGATCCTGCTGTAAAAACAAGTAATCTAGTCTTAGTTCCCAGACCCCCGTCATACTACACTACAAGTTGTATGTCGTCAAAAGTCTCCGTCTTCGTTCAAGTCAAAAATATAGTAAAACACTTCGTTCACACTACAGTTTTCATGTGCTATGAAAACAATGTAGGCCTGATATCAAAACGCGTCCTAAAAGTGGAATGAATTACGACTAATTAATATTCATGATGTGATTCACAATTATTAGAAATTGTGTTTTGAAGACTGTCCATTTTTGCCAACCCCTCTAAAAAGATAAAGCTGCCGGTGCTTCTAAAAGTACCTGCGTTTTGACAAACACCGCTCATTAGTGTGGGTGCGGCCTTAGAAATATCCGATCAGTATTTGAAATGTTAGTTTGGTTTGCTTATTTAAGAGGAGATTTGTAGAAGAATCCGACAACGTTCGGTAATGCTATGAAAAATTGTTCGCTTATCCTTTGCATGAAGGTAGTCCTTATTAAAACTAAAAACGTTATGTTGTTTTTTTCTTCAAATATTTTTATTTTTCTGAGAAAAACGAAATTTTTTGATTTGACATCTAGACTCGTCTAGACTCGATTGAGAGGGTACAAATTGGGTTGAAAATTGACCATTTTCAATCGATTCGCATGTCAAAACCATCACGCGCAGAAAAAAATAAATACAACCGGTCTATTGCATGACTCTTCCTTGTCCAAATAAGCATAGTTTCAAGAGTTTTGGTTTAATCTAATTATTTTACGGTAAACAAAACCAGACTATTCTCACGCGAAATGAAAGTCGGTCGGTCAAAAGAATCGTCATTTTCACTATGTGCCTTATCTCAGAATTCCTTGAGATAAACATATTTCAACTGTAGAAGGATGATACTTTTAAAATATTTAAAGTTTTGTCTGGGTAAATGATTAAGCACTTGTCAAAAAATTATTCAAAATCGTACAAAAACGACACAAATCACGCAAGCTTTCGAATGCGTGACCAAAAGTATTACCACCGTATTTGTTCTTTAAATCAATTTAGTCGCAACACTAGCAATACCAAGGCATAAATCATAATAAATATGTTCACCTTTGCTTGATTATGATATCCTGTCCCATGCAATACGTTTTTTCCTGTCATTTCTTCAATGGCTGCCCGTTCAGTTCGCATGCCGCTTGTCGAATCCGTCTGCGACTGGTGAATTTGAAGCAACCACCGATACGAGTTTAACCAAATAGGTATCGTCATGATTAACAAGCCCTTTTTGTGTTACTTGATTAAGCCATATTTCGGGTTATAGCCGGCAAAGCGTTTTCGATAAGCCACTTTGCAGTGCCTGTTTGCCCCGTTATTATTCCAAGTGAAGTATAAATTTGCATACTTTCGAGACAAGCGTGACAGTTTTTTATACTTAGGGGCCGGGGTGGGGTGAGGAAGGGTCTTAAATTTTTAGATGAATCAATGGTTTGAAAACGTTTGGGGATGAATTGTCACAAACTAATACCGTATTTTACATGGGTATGTAAAAGAATTTCACAACGTCAAACCTGACCCCACGGGAACAAGGATACCAGTTTTCTGGAATATGACATTTGATATTTCTCTTCCTACATCTCTATCTCCTTTAGAAGTCTTCCCTTTACTGTGATAAGCAATCTCGTGAGGAACTTTGCTTGTACTGGAACTTTTTCGCCATCCAATTCCAAGCTCGGATCGATGAAAGGGACAGATAGTAAAATCGCGTCGATCATACGAGCAAGGACTGCCAACTATCGTTTTAAAAGAACAAGAAACTTCTATGAGACATCAAGTGCAGCGAGAACATGTGGAGTTTCCAACAGTTCACCAGACAACTGAAGGAAAAAGCACTTTACGGGGACTGTGTTGTGCCGGTTGCTCCACAAATGGTTCGTGAGAAAAAAGAAATCATTCAAACATCTATAATCGAGTTTAGTAAATTAAATTAGTCTCGTCTCCTAAAAGTAAACAACGTGAATTCTCGCACACACAAGGTCAATTATTTTACTTTGTTGTTTTGGAGAATAACGAAGTACATAACTGAATTATATGGTTTTTATGGAAGGAGCAACCAGCAATTAGTAGATTATAGACTACCACCAAACCGGAAACGAGTAGCAAACGACTTTTAGAAAGTCTAACTTTAATAGATTACTGAACACTTTTTCCTGACAGCGGCTTTTTGTCAATACTTTTACGGTTTTTCTCTCTTTGATTTTGAGCGTAAGCAGAACTTATAAGTAAAGTAAATCACGTAGCAAATACGAGTTTGTGACAATTCATCCCCAAACGTTTTCAAACCATTGATTCATCTAAAAATTTAAGACCCTTCCTCACCCCACCCCGGCCCCTAAGTATAAAAAACTGTCACGCTTGTCTCGAAAGTATGCAAATTTATACTTCACTTGGAATAATAACGGGGCAAACAGGCACTGCAAAGTGGCTTATCGAAAACGCTTTGCCGGCTATAACCCGAAATATGGCTTAATCAAGTAACACAAAAAGGGCTTGTTAATCATGACGATACCTATTTGGTTAAACTCGTATCGGTGGTTGCTTCAAATTCACCAGTCGCAGACGGATTCGACAAGCGGCATGCGAACTGAACGGGCAGCCATTGAAGAAATGACAGGAAAAAACGTATTGCATGGGACAGGATATCATAATCAAGCAAAGGTGAACATATTTATTATGATTTATGCCTTGGTATTGCTAGTGTTGCGACTAAATTGATTTAAAGAACAAATACGGTGGTAATACTTTTGGTCACGCATTCGAAAGCTTGCGTGATTTGTGTCGTTTTTGTACGATTTTGAATAATTTTTTGACAAGTGCTTAATCATTTACCCAGACAAAACTTTAAATATTTTAAAAGTATCATCCTTCTACAGTTGAAATATATTTATCTCAAGGAATTCTGAGATAAGGCACATAGTGAAAATGACGATTCTTTTGACCGACCGACTTTCATTTCGCGTGAGAATAGTCTGGTTTTGTTTACCGTAAAATAATTAGATTAAACCAAAACTCTTGAAACTATGCTTATTTGGACAAGGAAGAGTCATGCAATAGACCGGTTGTATTTATTTTTTTCTGCGCGTGATGGTTTTGACATACGAATCGATTGAAAATGGTCAATTTTCAACCCAATTTGTACCCTCTCAATCGAGTCTAGACGAGTCTAGATGTCAAATCGAAAATTTCGTTTTTCTCAGAAAAATAAAACTATTTGAAGAAAAAAACAACATAACGTTTTTAGTTTTAATAAGGACTACCTTCATGCAGAAGATGAGCGAAATCCCTGTATTTTAAGAATTGCCGCAAAAAACAATTTTTGTTCGATTCTTCTACAAACTTGCTCTTAAGAGTTTCCTTTTTTCGAATCAACAAGTTTTTGGAAGTTGACTGTATAATAAAATTGAACGCTAAGAAATTTGAACGACGTTTCGACCGTTCGACGGTCATTTTCAAGTTAGGTGTTTGAATAAAATTACATGTGTAAATATAGTAAAAGCGCTAAAATATGTACATACAAACAATAGACAATAAGAATAAAAAGGCTAAAAAAGGCTAAAAATGGCTAAAAAATAACTTTGTGCGAATGACATGCATAGTTGTACAAGATATAATTAAAAACGTAAAGCAAGCGAATAAGACAACGAGAATAAGAACATTAAAATACCTAAAAATATCTAAACAAATAATTTCGCGCGGATCGAGTCACTCTGTTTGTTAAGTTTTGGTTTCAGAAGTCTAATAAAAAGCATTTCAAAAATCAAACAGTCAAGCTTGCTTTGGCACTTCCTTAAAATCTTAAAGTTCTTCTCGATGTTGTGTGGCTCCTTTCCATGTTGTTCTTTCACGTGATGTCCGATAGACGATCCTTTGTGTTCTTCGATGCGCTGGTGCAAGTGTCGACAAGAATAGCCGACGTAATCTGCATCACACAGATCACACTTATAATAATAAACAGCGCTTTGTTGGTTTACGATGGGCGGTTTCTGTTCCTTCACTTTAATTGTGTCTTTGATCTTACGGCTGGTGTAAACTGGACGGATCTCGGTGTTTATCTTTCGGCTGAGATCGCTGAGTTGCCTGCGTACTGAGTTTGCTGCTTTTTGATCCTTGTACGGCAAAACGACTCTAATAGGAACTTCTCGCTGACAAGGGACCTGCTGTTGTCCTTTTTTGTTGAAATTAATTAACGTCATTTTATGTTGTTTCCTTTTTTGTTGAAATATAAAAACAGACCAACAAGAAAATGAAAAGTGCAGGGGAGGGGGTATAATTGGGATACCATGGGCTTTCATCGGGATATCCAAACATCGAGAAGAGGGTTGAAAATACAACGCGCAGCGGAGTATTTTTGACGAAATTCGAGGTGTTTGGATAGCCGATGAAACACTGTGTCAAGTGTTTGATATATTTTCTCAATAATCAAAACAAAAACTACGGAGTAAAGTAAGAAAAAAATCGTAAAAATCTATGCTAATTACGACCGGGTATCCAAACCTCCTTCACGGTTACGATTTTCTTTGTTTTCATTTGATGAATAAGTATTATGAGTTTGAGAATGTAATACAAAGAAGTGGATGACATTCACACTGAACAAAATGTGACAGAAACAAGCTAAAGCTGAGGAGGTCATAACCACACAAAGGACAAAAGAAGATAACAGACTGCAAAAAACTACATACTGTCAAATCACATCAATCTATATACCTTAGCCACTTTGTATTTCCTCCTGTAGTAGAAGAGAGCGCCAACAAGAGCGGCAATAATGAGAATGATGACGACAACAGCAATGCCTGCCTTTCCTCCAGTCGCCAGGCCCTTGGACACCTCCTCGGTAGGAGCGCCGATGTTTTTATTTGATCCCCCTGAGCCACAGGGCAAGTTAACCAGTTTTAGTATTTCACAGTTCTCCACGCACGCGCGCTCGGTGTTGGCGAGCATTGCGCATGCCTCTGACGCGAGAAGAGGGAAGTACTGGTTGGTAGCATCCAATGCTGTGAGAATCAGCAAGCTTTGTTTTTGAGTACTCAGCTGGTTGATTCGAAGAATTTCAACGTAGAAGAAATTTGCATGTGCTCTTCGTTTTCTGGCTGTGGCTGTAAATTAAAACAATCAAGGTTACTTTTCATTAGTACACCCAATGACCTGCAAACCTCACACACGTTTAAATAGGTCTACTTTAATTAAACATGGTTACCATCCACTAAAAAAAACCTGACTTTTCACTGACCAGAAAATAATTTTCACTGACCATAAGACTAATCAAAACAGAAAGTAGCCTAGTTTCATAGAGCAGTTTTCAATTGAGTGTCGTAAATCCAAAACCAAAGTAATCAGTCTGGCCAATCACAAACGACACAGACAATCCAGTGAACCAATCAAAACTCGAAGCAAATACATGTAGCTGGCACGAAGCGTGGGAAAACGTGCGCGAGCGAGTCACGATTGGTTTTGGTTTTACTCCTGATTGGCTGAGAAAGTGGCACGAGATTTTTTAGCCAATCACTAAGCGTAGTAATGCAAAACCAAAGCAAACGCAATTTACTTTCGACACTCAAGTGAAAATGTAGTGATTTTTTTCCTTATCTACGGCAACTTACAGAAGCAGGGAATTCTCAGAAGTTTATGCCACCCGTTATTTTTTCTACTATAATTATAGAATTCCGCTGGAATCTTTTTGTGATGGTTTTGGTTAACAAAGGAATCATGAAGAGAGACGTCTAGCTTGAGTTCGATATCAATCAAAAATGATATAAGCTATTAGAGAAGCGGAACCCATGTCCTTTCGGGACTGACTAGTGCGCGGAAGTCCTGCTTAATTGATATCACTTCCTCAATGGAATTTTGCTTACATTTGTTGCCATCACTTCTTTTTGCATCCAAAATGGCTCCTATCTCTTCCTCCAGTTCAAAGGTTCTCTTTGAAGATATTCCTGTCTCGCTTACAAGAACTGGAATTTGGTATTGCTTCTCTAAACACCTGTCAGACAAAAAGAGAAAAAGATGGAAAATAATCAACAGTTGCGAAAGAAGAGAATTTTTCAGCAGGGAGGAGGCAAGCGTGGCCAGGTGGTTTAGGGCGCTGGTGTTGGTATCTGGAGGTCCCCGGTTCAAGACCAGCCCTTCCCATTAGCTGGATTTGTTCTCGGTAGTCCCGAATTCAAATCCTCGATCACGCTTTGTATATAGCTAACTGGTCTGCCTCCTGTCAGTTGGGATTTTTAACTATATACTATGTTCATTCAAAATATTTGTTTCCTCTGTTTCAGTGGCATGCCTGTAAACTAGCTATCTTGAAGCCAAATGCATGACAACTATAAACAACATTAATTTTTTTTTACAATTTACATTTTTTTACATGCTTCTAACGCGCCAAACAGAAAGCCGCTACGACAATCGAACCCATGGAAGGGAAACTGAAGCTAAACATGTATGCTGGAGTAGAGTACATGTATGGAATGGTATTTCATGTGATTAAAACGGAGAAAGAATTCTCATTAGCGACTTCCATGCAATTAAAGCAACTTTCAATTGAGTGTCGTCAGTAAAATCAATACCAAAGTAATCACTCTGGCCAATCAAAATGGACGTGGACAATCTAGTGATCCAATCAAAACTTGAAGCAAATACATGTAGCCGGCAAGAAGCGCGGGAAAACGTGTGTGAGCGAGTCATGATAGGTTTTGGTTTTACACGTACTTCTGATTAGTTGAGAAAGTGGCGCGAGTTTTTTAAACCAATCACAAAGCGTAGTAATGCAAAACCAAAGCAGACGAGAATTTTTTTTCGGCACTCAAATGAAACACGCTCTCAAAAGTGTTACTTCGGCGATTTTCTAGTTGTGTGACAGTCCGTAACGTTAGCGATTTAAAAACAAGTACATGAAGTCACAATTTTCAAGTCATGTGACAGAGCCTCATCTGACATCAAGTTTATTAAATGCAAACAAGATTTACCTGATGGGTGCTTGAATAAAGGTCACGCACAATGTTCCTGCTACACAATTGCCACAAAGAGATGGCTGCCGCTCACATAATTCCCCAGAAAACCCATCGGCACACGTGCAAGTGAAGGATGCAATTCCATCCTCACAAATACCTCCGTTCTAATTGGTTGACAACAACAATAACAAAATCAGGTAAATACAAAAGCTATTTTTGGTTACATACTTTCACGGCACACAAAATTTTGGTGTGGCATAAAGGTTACAAAGAAAACAAAAAGGTAGACTATTTATTGTATCATTAATCAAAAATCTATTTCAATCATAGGATTGGAGAAACCAGATCCTTTGATGGGTCACTGCTTATAATAAACTACAGCTTCGGTAAAAGTGACAAGGAGTACTGCTACTCCCTCTGGATGGGATTCCCGGATGCTAGTCCTGATCGTCGACTACCCACCCTACACCCCCAGGTCAGGTCTTTTCACTAAGTCGCTGTTATACATTTTAATCATACTCTGTGGTGGAGAGAGGCACTGTGAGAGTTAGCTGTCTTGCTCATAAAAGATCACAGTGAATCCAGCCAGAACTCACATCTTGATGCAAAGTACGATGTACTTGGGCCACAATTGTGCAATCATGAGCAAATGATGGCATACAGGTGTAATGCAAACATCCTATTAAGGGTCACATGACTAACCTTACACTCAACACTTTGACATTCATCTATGTCTGTTTCACAATGGTCACCAGTGTATCCCAGCATACACTGACAGCTGTAGCCGTCAATCACATCTTGACAGCTGCCACCATTCTGACATGCTGGGCAGTTATTAACGTCTGGACAGACACCACTGTTGTCACAATCTGAATATAGGAGAAGAAATAAATACCTATTATTACAAAACTTATACGAGTAAAACATAAAGTGAAATTGTCCAACTTCCCAATCAAACATCAAACAAGTATGGAGTTGTAGAAGTCCATTCCAATTCTAAGTTATTATCAGAATAGCCAGACAACTCAGGAACTCATAGCTGAGGTCTCCTTGCGACCACTCCCATAAGGGGCCAGCTCCTCTCAGCAACCACCCCCAATGAACCCCAATTTAGATTCTTAGTTAAACTTTGTAATGAATTACGCTGCCATAAGCAATCACTCAGGACTTTAAATGACTACAACCACCTTTAGCTTTCAGCTTGGAATTTACATGTATGTACTGGGCTTTTTCTTTATTTTTAAGTTCTCGTAAGCAACCATCCCTGAGAGAATGATTGCAGTCATTCAGCACTGCATAAGAAATCATTTTTACTCAACTCCCACTTAAATTTAATCCACAGGTATATTCATCATCATCATCATCATCATCATCATCATCATCATCATTTTATTTGTCACTTGAAATTAATAGGTACAAAATAACTTAATAGATAGGGCAAGGAGACCTCCAAGAAACCAAAAGGCATATGGGGGAGGCCACATCGGGTTAGCAATATGTTAGTAATTTCGCTGTGAATGTGCAGCTAGGCCAATGGAAACATATACTGTTGGATCAAAACACTGCATTTGTAGATTCTCTTTGACATGCTGGAAGTTCTTGTAGGCGATCAACCTCTCCCTTTTAGTGGGTTGTCACTTACAAAATTTCATTTCTCATAAGCAACCAGCTCCAGTTAAAACCACATTTTCCAACTCCCTGAATTGAAGTGGTCACTTGCGAGAACTTCGACAAAAAAGCACACAAACAAACTGTACCTGAAACAAGAACTTGAAGAGAATGTCCAATAAAGTGCAGAGGATGTCTGGTATCATAACAACTAAAGTGAATTTCCACACTCCCATTAGACTCCTTGAAGTCACTGTAGAGTATTGGGACCCTGGTACGAAGGAGAAAGCCATCGTCTAGTCGAAACAATGTACTGACATTCCTTTGAAGCGACGGGATGGCTTCATTGTTCTCACGATTGTCAACATGACATCGGTAATCAAAATACTTGCCGGCACTTTGAGGGTTAGGGCAGCAGTGTTGTTTAGAACAAGATAATAATGGTGATGATGAGTCGTCAATGATCAGCTGGCCCACAATGGTGCCTGATGGTTGATTTTCTTTGACAGTGTGTGGAATCAAACACATGTCGACTGGATGAGGCCTGTCATCTAAAACGAAGATAAAAAGATAACGTTATTAATAAAATAGCATTAAAGAAAGGCAATGGGTATGAAGGGCTATGTAGCTGTCACCCACCAGGTTGGTTGTGAAAAACCACTCTGCATACATTACATGTCTAGCATGCTACTTCTATCATTGAATAGCAACATAAATGGACAACAATAGAACTGAGCTATCTATAAAATGTACTTATGATTTACAAGCAAGGAGCCCTTTACATTACAGGATTTTGAGCCAGCCGTGGCTGTTCTAGTGTGACACCCTTCAAAGAACAACTTAAGAAGTCACAAACGTCTCCCTCCTTAAGGAGTGGGTGCTGGGTTTTACTAGAAGCCCTGGGTAGTGCTGCGAAGGGTCTATTGAGTGTGAAGTCGGCTATGATTATTACACTGGAGATCAGCTTGTCGGTTTAATGCACTTACCCACAATTCTGACATAGAATGACTCTCTGATTACTCCAGACACACTGCCTTTACTGATGATGGATATTGGAATCAAGGATTCTTCAGAACTTGACACTTGGAAATCCAACCCTTCCTTCTTAGTAACAACAAGTTTGTTTCCAGTTATACTAAAAGGCATCTGCGCTTGATCTACAAGCTCATACAAAAATGTTTCACCAGGATTCTGGGTAACTGTTGTCAAGGTTCCAATGACGGCGCCAATGTCAGCCGTAATGGACACTTGGCTGGGTTCAAGGAGGATTCCAGTTATCTGGTGGTGTTCTGTGATAGCAGAATGATTATGAGGTAAGTAAGGATCATTGAGGGCCATAACCCGTTTTTAACACCTGTTAGTAGAAACTCAGTCGTGTTCTACTGGAAATCCGCAAATCTGATTGGTTATCCCATTGATTTCTATTCAGCCAATAGAAAAAGTATTTTTCAATCGCGCGTGCGTTGCTCTTTAAAGGGTGAATTTTTCTTGATTTTTGGCCCAAAGTACATAAAATTGTAGGTTTTGGACTGCAATTCTTTAGAATTTCTACTAAAACAATTAGACTACTCGCCCTGGTAACGTAACAACAGCGCTGAGAACAAAGTTAAGTATCTTGTTTGTCTCATTCACACAAGTACATTAATTTTAATTTTTTAAGGGACAGTGCCCCAACCTATCCTTACTTCCATATTGTATTACCAAATGCCACCAAATATAAAAACAAATGAGATAAAAAGGTTCTACAGAGAAAAATAGAACAAGTATTTTGGGGAAGAAGAACAGAATTTTTAGGATGGAAGTGGATTACAGTTTATTAGATTTCATTTTATGACAGGATGTTAAGAAATCAAAAGTTCCATTCGACTGGTGAAACTTTAAATCTTTTAAGTCATATACCGTCGCTGATCTAAGCGGAACAGAGCCGCCGAAACGATTAGGTATCAAACATGCATTTTCGCAGAATAGTTGGACCGTCGGCAACACGCTCAAAATGCTCACCATAAACGAAACTGCACCAGAAGTGATTCAAGTGAACCTGCAAATGCATATCGACAAAGATCAGGATCAATTTGTTGAAGGAAGTCTTGATATCCAATCTTCCGCATTATGTCGAAACCGGAATGTGTTGAAGTCGGCACAAAAGTTGCAGTACGGTCTGCTAAACTCAAACGTTTGATGACCAATCATGCCACGTTTGATACCCAATTAGATCATGTTTCGGCAGCACGTGTTCACGCTTAGATGCAAGAGATGGTATTTTTCTTTTAAGATGATATTTGTTTTTAATTTGCTTTACAGTAAAACACAGTTAGTTCTATTAAAATGTCATTATATTGCTTTATACCTGAAACAACAATAGTGCAATTAAAAACTGCAGACAAGGGCTTGCTCACGGTGTACTGATATCCCTTAGAAGAGAAACTTGACACTATGATGCCATCATCCTTGACTTTCACACCTATTGTGAAGTTTTGGGGACTGGATATCACCTGAAAATTAACATGTTCTGCATCAGTGTGACACTGACAGAAGGTATCTTGCAGAAAAATATGACTTCACACTTTAAAAAGTTCCACATAGGCAAGAAATCAGTGGGTGTATATGTATGTCTTATTAGGTAGCTCTGTAAGCACACAAAGAACAGACAGCAGCTCTGATAGCAAATTTTATGGGGAAGGGGATCACAATGAAGTTCTGTTTGTTTTTGAAGTGGAGGGGGCCTTCATTTTGCTGATAAACTCTGCCCTTATTTAAAGAAATTTTCTTTTCACACATTCCCAATCATTGACTCAATTATGGTCTAGCTCTAAGAAGTCTCCTGTAGCTCAGTGGTAGTACATTGAACTGGTGTGCACAGGTTCGACTCTTGTCAGGAGAATTCAGAGTTTTTTTTGTGTACGGTAGCTTATGTCACTTAACATATTCCTTCCTTTCTTTTTAGACTGATAAACTGATGAGAGACAGGTACGTTAAAAAAGAAGAGGGCTTAATATAATACTTGATTATAATAATAAAATTATTATTATTTGTTGTAAAGAATTGACTGACATAATTTAAATACTCACCCCACTTTTAAAAAGACTGTTTCCTTTAATTGCAAAAGGCCAGGCGTTTTTCTCTGCACTCAAAGAGTACATCAGCTGTTGTTTATTCTTGACAACAACACTGTGGTTTGAAGGATTGTTGTGAATTGCATTTTCATTATCAGGATCATCACCACGTAAGGCCACAATAACTGCACCAACTGAAGTCTTCAGACCTACCAAAATGGGCTTACTGCACACACCTGATGGAATCTCATTAACATCTGATAAAGAACAATAAAGAACATCATTATAATTATGTTAACGATGTAATTTATATGTTATTTCATATACATTACATCATTTTACTCCTCTTGCGGGAAAATATGAACTCACAATTGACCTCACTCCCAATGTGTGGCTTCAATAGCTCAGTTGGTAGAGCATCGCACCGGTATCGCGGAGGTCACGGGTTCGAATCCCGAACGTTGAAGCCCTGAATTTTTTTTTTCAGGCTTCTTTATTCCAATTGCTTAAATTGGAAATTCACTGCGACGATCATATATCGCTTTCAATTATGTTAATGATGATGATGATGATGATGATGAAAAATAAATATTAAATAAATTTATTTAAGTTGGTCAAAAGAAACCTGTATTGTCAACTATAACGTTCCAATAACAAACTTTGAGTTTCATGGGAGGTGCAGTGACCGAATGGTTAGTGGGCTTGACTCCAGATTGTACAGTCTGCGTTTGAGCCCTGGGGGGGGGGGACAGGGGGGTCTAAACCTCCCGCCTCATGTACCTTTTACTCCCGCTTCCCGTACCTTCTACTCCTGCCTCCCACCCCTAGTAAAATTTCGTAGCTGTTCTTTCCTGTTTGCTCTATGGCTAATTGCGAAATATAATGAAATGTTACGAAATTTCACTCCTTTTCTCCCGGTTCCCGCCACCTTAAGAATCCCGCTTCCCGCCTTTTTGTCCCTCTCCTCCCGCTTCCTCGCCCCTTTTCTCCCGGGCTCCCGCCCCCTGTCCCCCTCCACGTTTGAGCCCTGGCCAGGTCATTGTGTTGTGTTCTTGGGCAAGATTCTTTTAAACTCCCACCGTTACTCTATCCACCCAGGAGTATAAATGTCTACTGGCAAATTGTTGGGGCAACAAGACAGAATGCAGAAGGGAGCTTATACATGGATAAGCCCATGGACACAAATTTAGGGGGCTTATTATTGGGGAATACATTATAATGACGATGAATTGTTCAACAATGAAATGAGCATGGGACAGAGACAAAATCTGAGTCCCCAACAGGAATCCAACCCACGGCCTTCAAGATACCAGTTGGGTGGTCACATTTTGTGTCTGAGATTTGGCCCCGGGGAGGCCTTTTTTTTGGGGGGGGGGAAGGGGGTGGCTTAATTATTGGAATTCTAAAGTAGCTTGTTAATACCTTTCACCACAATGGTAAACAACTCTGTCTTGAATAAACTGTCTGCCACAACATCACTGCAGTTGAGCATAACGTCCAAGCTGTGTTGAGCTTCAAAATTCAAACCATGCAATGTCTTGAGGTTTAATGCACTGTCCACAGTAAAGAACTGACTTGGTGTCCCTGTGCTGGATCTTCCATCAACAATACGATCAAATACAGTGCACCGATGTTGCTGCCCCATATCAGGGTCAGAAACAGTCACTTTACCAACCACTGCGTCAGGTTCATTTTCACGTACAGTAGTGGCACTCAACTTGATTTCTGATGGAGCCTCATTGACATCTAGAACAAAGTCATAGTACTTTCAGATAGATTTACTATTAGCGCATGATAACACTAAATAACATTAAAACTGATCCAGTTGTCAATGCAGACAAAAATTTCTTTTAAAGTATGTGGTTGAACATTCTTAAGATTATTGTTATAATTATCTCTTAGCCAAAAAAAGAAATAATTAAAATTCCAGTTTAAAATTGTATTTTCCACTTCGAGATTGTACTCTGTTTAATAAAAAACATACAATTGATCTTTCTTTTGATTACGCTTTTACTTCTAACAGTCTATACTCAGACTGAGTAAGACCCAGTTTCTACTCCCCCACTCTCCTTCATTTTATTAATCTACATTCATGGTTGCCACAGACATCAATTTTCAAAATTTCCTGACTTTTCCCTGGGAGGATAACAATAAAATTCTCTGACCAAATATGAAAATATCAGATATATTATAGTAGTGGCCTCCATTCTCCACTTAAAAAAAAAAAAACATTGCTGAGATCAAATTGCCCATAAACTAAAGTTTCTTCCAGCCATCAATAATCATTGTTATATTCCAATTTTCCCTGACTCAAATTAAAATTCCCTGACGTTTCCCTGACCTTGACTTTCAGAATTTTAATTTTCCCTGACCATTTCCTGTCAACCTGTCAATTCTTCCACTTACCAACAACTTTGATGAGAAATGACTTTGCAATGAACTTCCCATGTCCATCAGAACAATTCAACGTTATACTGAACTCCTTTGTTGACGGCAATTTATCTGATTCATAATCTGTCGCAGTTGGTCCTACAACCAGGTTTGTACCCACGACTTTGACACGCCCACCAGAACTGTCAGAAAGCCTGCAGGAGGGAAGGTCCCTGTCCTGGTCTGTGAGTACTATGGAGCTAATCAGCACTCTTTCGGCACTGTTCTCATAGAGTATTGGTGTGGGAACTAGTGTCAGATTGCTGGGTGGATCATTCACATCTGTGGATAATGTAAAATAATGATAAATAAAATATGCTCAGGGAGAGAAAGGGCACGAGTTCCCTCTTCTGTCTAAACAAGAGTGCCCGCAATACACCAACCCTCCAAGTTAAGACTTTTTGTCGCCATGGCGACTAAATTTTTGGAGCTAGCAATAATTTAAACCAAGGCGCCAGCCTGGTGAATAAAATTAGAGGAAAAAAAATCTTTTTTTAAATTTTGGGCAAAAAAATTTTGGAAAAAAAAGGAAAAAAAAAAAAAAAATAGGGGGTACACAGGGTACATTTTTAAGAGGTTCTAGCACAGCTTAGGATTGGGTATAATTGGACAAACTTACACAATACACGGTGATAGAAGTTTTGAAAAAAACAGTTGTTGGTGACAGGCATTTCAACAACATGAGTGGAAATCATCTTCAAGTCAAGTGAAAAGTTGTTGTCAGTTGATGACTTATAAGTCTGGCCCATCTAAGCTGAATGGTTAGTTTAGCCGTGATGTTATTATCTGTGTAGGACTTATGTAAAATTTGCAACATTAATTGGTCAGTTTTGATCTGTCTATTGTTAGTAAGTTAGCCAAATTAAGTTGTTCTGTTTTAGGTCCATTCATAGACAGGTTAAAAACTGCCATTTTAAAGCCGGAGACAAGATTGAAAAACATACTAGACAACCAGCCATCAGTTCTCTTGCAGTGCACGTCACAATCACTGTGCAGGATATAATGATAGTTCTTCTCACTTGTGGAACACATTGTCCTTAGATCACAGCATAATGAAACTCACCATTAACAGTTATCTTGAAAGTCTTTTCCATAAAGAGTCCTCCATCATCTGTGACCCTGACAATGACTAAGATTGTTGGATTTGTCTCATGATCCAATGGACCATTTACTAACAGTGTTTTGTTATTAGTTCCACCAATTTTGAATGGCACCCCAGCAGGACCCACAATGCTATAGGTGTGGACACCTCCAGGTTGGTCTGGATCATCTGATGAAAGGCTACCCACAGGGGTATCCAGGGGAGTGTTCTCATCAACAGTTGTGCTAGACAATGTCAGGTTTACAGGAGGCTCGTTGACATCTGAAAAATGAAAATACTGATAAATAGGCAAACAGTAGGAGGACGGGTGGATATAGAAGAAAAGAGGGAGGTAGTATGGATGGGAGGGGGAGGCAGGGAGGGAGGGTGGAAGAACAGGGAAAGAAGGAGGGAGGGAGGGAAGAAGGGAAGGGAAGGAGGAAAGGAGAAGGGGCAGGGATGAGGGAGGAACAAGGGAGTGACAGAGAGAAGGAGGGAGGCCGGGAGCCCTGGAAGAAGTTAGGGAGGTAGCCTTTTCTTCCTCGCCTTAGTCCACTCGCCATTTTTTCGCTCGCCGTTCTTTGCGCCGCTTCCCAACTAACCAAGCCTCTGAAACAGGCTAATAGGGAAGGAGAGAAGGAAGGAGGAAGTATGGTGGGAAGGAGAGTGGGAGGGAGGGAATTATGGATGGGGAGGTGGAAGGGAGGGAGGAATAATCTTTACTTGCAGTACATGGCATATCCATAGCAGGGGACTTTATCAAAAACTGTTCAGATGAAATTTAAATTTCTAAACAGACACAAGAAAGCTTAAAGTTTGCAACTTGTAACAGTTTACATTTGATAAAAAAAAAACTGTTCACCTTTCACCGATATGACAAAACCAGTTGACAGTGAAAGTGGTGGGTGCCCACTATCACTACAAATCACAGTAAAGGTTAGACTTTTTATTCGCTCATAATCAATCTGTTGAGCTCCTTTCACTTTCAACACCAGTCCTGTACTGATGGTAAAATAATTTTCATCACTGGGCTGACTGATGTCAAACAAGCATGTATGTCTTTGATGTGAAGGGGACCTGGCATTATCTGGGTCAGTGACCTGTTGACAATAAAATAAAATAAAATAAATATTAAAAACACTGTCATACACTTTCAGCTTTTGATATTGATCAATGTCTAATTTTGGCTTGATAAATCAAATACTGATGTGAAGTATTTTGGTTATGAGAACATAACAAGAAATCACACTTGCTGAAATCAAAGTGGAACCTGTGTCTATTGGATGTCAGCAGCAAAGCATCACCATAATGACTTAATTTAGTTCCTTACTGTAAAAGGGCACTTATTTCATTTTTGGTATTCAAGGTATCAAGGGTCATTATTAGAATGAGTAAAATAAAATAGTAAGAGATCTAAGTTCATTTGAGTGAATTGTGCCCTCGCATAAGTTATAATGCACGATACCAAAAAATGTCAAAACAACATTTTTCAACATGTTGCCAAAGTGCCCCTATCTACAGTTACAAAGTATTTATGTACATAACGTACCACAAATTGTCCAACAACAGTTCCAGCCACAGCATTTTCCAGCACAGAATGAGACCCTGTCAGACTGATAGCAGTTGGAGCCTCATTATCATTTATAACTTCAATGTTAAACCTCTTAAATGCGCGTGTATGAGAATCATTAGCTTGAACGTTTAATGTGTACCACGCTTTTTCCTCGTAATTTAGGGGAGATTTCACTGTGACATTTACTCTGCACTCATTATCCTGCCCATTGCCTGTACGCTTGCATCTGACGTCACCGATATTAAATTTGTTGAGTGTGACTGCATCTGATTGGCTGATGTCAAAAGACACATCGTCACCATCCTTATCTATCACTACAAGCTGCCCGACGACAGTATTGACAAGTGCCATTTCATGCACAGTGCTGCGTGTTAGTTGTAAGGAGTGTGGAACGTCGTTGAGATTCATGACATCTATTATGAAGTCTTCTGAGGTGAAATTCACTGGGTTCCCAAAGTCTGAACATTTGACAGTTATCTTGAACAATCCAGGAGCCAGACTCTGAGCAACAACAACCTTATTAACATTGATGCCAAATTTTCCATTACCATCCTTAAGTAACTCCCATTTGAAGTTTGAATGGGGATCAGTGTTTGGTGGGTCATCGCCGTCAATAGCTGTCAACTCTCCAATCACCATCCCTATAGTGGCATTCTCGTAGACAACAGTATTGGACAAGTTGACCTGCTCAGGGGGATCATTCACATTTAGAATTGTGATTGGAAATGTCTTCTCTAACCACATAGGGGGAAAGCCATTATCTGTCGTTCTGATTGTCACTGCTAATTTGCCATTGTTTAAGGAGACATTTCCATTAAGTATTGGATTATCCCACACGTTGATTAACTTGTCACCTTGAGCTGCTAAAAGTGCACTTGGCTTTTGAACTGTGTACATGAAGGTCTGTCCTGGTTGCATGTCTTGGGAACTTAGAGTTCCAATGACGGTACCAATAGCTGAGTGCTCCTTTAGGACAGAACCAATCAGATTTAAATCAAGAGGTGGGTCATTTGTCCGTCTGCAGTAATAATGACTGAGCTCATTGTCCAACACATCCCACACATTAGATGTTTTTGCTGCCTGGGTTTTCTGGCAAGTTATACTGGACATCACTGACGAAAAATCAACACTGGAATAATCCTCACCAAACTTCTTGTTTGGCTGAGCAGTGATCTTCGCAAGTGTGTAGTTCTTTGGACAGTTCAATGAGCACTGCTGATTGTAGGTCGTCCCGTGCAAACAGTTAGCGGTAACTTTGCTGCAAACAGAGGAGATGTGATCAGTGTAGGAATCTGATGGACAGGCCTTGAACAGAGAAGCAGGATCACCACAGTCATAAGCGAGACACTGATGAGAATCACTGCTTAGGTAATATCCTGTCGGGCACTGGCAATTGTATGAACCAACTGTGTTCTTGCAGATGTGGCTACAGGGACCATTTCCACCATTTGGTGCACACTCATCATTATCATTGCACTTTTTACCTAAACAAAGGAAAGAATTGGAATAAAAGTTGACAAAAAGCAACTGGTAAAGTCTGCGTCTAGACTACTATAAGTGACCCATACCACTGGAGCTTATCCTGGTTTCTGTAGCATTTATTTGCAACTAGCTGTATGGATCGGATGCTAGTTCTTCAACAAGTTACCTCCCAGCATTAATTTTCTGGTTCCCGCTTATACACCTGGGTGGAGAGAGGCACTGTGAAAGTAAAGATTCTTGTCAAAGAACACAACACAATGACCCCGGCCAGGGCTCGAACCTGGACCGCTCAATCCGGAGTCCTGCATGCTAACCATTAGGGTACCACATCTACCACAAAGTTAATAGTACTAGAAATATTTAAACATCATAGTCTTATACAGCAGGAAGCAATTTAAAAACGTAAGGAAATTTTTATGTTATAGCACTGTTTTCACTCTGTTTAAGGTATCACGGAAGGAAAATTGGCATTTTCATTCCAAGTCAAATTGTGTGCAAACCATCAATGGTAACTCCAATAATTAAAGTGTATATTTTCTGAAAGCTTATTGAATAAAGATTGCAATTTTGGATTTTGTTTTGATCATATAGACCCTAATAAGCAACATCAGCATTTCGTTTGCATTTATGATGTTGCGCAACATAAGGTTTATTTGAGAACACATTTACGTGAGGGCCTAAAATTTTATGTGGAATTTGATCTACATATATTGGTCTAAAAAACAGTGTCTCAGATTTTGCTTTCCTTGCTCCATTAATTTTTTATAAATTTTTAAACTTTAAAATGGCATTTTTAGGGCTTCTTTAGGATTAAAAATTCATAAAAAAATCAATGGAGCAAGAAAAGAAAAATCTAAGACACCGTTTTTTAGACCAATATATGTAGATAAAATTCCACATAAAAGTTTTGGCTCTCATGTAACTGTGCTCTCAAATAAACCTAAAGTTTCTGGATGGCCGGCATACCAAAACTTTGTCCGTACAAATTGTCAATCTTGACCGGACATTGTCTGTTGACCAGCTGTTATTTTTAGCCCTGCACTGCCGAAGTAACAGTCATAAAAGCTTCCTTCTAGCCCTTTGAAGTACCTGATTTAGTGTAACCTGTCTGACAAGAACACGCTCCATTTTGATTATTACAAATCTGGTCACATCCTCCATTGATTGATCCACATGATTGTGATTCGTGGAAATGATATGAGCAGCTGCCACCCCAACTTGCACCGGTAACGACAGTACGATATCTTGTGCTGATACCAATGTGACATTGCTGAGAGCAGGCACTCCATGACGACCAGGCTGAAAAAAATAACCAGTGAAATTAATTATTTTTATTTCCCTTTTGTTTTGACATGCCACCTTTACAACTTTACTGTTGTCAAACAGGATGTTATTTCTTTAGCTTTGAGTGAGTGTTATTCATCATACTGCCTGTAGTTGTTTTAATGCAAGTTCTGCACATGCGTGTGTGTATGTCATGTGTTTTGTGTTTTTCCCTAAGCTTTACAAGTGTATACAGCTAATTCAAGAAAGGTTGTTGGAAAACAGCACAAAAGTGCATGCGACAAGACCAGAAGGTAGTATGGGTAGAAGTAGAGAGCAACTGCACGTGCTGAATACTAATAAGATGGTGACATGAGATGCAAAATTGCACGTTTTCTTTCTCTTCGGTCATGTGAAAACATGGTACTTGCAGCCACGCTGAATTTTAGAAGGATTTTCAAAACTCAAAGAAATATGCAACAGTAAAAGCAAAGTTACAGAAACAGGCCTCCTGAGCCGAAAAACAAAATCTTCACGTGCAAAAATACAAACTTGTACATTACCTCTAGGCCAATATGCAAAATTCAAGTGAATACCCAGACCACCTTTCAGTCTTGTCGCGTGCAGTTTTGTGCTTTTTTCAGACAACCTTTCTCGAATTAGCTGTATATATACATGTATTTAAGTAAACTGACCTTAATTTCAGCATAACTATAATTTCATTCATTATTCTGGACACTATTGTGCCATTTTACTATATTAGGGCAAAAGAACGTGCAACATATAGCACGTTATTACACTGTAGAACAGAGCAAAAATATGGCTGGACAAACTTACGCAATACAGACCCAAACTTAGTGGAAAAATAGTGGAATAATAAATCCCTTATTCAATGGTTTAATATATATTACAAGCAGAGCTCGTATTTTTCCTCACCCCTATGGAGGTTGGAAAAATACTATGCAACTCCCAAAATATCGGCGCGTATCATATGTTAAACCATCAAATTATCTTAATCGGCGACCTGGCTCCAGACCACTCTAGCCCCTATGGTCATTTCACGGAGCCCGAGTACTCTAATATTATTAATTTATTTTTCAAAACAAAAGACAAATTTATAATTTAATTTGTAAAACCAAGCACAAAATAAAGGGTGTTGTCTTCTTTAATAAATTTTGCAGTGTTGTTGAGTGCAACAATCCAAAACTAAATGTCAGTTTTCTCAAAGCATACTTGCAACCTTTGATTCAAATTTATCAGATTTTAATTTTACAAATTTACTAATTCATGCCTAGTTCTGAATTTAGTAAACTAAGATCATTGATTACCTTATTGTAGGAATACAATCGCGAACCACACCTCCATCAGTTAGACACCACCGGAAGCGACACACTCTCCGGAAGGCGAGGACGGGAGGAACCGAGGATGGGACCCCGACAGTACTTTTCTGATAGTTTTGAGAGAGCCCAGGGGCCCCGCGTGAGTTGAAGCGAGCCGTGCGTACTGAGAGCACACCCACGACCGATGATGTACACCGGAATGAAATGCGCGAAAATGTGTTATTCCTATAATAAGGTACAAGGTTACAGCTTACGAAACTCTGAGAAGAAAAGCTGTAGGTGGAGATTTTGTGAATTGAATGGATTTCGCTTTTTAAAGAAAACATCATATATATTGTTTAGTGCTCACTGGAACATTTCAGTTTCTTTGCTGCAGTTTCCTCTTACGTGTAATTCCGTCATGTCTCGCATTGGTAAACAGCATAACAAAACATTCTGGAAACAGCTCTTAAGTTCTTAAGTGCTCTATCTTTTTCCGTTTTAAATGTCAACTCTTTTTAATGGTCTTAATTAAAGTTATATATAGCTGACGCAATTTTTAAACCTGTCAAACAAAAATATCTTTATAATTAATGTGTGCTCTATCTTTATAATTAATGTGTGCTCATTTCATGACCCTTTAAGAATGTGGAACACATGCATTAAGAATATTGAAACTGTTAATAGATGCAGACACAAGAGTACGTAAGTCTGGGACTGAACTTGGTGAATGACAGGGAAGTTTTTACACAGGAAATATTGCTGGGAAAGATTTCGATATTACTTCATACTCGATCATTTGTACGAATTTTTGTGTTTGTTTATTCTTTACAGCCGTCCATGCGAGAAGGTAAGAATAAAAGAAATTGCATGCATATAATAAGGGGCGTATGGAAATTTGTGCTATTGTTTCCAATCCAACCAAAAAGTGTTTGCTGCAATTATTACTACTGTATGTTGTGTTTATTGACATTGAGGTGAGTAATGAATCATTACATCATAGCCAAACTTACGTCAAACTCATCAAAAAATGGCACATCCAATAAGAATCAGTTATAAAACCAAACTTTAAAAAACAAATTAAAAATTTCCTTCCTCTAGATCTATTTATATGAGTTTCACTGCCAAATTTAAAATCGTCATGATGTGCCGTCACACTGGTGCTATGAAAAGGAGGAGGATCTATAACTATGCTCTCGCGCTTTGGCGGTTTAAGCCAATTTTGAGTTTTTGAGTGTCGGTTTCCGAGTACATCCGCATTTATCTGGCGGTTTACGATCAAGAAATTATGCCGGTTAAAATCTTTAGGAGAAGAAAAGCAATTTGCGGTCTAGGAAGAAGAAAAGATATAGCGGTTTGCGTTTAACGCCCCACTAAAAATATAACAGACCCTAGAAAAGCAATATTCATAAAATTGTTATTCAGCATTGGGACGATTATTGAACTTAAAACTACTGTAAACCATGAAGATTCATCTAAACAAGTCCCTATAAAATGCATGAATTATTTATTTGTAAACACATTAGTGTTTAAAAAGTTTTTGTCGAGATATCGTCACATCGATGACTATACAGAATATAAGAAGTTGTCATCGCGCGCGCCGAACTAAACTCAAGCTTGTCCCAGAAAGATATTCTGACTGATCAGACTGATAACAGCAACATTATTTTTGTTAAAAAACCATTTCATGAACTTCTGCAATATAGGCTTTAACCTTTAAAGTTTTAAAATACTCACTATTAAAATGATTGCGTTTAGAACGCAACACTTTATTCCATAACATGAAAGCTTATTAAAAGGCTTAGCCAGTTAACTTCCTCAGAGTTTAACCTACCGGATAAAACACAGTTTTGTGGTGGAGGAGGATGCCAACGTCTTCTTCTCCTTCTTCTCCATGCTTCCTCTTCCGGGAAAAGCATCAAAAGAAACAAGAAAATAAACAGCCTTGTCGTCATTTCTTTGCGTTTCTAACTCGTTTCTCCCACTCGCTTTTCGTACTGGTAGTTGTGTTGACCGCAGCGCGATTTCTCGAGTTAAAAGCTTTTCGAGAATTCCGAAGCTGAGTAAATCTTGAAGGTAACTCTCAAATTTCTGCACACATCTCCCAGCAACCAAATAACTGTCGAATTGATGATTCTTGTCGAGACTGTGCGAGACTGGTACTGTTTTAACGGGAGCGATCGAGGTCATTGACGTCAAACCATTCGTCGAACGTAGTATTAACAGTAGTCAGTCACGGCTTCTTGACACAGGAATGTGCAAAAGGAGACCTCTGGGGTGGCTACACAGTGTAGCTAAAACTATTAAAGACTACAACAATCCGGTTTTCTTACACACTAAAAAAATTAAACAATGAAAATGAAGGGTTCTTTAAAAACAAACAGTTAGGGAAGAAACGATTTAAGTGGAAAGTGATTATTTTCACTTTTCGATTACTATGTTTTATTGTCAAAACTGTTCCCCACCCTACCCTACAAGTACGTATGTTTATACCCCGGTAGTTTATTGCGCGGGAAGCTTGGCGCATCAAAATTGATCTGTCTCGCACAAATCGGCCGTGTTTCCTCGTTTTGCTGATTTTAGTTACATTTCTTCGATGTTATTCGTTTAGATCATGTCTTGCTTCACTGGATACGTTATTAGAGAGGAAAAAGACAATACCAAGCGTAAAGAAGATTCCGATTTCGAAAGCGATAGTGATGATGACTTTGAAGACGCTGATCAAGACTTCGAATTTCTTCGCAAGCCCTCACGCAAACTTCGCAATGTTGTGGAGAACATGAAACAAATGGAATTCAAAAACGGTCGCTTTGTCGCGAAACCAGGCATCAGTCGTGTACGTGGTCGATTCGATCGCCTGTTCTCTCAACCTTGGTGGATGGTTGATTTGAAAATAAACGCAGCTCAATCATCAAGGAATGAGAAGCGGGCTTCCTCGCTTCCTTCATACAGTTACCGAACGGACGCCGATGTTGGTGTGGACGTGTTGTCGTTATTCTTAATTAAAGGGTGCGAAGTTGACTCTCATCACGTTGCACTGCTGTTGGAGTTTATCAGGAGTAGCAACCTCAGGCCCACATTGAAGGACCTGATGGAAAACTTGGAGAAATTTGCTGATTCTAGCGAAGACGGCCATTGTACTGTTGCTAGACAGATACAAACGTGCCTAAGATGTTCACGTAAGTTTGGGGGAAGGATATTCTTTGTACATATGTGCGAATTTTGAACTAAACTCCCTTACTCGGAGAGGGCTGACCCCAGGGGGGGGGGGGGGTCTCCGGTCTGTAAATGACGGGGAGATCGAATGGAGGCAAAACTCAGGACCCAAAAAATCCCGACCAAAAATAACCCCCCAAAAAATCCCTTGTCAAATTACCCCTAAATTGCCAGGAGGGGCAATAATATAACACAATAAAATCATAAAAAATTGAACGCTGTTGTGTGTTTATTCATCTACCTATACGCCAAGGCCCCGTCAAGCTAGTTCGTTTTTAAACCCAAAAAATCCCCTATTTAATCAAGTCACCCAAAAAAATACTGCCAAATTCCCAACCCAAAAAAATCCCGAAAATTTCAAACCCAAAAAAATCCTTCGATCATCCCCGTCACTTACAAGCCGGAGTACCCCCTGGGGGGCGACTGCCCCCCCCCCCACCCCTGACAAAAATTAAATAAACAGGACAGGGACTTTAGGGTTGCTTTCCTCCCATTCAAAATTTTCGGAAATTTTGTCAGAAATCAAATGAAAAGATCCCTTTCCTTTCAGTTTAACCAGAATATTTGGAACCACCGGTGGTCGACTTTGACCAGTTGAACTGGTCTGACCAAAATTAAGTGTTCCATTTTGAAAAGCTGGTTAGGCCCAGGCCAAACGTCAAACTTCACATGAGACGAACCTAATGCAAATTAGTAAAAGGTATTGTTACATTTGGCCTGGGCCTTTGTTACCTTACTTCAGTTGAGTTGATTCTCACAGATGCAAGGTACTGGAGAAAGAAACGTGAAATGGAAAGGACCATTCTGCTCAGGGTGAAAGTAAGAACTGCTTCCAGAAAATGGGTGTATGGAGAACCTGAGTAGTGAATAGCAAATAGACGTGAATAGTGATAAACAGTTGAAAATAGTGACAAATGGGTCATGAGTCGAGATGATGTGGATGAAGCGGAGTAAATAAAGTTTGTGGTAGGTCGGCATTCTGATAGACTAAATAAAACTTTATCAATAAGTAATTCATATTATTATAATTTGTCTTTCATTTTCTTTATAAGTTCAATTTATGAACTATAGCGGCAAATTTTTAAACTATTCTAGTTCGTCACTGTTCGCAATTATTTACACTATTTGTACTATTTGCTATTTGTGACTATTTGCTGTTCAGACCCTCCAGAAAAACTTGTTGGCAAACTGGCAGATGGCCAACAGTCGGTCAACATGTTTATGTTCATGCGAGCAAAACTCTTGGCCAACAGTTGGCAGAAAGAAAAGTGTACTAAAGTACTCCAAATGCCTCTCTCTTTGCCAAAAGGGTACACCCAAACCCTGTTTACCATAAGCAAGGGATAACTGGTTGGTTCACAGTTTGGGCATATGATAAGCAAAAACCCCAAACAGGAATTTTATATGAGATTTGCAGAATTTACTTGGAGCACCTGGAACTGTGGGGTGCTAACCATGTAACCAAAAACCCCAGAAATTTCGGTTGGAAAGCAAATGGAACAGTAATTTTCGGAAAATCCATTCAGAAATTGTGGACTACATTTTGAGGTACCGGTACAAGTGGTCCTTTCATTCTGGTTGATATGAACTGCTGGAATATTTGGTACCATTTGTACATTTCCCCCATTTCAGTGGAAAATATAATAAACTTCGAGTTTGTGATTTGAATAATTTCCGTTTAATTCGCGATTTCGTCCCTATTTACAACATAAAACTTCGTTTGAACTCGATATCGTGTACTCGTCTTCGCTTCGCTAATGGACTGCTCAAAGTCTAATGTACAATCGATTATATTCAGGTGATCACGTGTTACATCTATACAAACAAAACAAGTTCTTGCGCAATAAAGCGTTCGTGAATGTTCTTTACACTCCCCTAGTTATATCGTGAAAGCGAATAACTAACTTATTTACACAACGTTAAGTTCTCTTCGTCTTGACTCTCCAGCAACTGCAGCGGTGCGCCTTGGCCTTGCCCCGGGGCCTTGCACCTTGATTAGCTGATTGGACTTCATTCGTTACTGTAGCTTCAGGCTGCACCTTTACTTCGATGGGCACCAAATGCTGTACGACTCTTCTTAAACGAGACGGACGACCGGAATCACTAACAGATTTCACCACAGCCGCACGAACATTGCCATCTCTTCCGGGAATAAGTTCTTCGACTTTTCCTAATTTCCAAAAAGCTCTACTCGTAGAATCGTTTTTCAGCAAGACGATGTCTCCAATGAAATACTTCGTTTGTTGCTCCCCTTAGGTCGAATTGAGATCGTTCTTTCAACTCGAGTAGGTATTCTCGACGCCACTGATTGGTCAGTTGTTGAAGAAAGTTTATGATGACGTAATTTTTTGTGAGCGATTGATTGGTACTGATTACGTCATAGTGAGCAGCGTTCGGGGTTGATGCGATCGTCGACCATAAATCAAATCGGAAGGTGTCAAAGGGTAAGAGATGGACTCTTCGTCATCGTAACGTACGTTAGGGGTGGAGAGATTCCGACTCCACTAAAACAGTTTCCAACTCGTCAAAACGGAGTGTAGACCTCCCTAGGACCTTCTTTAAGGGTTTCTTGATGCTTCTCACAAGCCGTTCCCAAAATCCTCCCCACCACGGGGCCTTTTCGACAATAAAATTCCACGTGATCTGCTTGTTCGCGAGGTATCGCCAAACTTCCTCTGCTCGCGTTATCTTTCGTATATCTTGAGACGAAGATCTGAACGTCTTCGCGTTGTCAGAAGTGATGGTGGCAGGCACTCCCTTTCGACTAGTGAACTTTCGGAAGGCAAGTAAAAACGATTCAACACTAAGTCCTCGTGTTAGTTCTAAATGTACAGCTCGGGCGGAGGCACACGGAAGAGGCACACAAGACCTTTTGCGATTCTTTACATTCTTCCTTTGAATTTTTCGTTTCGACGTACAACGGTCCGGCGAAGTCGAGCCCTATATGCGTAAAGGGCGGATCCTCTGACACTCGATTACTAGGAAGGTCGTCAGGAGGTAAGGGGCCGTATGGTGAACCTTCGTTTTGAGACAAATAACGCAACTTCGAATGAACCCTTTCACCGCTTCTCGTCCACGCAGTACCCAATAGCGTTCTCGTAATGTCGTTAAAGTGTCCCTGATACCACTGTTTTCGCAGACTCGTGTGAAGCTTGATTAGTAAACGGGTGAATTCGTCTTTGGCAGTAGAATGGGATTTCGTTTTCAGGCAACGGTGCATTTTCAGTCTCCCCTTACACTTGATAACTTTTTGTCCAAAAACAATCCAAACTCGTGACGTACGTTGTAGGGTAAACGTTCTCCCAGAAAAATGCGATTTCCTTGGAAAAGGCTGACCGTTGAACTGTAAGGATCCACAGTCGTTCGGCTTCGTTTACATCTGTTGCGTTTAATCGCATGTGTTCTCTCCGAGTATCCTCTGTTTATGATGAATTTTGAATGACTCAGCGGCCTTGATAACGAGAGCGGTAACACGAATAATTTTGTCAGGTCGTGAAATGATTAATTCGATTCTATCATCTTCTTCTCTGGATGTTGGCTGAGTTACTCACAAGTGAGTGCACAGTAGTTGACGGCGATTTGACCACTTCCTTGAGAACCAATTCACACGGATGTCTTGATCTCGGGCCAAGACGGGAAGTAAAGTCCCTTCCACCATGTTCGCACGTGCAAGGGTTTTAGCTGTCAAACCGCGCGAGGGCAAGCAGAATGACCGGGCAGTGTCGCAGACTGAAGTAGCGCGACGACGTGCCGTACTTTTCAAATTTGTTTTATCCAGAGTTCGAGTCAGTAAAAATTATTCCTCAGTGAGTCGACAGCGTGAAGAGATAAAGCGCCTAACAGTTCTAAACGCGGAATGGATTGCTTGCCAGGGTGCACTGGATTGAGCGCTAAGCACTACGACCACGAGGACCAAGACGCGGCGTAGGGTGTTGGAGGCGTCGCCGAAGGCGTGTATTGAACCTCCACAGGCGTGTAAGCAGCGGACGCAGTCTCTACAAGGATCCACCTTCCAAAAGCTTTCCAGAAGCGGTCGTCCCAATGATGTCCACGCAGTCGAAATAGAATCTCAATCTACGTGAAAGGCGTTAAGAATCCCACGGATCAAAGATTTCGCTGTGACCTTTAAAACGGACCTGTTGAGCGGAAGTGACACGCGTACGTGTGTAAATGGAAAAATCGAAGAAAAGTTCGTCGCGAAGTATCCATTTACCAGTCCCGTGAAGGACTGTCCAAAGTACCCTTAATATGTGACTGACCCGATTCTTGGCGTAATTGTATCTCTCGAGACCTTTCAGAATTTGAAATCCAGACATCACCTTAGGCGAGTTAGAGTTCCACTTTCTCAAATTGAATCCTCCGTCTGCCATAATTTTCTTCATTGTGATAAATTCTAGGTCTTCTACGTTTTCAGCTCCAGAAAGCAGATCACGACGTACAATGATTTTTCGAGAAGCGCTGCCATTTCCGGTTCACTTTGTTTGTACAAGGACAAGTGATGAGCTATTGTTGCTCCAAGTATCGAAGGTGATGGTCGTAATCCAAACAAAAGCCGGTTGAACGAAATCGTATTTTGGGTCTGTCTTGCTCTGGGTTATCAAACCACAGGAAGCGTAGCATGTTTCGGTCTTCTTCTTTAATGCCCACCATCAGAAAGGCCCTTTCGATGTCTGCAGTAAGACCCACAAGGTTGTTTCGAAATCTTGCTAGCATGTCAAATATGTGTGGAATGTAATTATCGCCGGTCTCTAAACAGTCGTTTAGTGACAGTTCCTCTTTGGACGATTTTGCTGACCCATCGTATACTATACGTACTTTAGTTGTTTCGCGATCCTTTCTGATAACTGCATGGTGTGGCGAATAATAAGCTCGACTCGTATCACTGCTTGTTTCTTCTTCGGGAATCCTTTCAACGATTCCGGCCTGTTCTTGTTCTCGAATGATCTTGTCGTAATCGCTCAGTAAAGTCGGTTCGTTCCTTAGTTTATGATGCAGGGATCGTAGTCTTGACACACACAACCATAGTTGTTTGAGGTTGGCGCGCAGTCTTCTTTTCAGGGTAATCTTGTCTCGTAATGCTGACCATTGAAGGAGATACGGTCGATACGGGTCGTCGTTCGATTTAGAGTCGCAGAACCAGTACTCTCGGACCCCAGAATTCTTCAAACTCTCAACCAATTCGTCTCTTGTCCTCCAAACACGAAGCACACCAGAAATAATCAAAAAGACAAAAATTGTCAGAAACTCAACTCGTTGCCAGTTCGCAATGAATCCCCAGTTACAAAGTTCCAGTATAAGGAACAACAAGACACAAAGAGGTACTGTCAAGTCGTCTGCAAAACGAGGCCCTCAAAGACAAGTCAGCAAAGCCGAAAACAGGTAAGCAAGAGTTTGTGATTGTGTTTGTAAATTTTTCGTCGAAGTTTATCTCATTACCCCGGACAGCGCGAAGAGAAAACCTTCGAGAGTACGCGCAGGATATCTACGATATTTTCTTTTTTCTCCTAGGCGATTTTTTAAACCAGCAAATCGAAGCCCAAAAGCTTTCTTAGAATTTGGGTATTTTTTTTTGTTTCCGTAGTTTCAGTTTTTTTTACACCTTCGCTAATCTCTCGAGCCTCGACTTTTCGGATAACTAACAACTCTAATTTCCCATACCTCTGAGCTGTTTGCGACTATCAGTAGCCGCCTAGGAGCCGTAAGAGCATAAGTTAAGGTTTTATGGAAGACTAAAAAAAAATCTTTTATTTTTTTTTGTTTGGAGGATAACTTATGTCTAAGGTTGGACGACAAAAAATAAAGAAAATCCGTCGCTACTATCCTCTTTATAATTGTTTAGCTTTGGTCGATTATTCTCTTTTTTCCTCAAGGTAGGTCACTGTAAGGGAGGCCATAATCGCCCCGGCGTAAGGGATTCACCGCACGGTTCATCTATCCCTTACCGTGGGGCCGAAGTGAACCAAAGGGGGTCGTAAGCTTTTAACCTCGTGCACGGACCAAGTAGATGTTTCAACGGCTCTCGATGGAAAAGCTATTGCTTGCTTGCGGGCGAAGAAAAAAAATGGTTAAACATATCGGGGTGCTCTGGGCGAAAATTTGGGGCAATCGGAGCTTGGGGCGAATTATGTTTCCTTCAGTCGATTGTGCCTTCGGCACTCGAGTGACTACTGAGGAATATATGAGAGGAACAGCGATAAAACCCACTGGAATCGCTTCAAAACGCCCCCAAACGGCATAGAAACACAAGATTAAAAAAAAGTATTTTCTTTCTTTTTTTCATCATCCCATACAAACCCGTAGGACAGCGAACCTAAAACCCACTGAAATGGCCATCGCCTCCAAACGGAAGAAAAAAAAGAAAGAAATATTTTTCATTTTTATCTTTTCCATAAACCTTTACGTTTTACCATTTGTTATTGACGGCTCTTTAGAGGCTATTAATATGACTGAATAAGTATGAGTACTCCAGACGCTAACCCCGTACGTTTTATCGTTATTGAAGTATCCCTAACGAGATTCCTCATTTAATTTTGTTTGCAAGATTGCAACAGTTCGATTTTTACATTTACGCGGACCCCAAAAATTTATGACTATTGTTGGAGTTAGCTCAAAAGTCTGATCGTCTCTTATGTGAAGAGGAGTCGGTGAGGTGTTGTTGTTAGGAAAGCGAGTTTTGATTTATTTGGGTCAAAGGAAATGGCGTTGCATAGGTTACGTTCAGGATATCTTTGGGAACTACCGTTCGACTAGAGAACCAGAGGTTGATTTTTCCCGTTCCAGTAATGGTCGTTCTGTTTGGCCAAAGCTTCTTTTTCTACATTTATCACTCGTGAGTACAGAATCTCTATCTCCTTACGATTTCCTCCACATTAATTTTCGATCACTTTTCGTCAGAGACTCATAACTTCAGCTTGTCAGGAATCTATCACCTTCAGTCGTTTTTTGTCGATCGGTTCCGCCCGAGCAGACCCTCCGCTTCGTACATTTTCTCATTCGTGATTTCCTCCGCGTTTCGCGCCACGCGCCAGCTTGATCTCTTTTCGTCATATTCGTTTTATCGCTAACACTACCCCACGTTGGGCGCATATATACTTGAGTGTATTTATTTCCTTTTCGCGATTTCGTCCCTTACAATATTAATGATCTTCGTCGCTTCGCTAATGGACTGCTCAAAGTTTGGGTGATCGTTCATAAAAAAAAAAAAGTCGCGCAATAAAGCGTTCGTGAATGTTCTTTACAGAAAACAATAAACCAGAAACTAAATTTTGTGCCATCTCTTTTGGTTCGTTTGCTGGCTTCGAAAAAACACTTACTTTTATTCAAACGGTCTATTCCACAAACAGTTAACACCCCTGAGCTGAGTAACTGCTCATATAGGTCATAATTGGTGAAAGGCCTGGAACTGGTAGATAAATAAATTATTTGGAAATGACATTTCCCCATCCAGATATTTAGGTCAGGAATTTTGGACTACCCTAAGGGTGCTCTGTTTATTCATCCAAAATAGTCTTACATTGTATACCAAAATTTGTCCAGGAATTTTTTCGGTAAATGGTGTAAAGCAACCCCTATTTCCAAGATGTGGGATATGATAAGGAAAGAAGGAAGAGTGGCAATCCATTTTGAGCATGGTATACAAAGTGTAATAGTAAGCCAAATGTAATACCTTTTGATGCAAAATGTAATAAACTCAGCAAACCAAAATGCAATATCTTTTGACACAAAATGTAATGAACTTAAGTAATGCAAAATGTAATACCGCAAAATTCCGGTCATAACCCCCCCCCCCCCCCCCCGGTTATAGGCCCATCATCCTGGAAACAAAAAAATACATCCTATTAGCCCCCCTGGATATGAGCCCCCCTCTACCGGACGACAGTACTAAATAGGGCTAAATGTTGCTTTATCATGCGTTTTTAACTAAAAAAACGTATTTCCATCAACACTCCCATGGTTCATTTTGAAACGTTTTTCATTCCGCTTACAAGCCCTCCCGGATATAAGCCCCTCCGCTTATAAGCCCACCGAAAACCCCTTACGAAGTTGTATAGGCCCAGGGCTTATAACCGGAATTCTACAGTAACTTAGTTTTGTAGCTCAATAAGGCATTTTACATATGAACATCTACAGCTATTTGAATAAACGTTGTTGGGTCAAAGTAAAAGCTAAAAGGCAAGACCGTATGGCGTTCTGGGTATTCACTACAAATTTGCATATAAGCTTCATTAAATGTACAAATTTGTATTTCGCACGTGGAGAATTCAAGAGTTTGTTTTTTCCTCCAGGAGGACTTTCTGTAGCTTCACTTTCGCTGTCGCTTGGTTCCGAGTTTTGAAAATTCTATTCAAATTCAGTGTGGCTAAAGCCACCTTAATTCACATGTCTGAAGAAATAGAAAACATGCAAATTCGTGTTTGTCATGTCATTATATATTTTAGTATTCAGCACGTGCAGTTGCCCTCTTCTTCTACCCATACTGCCTTTCAGTCTTGTCTTTAAGCTTTGATCTGGACAACGTTAACTGAAATAGCTATATACTTGGAAATGAGAAATGCCACCTATCAATCAAACTGTACACGTCATTGATCATGTGACCAGATTGAAAATCTACAATTAACTTTTTATTAAACAAGGCAAGGAAAACTTGATCAATTTATTAATTTTTGACAGGTACATTGTATACTGACTAGACACAAAAAAATGCTATAATTGGTTATTGACTCATTATTATCAGTAAATAACCTATAGAGACCCAGTTGTAAAAGATGAAACATCCCAGTTTGATGTGAAGCTTGCTATTTTTGCTAAGATATGCTTTAAATTGGTAACATAAATGATGATGTATCTTTTTCCTTTTCATCACAGCGACAGGTAAAGCATTCACTGTCCCAGGCTTTACAAAGTTTGCCCATCGGCTATTTCCAAACCAAGTGTGTAAAATCTTTGATGAATGCTCCCTGGAAAAACTGGAAAGTCTTAGTGAGGCCCTTCAGAGTGAGAGTTGGGTCTTTGGTTATTGGACAGTTCTCAGAAATAGATTTGGTCTCTCTGGTTGTGAAGTGAAGTTGCGATCATTTATTGACTGTAATCTTCTCCAAAAAATGCCAGTCGTTATGCAAGATGCATTGCGAATATATGATGCACTGTCCAGGATGGTGCGCAAAGATGGTCACACATATGTGTTTATGTGGCAACTTAAAGCAGAACTGACCAACAATGTTACAAAATGGGCAGAGAGTCTGGCCTATTTGAGTGAGATAAATGTTGTGAAAACTTCTGAAGATCATCTGGGTAACCATCGCCATGTGTTTTTAACACATATTCGCGGCTTTGAGAAAAAAATTGCACGAAACCTTGCAGAGATCATGCACAAAGAACCATGGGTTGGTGACATTGAAATTGATGAACAAGTAAGTATTGCATGAGTTTTTATAAGTTTATTTTACGTGCCTGCCTTAGGCAGTGCAGCCTGTTTTTGTAAAGTTAGGTGGGGGAGAATAATCTCCCGGTTTTAGGGGGGGGAGGGGGGGGGGGGGGTATATTTTTGGATAATTTTTTTTTTTTTTTTTTTAAAAAAATTTTTTTTTTTGGGAATTGGCACTAAAATGTGCAGGAATTGGCACTAAATCTGACCCTCAAGATGAAATCGCCTGATCTAAATAAAACATGTTTAAATACTTCCCAAAGTTGTGATAGTCTAACTGCTACTCAGTACTTATTAAAGTACTGGATAAAGATCCAGATATACAGTGGGATCACGATTTCTTAAATCTCCTTATAACTGAAATCCAGTTTAACACTACAGTTTACCCTCCATTTATTAACTCCTGATTTCAACCAGTTGTTTGCCTTGGAGCTTTAAGGTGCGAACTTTCGCGAATTTTCGCTCGCAAGTTCGCGGGAAATGCGAGCGAAAATTCGGGAGAACAAAGAACGAAATGCGCGCATTTTGAGTGCTTTCCTTTTTCACAATACTGTATATTGGTAACATATATATTCATTTTCTCGGTTCTTTTTTATTCTTCTTTAGGTATTTGGTGGGGATGAAGACCAGGTCCAGACCGCCAAACTCATAGCAGAGAACCCTGTGGTTGTGATGTCAGGGAGGGGTGGCTGTGGCAAGACATTTGTAGTATCAAAAGTACTATCAGAGGCACTAGAAATTAAAAAAAGAAAGGTCATGCAAGATAACCCAGTTGACGGTGATGATGCTGACAATGAGGTGACCACTTTCCCTGATCTAAACGTCCAAACCACCCATGATTCAAGTCACAAGAGTGATGAAGATGAACCTGCCGACCCACTATTATTATTAGATTCGCAGTGTGACCATGCTGCCAGTAACATTGATTCACATCCCCAGGGGAATGAAAAGCGGCCCTCTGAACATGAAGCACAGGCTCGTAAACTCAAAACCAAGCTGGAGGAAATTGATGACGAGGTGTTACTGACAGCTCCTACTGGCAAGGCTGCATCATTACTAGGAAAGCGAACTCGGCTTCCTTCGCACACTCTTCACGCAGTCATCTACAGCTTTCTCCGGTGGGAAAACGATCAGGCTGGAAAAGAAGATCAAGATGAGGAATGGAAGTTCAGCAAGGTCCGTCTATTAGTGTGTGATGAGTGTAGCCTGATCTCTGTGAGAGTGTTCTCTAAGCTGATTAGCGTTCTGAATGAAAATTCACAGCTACAGCAGGTTATTCTCCTGGGTGACATAAACCAGCTTCCTTCTATTGAGCCAGGCAATTTTCTTAATGATGTTTATCATGCTCTGATGCCGCATGGTGTTTCTGTTGCCCTAAATACTAATCACAGGGCTGACTCTGAACTTATTGTTCAAAATGCCATTAAAATCTCCATCCAGCAGAGGCCATTATTTGATGAATCGAGAGGTTTCTTCTCAGTAGAGTACCAACCAAGACGAAATGATGACGACAATGAAAGTAACAAAATCAATCATGTGATAAAAGAAGTGCTGCAAGGTAAAGAAACACCATTTGTCTTGCCAGATCCTGAAGCCTCCCAATTTGTAGCATTTCGTCGAAAAGACTGTAACATCATCAACGAACAATGTGCTCTCCACTATAATGGTCATTCCATCAGAAATGAGCGCGGTAAACCGAATTTTCAAGTTGGGGACAAGGTCTGTGTTAGGCGGAATGTGGAATGCCTTGATGAATATGAAGATAAAGGGGTCAGGTTATGCAACGGAGAGATATTCTTCATCAGGGATATCATTGAAGAGATAGACAACAGGAATAAGATGGCCCCCAAGTTCAGCTTGGATAATGGCGTGAAGATGGTGAAGATCGATTTTAGAAGCTTAAGGACTGCCAAACTGAGTCATGCCTGGGCCAGAACCATTCACACCTTCCAGGTAACTGTGCAATAACTCCTCCTTATAACCCAGTTCTTGAAATCAATGCACGGTATGTGAAATGTTATTAACTATAACAGTAATTCCATCGAGGATCAAGGATGAGCATGGTAAAATGGGCAAAATGTGGAATGCCTTAAAAAATACGAAGATAATGGGGGCAAGTTATGCAACAGAGATATATTCTTCATCAAGAGTATCCCCAGTGATGCATGCACTGATCTGGTTTTGAAAACACATACTTCTGACCAAAGGCATTCCGTGACAGTGAGATTTCTATAACCTGTCTTTGAAATGTGAAATGTTTAGCTTGCCTATTTGTTTTACTTTAAATTATTTCACTGCTATGGCAATAAACAGTTAGTTTTGGTATCACCAGTTTTGCTCTGTTTTCTTCTCGATGAAGGACCTTGAAACAAAAACCGTTGGAAGTCTTGTAGTCAAATTTGGTGGCAAAGCCTTCTAGGAGTTTTGTTTTGTGTAGTTACTTTTTCCCTTTTCCTTTTTTACTTTCTTAACTTAAAAAATCGCAATGTTTCTTTTTTACTCTTCAGGGCTCAGAAAATGACACTGTTGTCTATGTGGTTGGAAGTCCTTACTATCAGAATTGGCAGCATGTGTATACAGCGGTCACTCGAGGTGTGCGTCAGGTCATCATAATTAACAATCCCAGTTACCTGTTTCAAGCCATAAAGTCTCTTCCTGTTGAACGCCAAACAAAACTGAAAAATGACCTAACACAAGCTATGAAGAACAGAAGTCGGCCTGATGAACAAGATGATGGGTTGGAAACCAACACCCAGTTTGCCACTCAGACTGGTGGTGTTCTCAAGAATGAATTTGCTTCACAGTCCTTTGGTGTGATGGGCGCAACTCCTTTCTCTATACCAGAAGACCAAGAACTGGCTTCAGAATCCCCTGGATGTCATCTCGATGCTGCAGCAAGCTCAAATGATTTTTGCATTTCTAGAGAAAATCTGAGAAATAAAAGGCTCAAGCAAGATGAAGATGAACAGGGACGCCTAGCCGCTTCGAGTACAGATGGTGCGTCTAGCTATGGAATTAGTGCCCGACCCTACCAAGAAATGCCTGAGAACACTGTGGGAGTCAATAGTCTTCAGAGTCCAAGTCGCAAGAGACAGCATCCAGAAAGCACGGTTCTCTTGTCCCCTCCCCAAACACCTCCACGTTTCAAGCAATTCGCCTTGTCCCTTTCAGCAGTTAGCCCCTTAAACCAGTCCTCAAGAGACACCCAGCAAGCTGTTGCTTCTCGCCAACCAGCTGAAAATACACCAGCAAAGAAAGTGGTAATAATCATTGCGCAATTTGACCAACAGTGCAGAGTTTGCAAGGAGCCAATTCGCAAAGGCATAGACGAGATAACACCTGTCCGCAAGCAGGGCTGTGACAAATATTGGATTCATGTAAGATGTGCAACACGTGATCAGCGATGAACACTGTAGAAGCAAGAGGTTGTTGAACTCCGACAGTAAAAGCTCTTAGCCGAAGTGCGTGCTATTATTTTTAAATTTCTTATTCAAGGCAACAAAGTTGTTTTTTTATTTTCAAAGGGTTTTTAAAGCTTTGAACGTTTTAAGTGTTACATTGTTTTTTCCCCTAATGAGGAACGTTTTGAGACCTTTTAAGTTTCTTATTGCATGAATTCAAGCGATTAAGGTATAGTGGTTGCTTGTAAAGAACTTTCGTTTTTATTTTAACGTTCAGTTTTTTTAAGCAGTGTCTGGGATACAATTTTTTATGTCATAGAAGATGAAGTAGAATGTTGAAAATTGCTCCTTAGACCGTGGGTTGGCTACATGATTAATAGTAGATCGCTTTTGAACCTAAACTGTGGGCAACTCAGTCTGCCAGGCAGTCAAAGTTTGAAATGAAAAAAGGAAGAAAGTTTCATTTTGCAGAATATTGAAAAACAAAGTTTACCTTGTGGAGGTATCTTTCAATGGCTTTATTTTGCATGGTTACACACTTGACTGTTTCAGACTTTCCGGTTGTGGAAAAAACGCGAAAATCGCTGCTTTTATTTCGTCGCTTGCTCTCCTTTTCTCGTTTCCTACTATCTAAGAGCCAAGGCCAAGCGAGTAACTCACTTGAAAATGAAAATGAGACTGACAAATCAAACGTACCTCTTCATGCTTCTCGTTGGCAAATTGAGTCAAAACGAACAAGAACATCGCTTATTAGAATATCTTGGTATTTTGAAAAGTACTTAAGGTGCTTGCAATAACTAAAGTTACGTGACAGTCCCACAAGTCTGCTTTCTTGCACATGATGTGTACTATCTACAGAGCATGTGGGATTCACAATTTTGACTTTAAATAATTAAAACCGTTTCCCGTCGCGTTTCCCCACACATTCCAAAAACACTCTGCAAGCATTGGTGTGTATTAATATAGTAGACGATGAAGTCGTCAACGTGGTGATGATAGCTGCAAACACAGCTTTGGCAGCACAACTTGCTGAAGAAATTATCATTCTTACGGCTAAAATAGTGGAGCATGCGAACCCACTTAAGGTAATCTTCGGAGGTGTGGAGTTAGACGATATCTATGAGCAGGCAGCAGAAGTAGCAAGAGCGACGAATGAGCTAACACATGGCATCGCCCTGTTTGCCTCGTTTAAAAACGTTTACAATGACATGGCAACTCTATCAGCTAGTTTAAATAGTTTAAAGTGCAACGCGCCTTACCGCCGGTGGCCACCCAACAAACTTTTTTTACAAGTGTCATCTTGTAATATGTTACGTTTTCACTGCGTTTTGTTGAGTATCTATTTGATCGTATTTAACTTTGCAAGGAGGCGTGTTTGTCAAACAAATAATAATATTACCAGAGCACACTTGTAAAAAAGTTTGTTGGGTGGTCACGGTAAGGCGCGTCGCACTGTAAAGGTTCTTTTCGACCTAAAAGCACAGTCATTCACCAACTCTATAATCAGCATGTCAAAGGATTTTTTGAGTGTGATATGAAATGGGAAAAAAAGAGCAAAGTGTATCGCATTATTTTTATTTTCACAGTTAATGAACTACTTCAATTTTTCAAGCAGTCCTCAGAATACATCTTTTAGTAAATGCACTTCTAAGAGCTCTTCTATAATTCAGAAATGCATTGATCAAAGAAACAAAACTCGGATCAGAATGAACCCATCACGTTCTATACGAGGAAAATATTTTTATTCAGGAACTCGAGCATTATTTTTCACGTTTGGTAAGTTTAGCATTTTCTTAATATTCAGCATGATGTTTTTACAAAAGAAACTAAATACTGTAATTTTCTCAGAGTTATTTTCGTAATAACTCGGCTGCGAAAGAGGCTACAGCGCTCTAACTTTAACTAAACATATCTTCTTGCTCGTTCTCTAATCTGGGAGTTTTCTGAAATTTTTTATCCAAACCAATAATTTTTGCAACCTTGATGAAAACCACAAATACATATATAATGAGAGCAAGGGTCGTGCATGACCTTAACTGCTGCACCAACATTTGGAAAATCGAGAGAGCTTAAAAGTAGGCTCTTACCGAAAATGCTCGTAAAAAAAGCATTAAATGCTAAAAGAAGTGCTCGTTTTTTGCCGAAAAAGTGCTAAAATAATGCTATTTTTTTAAAAAAAAGTGCTCGTGGGTAACATAAAAATGCTCACTTTTTCCAATTTTTTTAAACATAGAATATTACATTTTTCAGATTTTCAGTTACATTTTTCAACAATAAAATGTAGCGATCAATGTTTGGTGTCAGAGTACGCTCTCAAGCTATCTCTGCTTTGGCTGGCTGGCTTCCATTGTTCTTCGATGACAACGTGGATGACGTCATCTTGAAACGAGTGTGATGGACTGGGGACGCTTTCCATTCGACCAAAAATTCCGGAAATTTCGGAACAAGGACGAATGGTACAGAAATTTTCTCGGAAAGTTTCCAGAAAATCCGGAAAGTGTTGACTTTCCGAAATGTGAACCATTCAACCGAAAACTCCGGAAATTCCTGAAGCAAAATCAAATGGAACTGAAAGTTCCCGGAAATTGTTTTCGAAAATTTGGGTCTACCTCGCGAGGTTGTCCTCTTTTCCGGAAATTTTGGAAAAAGCTACAATTTTACACTCAGCCTGAGTTCCTTCGGCAGAAAATTTAGCGATTTGTGCAGCTGAAAGCAGCTACATGTGTTAAGGAAGCATTCTTGAAACTCCAAATAAAAAACTTTGGTGAACTCGGTTGTTTTTCGTTGTTGTTTTGCAGGCGGCAGCAAAGAAATGTACAAATATTTATAACGCGCGTGCAGGCTACGCCATTGTTTTGCTCATTAAACTTTTTGGGTTGGCGACGTTTTCGTTGCTTTTAGTGTGCCTTTTGAAAGGTCCCTGTATTTGTAGCCACGATGTCATTCATGGCGTTTATTTTCAGTGCTCGGAATGCTCTTGTTTTGCAAAAAATATCGAGTAATATGTGCAGGAAACCGGCAACAGTGCATCATTTTAATGCACCATAGAAATTTCCATATTAGACGCACTACCTGACCATATGCAAATTTTGTTTTGCCTTCCGTGCAGTCAACCGGAAAAGTTGGAAAATGCTGTTCCATTACCCACTGGAATTTTCCGGAAACTCAAACCAGAATTTTTGGTCGAATGGAAAGCGCCCCAAGTTTCTAGAAGGCAACCACTGACGTATCAAACCTATTCCCCAGGCCTCCACGGCTCCTTTGACTAAAATGAGGGCTAATGCATCTTTGGACGCCATAAATAAAGTCAGATTGTGCTTTTTAACACAAAATTAGACAAATAGTCAGTCAAAATTCCAAAATAATGCTAGCAGTGCTTTTTGGGATAAAATGTTAAAAAAAATGCTCGCGAAGCCAAATAATGCCAAAAAAAGTGCTAGCACTTTTGGTAAGAGCCTACTTAAAAGAGGCAGAATGCACGGGCATGTGTCGGTATCCCGCGTTACCCGCGGGAAGTGAACACGGAAGATCCCGAGATTTCAGAATATTCTTGAGTCCTTTTTAAATCGGAAAGAGATGAATGAGTCTTAGTAACAGTTTGTTTACAATCGGTTTACTTTGTATGTTGAACACAACCAAAGCGCAAAAGAACGGTTTACAGAGACAATAAAAGATGATCATCAGAATTCTTTTTTAAATTGCTGTAAACCGTTAAAATAAGCACAAATCCTCTTGTAAACCGTTCAAAATCACAGTATTTATAGTCATTTAACGTTCTAGGCAGTAACTTGGCAGCACGGATTCCATTTAGAACAAACAACTGCGATTTAGTATAGGAAAACCGTCGTTTGCAATAGTTTTATATTAACCACCAGTACGAGTCATTTGATTTGACACGCTTGGGACGAAATCGCGTGACGTTATTCTATACTTTAATCCACCAAAAACATTGTTTTGTTTTTTCTTTACAAACTGAATTCGTGATATCTCATTTTATCACGCTTGACGAAATCGCGCGAGAGAACTTTCGTTCCTTTCCTTTCAAATGCGAAATTTGTTAAATTTCTTTTCGTTCTCTGCACTGAACGGTTCTCGGTTTTATTCCGAAATTTGGGTTCAATTTAATATACTCATTGTATGCTCTTTTCTTTTGTAAATCAAAAACGGTATCGGGGAAAGCGATACAAATTGTTCTAATTACAACAAGTGACGTACATGAAAATCTCATTTTATTTCATTTCATCTTAAGTTTTAGAGGCAGATTCTTCACTTAAAAAACGATCAAAACAATTTAGCATCAGCTTGCGTCTACAAACACACCTATTCTTCCTGCAAAAGCATCTAGGGCAGCCTTGAAATCATACATTTCTGCGACAGTCACTTTTAAGATTACTTAAAAAAAGTCATTTTTACCGCCCCGTCCCCCATTTCAATGTTGTGAATGAAGGATTATTTGAGCAGTATGTTGGGGAGCTCAACATTGCAGTATGTTGCAGTATATTGGGAAGCTCAATGTTGTGAAATGAAGAATTATTTGCGCAGTATGTTGGCGAGCTTAACATTGATACCGCCTTATCCCCCATTTCAATGTTGTGAAATGAAGGATTCTTTGCGCAGTATGTTGGGGAGCTCAACATTGAAATGGAGAGTGAGGAGAAAAAGAATGAATTTGGATATCGTGGAAACACTTTTAACGAGCTAGGGCTACAAAAAACACTGTAAATACAATATACATGTACTCAAGCAGTAGCTCCTGACTCAACCAATATCCAATGAAACAAAGCATTCTACGCCAACAAGACTAATATATCTATAAATTATAAGATCAAAAAACAAAATTTTAAATTCTTTTCATGATTCACCAATGCTTGAAAAGTGATGTTGTCCAAAAAAAAAACAACTTAGAATACTAATACGGCAAAAGATAAATAAATAAATTAATTATAATAAAAAATAAAAAAAAGACCAATTCCTAGAGCCGTAGGGTCGCATCTTCACGCGGGGAGAGTTTATTCGGCCCCCAAGCCATTTAGAATAAACCCTATACTGGAAGATTCGAACCCGCGACTTTGAGGTGATGAAGCTACATCAGCCGCCGGCAGCGATGCCACTTCGCCACCTCGGGAATCCGTTGGGTTGATACTAAAAAATTTGAATGTGTATACTTGGTAATAATTAACTAACTTCCGCCGGAAACTGGCTGAAATCGAGGCTAAGATTATTTCGTGGCAGTGAAACTTATTTTAAACCCGGCGAAAGGTTTTTGGACCAGGCGGTGAGTCGTTCGTCATTATCATGCGCGTTTCGATAGGGAAATATGACTTTTCTCCTTCCTGCGCACTCAGTTCAAATGGGCTAAGATTATTCCGCGGAAAACCTGGCAAACTCAAGATAACTCAAGCCTCAAGCGCTTGCGGTGACAGAAACATTTTTGGATCAAGAGGTCGGTTGTCGGTCATTATCCCGCGCGTTTGGATGGCGAAATACGCCTTGCTGCCGCCTTCGATTGAGCAACAGCAAACATCACATCGCTTCCAACAAGCTGTTTTCTTTGTCGATAGTTTTATACGGTTGAATTTCACATATTAATAACAAAAGTAACGTTTCGTCTTCGAGAAGCCTTATGTACCGAGAAGATTTATGAAAATTTAAATACACAGACTAATGAATAAGTGCCAAGCCATTTGTTAAACGTATTGTTGTAATTGTATTTGACACTTTGATCTATTGTTGACTTTGAGCACTTGTATACTCTCATTTGATATGCGATTTTGACTTGAGAACAACATTAAGCCAACGTCAAAGAGTACGTTGTCGGTTAAACATTTTGTTTTGATTATAGTTTTATAACAATAACTGGTGACTTAGATATTTCAGACAATCTCCGAGGAGAAACAGTTTTCCAATGCCAAAACCGGTGAAAAACGCTTCAAGCGAATAACGGTTAACAGAACATACTGTTCTTTCGATCTCACATAGTGTTCGAGGGTGACACGCCAATGTTTTGCCCGACGAAATTAAAAGTGATTTCGTTTCCTTAAAAGTTGGTGTAGTGGACGAGATCGAAACGCACCTGATGACTGTAATAAGAAGGGGTGTGTTCAGCTTGTATGCGCCGATCCCTGGAACGGAACAAGTGAGTTTAAATCCCTGCGGCAGATGTTTCGCTCAGCTAATCTAGTTATAACGAGCAACGACTTCGTGAACTTCAATGTTTACGTCGTTTTCACGACAGTCAAAAGCTGAGAAAACATCACAACTTGTAGAGTTTAATATTATAATTTCGTGAAAAGTTCACTATTATGCAAATAGCAACGGGTTACCATTGTAACCCGTAAGTTATAACAAGTTTATCGGAGTAATCATCTTCTTAATCTCAGCGAGTTACAATGGTAACCCGTTGAACTGTGACTACAATCCTCTGTCGCGCCCTAAAAAATCAAAGTGGCTGTAAGCCACTGAACTCGGAAAATTAATTATGAAACAAGAATAAAAATCCGCGATTTTGACGTGGCAGTATTTACCGGTGTTTTATTTTCGCAATTTGTACAGAAGCCTGTGAGTATGTTATTAACATTGAAAATATGTCCAATACGTTAAAAAAATACGTTTCGCAGGCCTTTATTTCGGTTAACTTACAATGCACTCTAGTAAGCCTGTTTACTGTTAATAACTGCATTTTTTTATGGGAAACACATTTTTGAACTTAAAATTGATCACTCTCCACTCAAGCTATTTGGTGGCCCAGTGGTTAGATATTTTGCTCGTGATGTGATCGGCCCGGGTTCGATTCCATAAAGTCCCTTTTTTAACATTTTCTTTTTTCTTATTTTCTCTTTTTTTTAACATTGAGTGCAACTATTGAAGACGATGAAATCCCGCATGCCTTACTCATATCAGTGTTTCTGCTGAGTTGAAAGACTGTCGCTCTTTTATCTGCGGCGATAAATTTCTCAAAAACCATTCTAAGATTGGGCTTTTTCCCGCTTTTCTGTTTATGCACCGATCTATTTAACGTGTGCATTAGGCTAGGTGTTCAGCAGGATTTCTTTTATAGCCATTTTGCAAAAAAAAATGTGTCATGCTGCCCACAACAGTAACACCACCTTTTCCCGCGAAAATTACAGCTGTTTTGTGATTGTTCGAACGACAAGATTTCGTGACCTGAACTCACGCTATATAACGTATGCACAGTCTTGTAGCAGGAAGCTTAGCAATACGGATTCCATTTGGGACAGAAAACTGCGATTTAGTATATGAAAACCGTCGTTTGCAATAGTTTAATATCAACCACCAGCCCGTCACGCGTAATTTCATTTGCCACGCTTGGGACGTAATCGCGTGACGCGACTGCTACACTTTAAAATTATATTCAGCACTTGTACACTTCCATTTGATATCCCGCTTTGACTTGAGAACGACGTTAAGCCAACGTCGAAAAGTACGTTGTCGATTAAACATTTTGTATTAATTGTAACTTTATCGCAATAATTAGTGACTTAGATAATACACACACTCTTCGAGGAGAAACAGTTTTAAAAGTGCAAACGTGGGATGCCCGTGCATTCTGCCTCTTTTAAGAGCGAAGGCACAGATTTTTGAAGCAAACCTTGTCCACGGTCAAAATTAAAACCCTCCTTTATTTTTAATTTTTAAACAGGTTTAAGTGAGTTTTTAAAGGTTTCGGGGTTTATTTTTCAAAATACCGCCGACTTTCGGAAATATTTGAGAAAATCGATTTCGCACTATTGAAGGCTAAAAATAGCCGAATTAAATAGCAAAATTAAGCATTCGCAAAAACGTTCTCGCGTTGTTGATAGAAGTTATATCATCGAGAATTAGAAACATATACTTAAAGTTGAAGAATAAATCAATGTTTTTATGCCTGTGTTTCGGTTTTAGATTATACTTTTCACAGCGAAAGTAACGCTCTTTGATGACAATTTTGTAACTGCCTTAGAAAATACAGTTTCATCTCATAATAACAAGATTACTTTTCGATATGTGGCCATTCTTTAATCGGCTTCATTTTATGGCTATAAAATGCCCAAAGACTCTTCTTTATCTACATATAAAAATTGGTTCGGGTTTTTAAGCGAGCGCGTTTTAAAACGCCATCAAAATATGAGTAATTTAACTAAAATTTGAACTAATTTGCATATCACCGTTTTGATGACATGTTACATGTAACGGCCGCATTCGCGTAAAAGCTGCAAACTCTGGTTTTCCTTAAATTTGTGCTTAACACTAAATTAAACTTGAAATCCTTTTCTATCCCTACTGAAAGGATCACTTACCTTTTATATTGCTGCGGTAGATACAGTAAAAGCGGTCAAAGGAGCGTTTGACTTATAAACAGTAGAGACTCACAGATGCCACATTTCATTCTCTACAAAAATTTACGATCTATAATTACATTTTCTTGAATCTGAACAAGATCATATTTTACGCAGCCATGAATTTCTTTTAATATCTTCGCGTACTTACCCGAAATTAGCTGCAAGGGACTAAAAGGCCAGTGTTACGATTTGTTTGAGTATTACGTGACGATTCAGATAAAGTTGTAACGCATGACCGGTAAATGGAATTTCAAGAATGTTTTGTTGTTGACGGGTAGTTTACTATTTTTATTTCTTTTTTTGGGAGTGAAAATATCTTTAAATAGTTAGAGCTATTTATATTTTTAAATTGCTATTATTTATATTTCTTATAAGTTTTCATCTTATTTAAGAATTTTATTTAATTAGATTCGATCAAGCTACAAGCCGTATTCAGTGCAGACGCGTGTGCGGATAGCTCACTATATTGATAATAAATTAGTAAAATAAACTAAATCTCCCCGATAAACATTGAAAATTTCACATATCAAAAAGCCAAAAAATCCGTTGCCTACGAACACTTCTGTCGCACAAAATTTGCGCACTACAACACCTGTGTAAACATCCAAATTAAATTATGAAATCTAATTATAAACTTACAGAAAATATCACGAAATTTTAATTTCGGAATTGAAGTATGTTTGGTTAAGTGTCAAATTTTAAGCATACAGAATTTATAGAAAACACCTTTGCATCCATACAACAAAAACCTTTGTAAGAAGATAAAAAAGCGTTCTCTGGTAAAATATTTAAAAATTATAAGCTTTCGACAGCCAGACTGCTGTCTTCGACGGATAAAAAGGAAGTAGAAGACAAAGACAGCAGTCTGGCTGTCGAAAGCTTATAATTTTTAAATATTTTACCAGAGAACGCTTTTTATCTTCTTACAATGAATCCTGGTATCGGATCTTCAATATTTTTATAAAAACCTTTTTGCTGGCATTTGAAAATGAATACAAAAAAAGTTGAAGAATGGGGCGGTGAGCAGTGGGTGGTGGGTGGATTATACTGGATCCGTGCTCGGCCTGTAAGCAAACTCTGAAAGTAGACAATGTTTGAAAATACTTTTGAATCACTGTTTGAATTTTAAAAAATACCCTCCTTCTTTCTCATGGGCAGAGATTTTCCTTTTCAGTTCGTGCTACTGGTCAGTTGCAAGTAAGACTCACGACATGTCAGTATAATGCGTGACGCTTATGCCAAGGTAAAAGGAATTGTGTGTGTGTGTGTGGGGGGGGGGGGCAGTACGAGTGAAATGAACATCAAGGTATTTTTATACGCGTTTCACTTTTTTCAGTGGGAAACAATGGAGGGCAGCGCTTGTTCGTTTCTCGCTATTGTTGGCGGTCGCTGCGGTTATGATTCAAAAGATAGGACAAAGTCAGTAGAAATAGTTCCTTTGCTGACCTGTCATCGAGATATATCAGGACACAAGTCAGCCTTTTCTATTATCGGGATTGAAGATGAAGTAGAATTATTGTTGGCGAGAGCAACAATTTTTGCGCCGACTCGAAACATAGAAAACTGGACTATATGTCCACAACATCGTGCATGCCTTGGCGTCAGCTGGAAGCGCAGTTCTACTAAGTGTGCCATACCAGTGAGCTTGTCGAGGCACAACACCACTACCAGTAAAAAGCCAAAAGCAGAGAGAGGCTTGAATCGCGGCCTCTGGGTACGAGACTGCGTACATCGAGTCTCAGTTCCTTGCTGCGCAAGCTTAATGCGACAAGTGAGTCGAAATATTCGTTGCAAGATCAATTTTAATGGTTGTGAAAACAATAAAAACTGGCCGGAAGTAAAAAAAAACCCAGAAGTTCGTCGAACGTTGCTTTCAAAAGCTAGGCATGCTCAGTGCAAGCAGAAGTCCGATATTTCCCGACCGCTTGTCAAGAGAAAGAAATCCTTTGCGTACCCTCGATTTACATCACCCCTTTAGACAAATTTGTGGCCATAGTTTAAGTGTCTTGGTATTGCAGGAGAACAAAAGTATTCTCTATGCGGAATTTGTTCTTGCTGCAGCATTTGTTACCTCTTACCAATCTTTTGCGCAAATAACACTTCAATACTTATTTGTCATGTCAATACCGTTACTAGAAATCGGTTGAACGGCACATGTTTAAACAGATTTGACTGTTATGTTCTAAGTCAAAACATTTTCACAGGCGTTTGTTCTAATTGTCGTAAGCTTCTTGTGGATGCTGAAAACAAGGCTGCAGTTCTGCAAATGGAAAACATGTCGTTGGTAAGTGTAAACCATCTCTTGTAATGTACCACTTCAATAGCCGGGTTATAAAAAAATTGCTTCTACTTATTGCTTGAGTCACTAAAAGCTATCAAGATTAGCCTCAGGCGTTGGATATGAGATGGTAGATAGCCAACGAGGCGCGTAGCGCTGAGTTAGCTTTAACGATCTCATATCCAACAAGCGCGAGTGGAATAATTGTTTTTTTAAAATTGCCCAAAGAACTGCAATATTAGAGCTCTCCAGCTGTTTCCGTTGACGCGTATCGGCTAGCATATTTTGTGGTCCATGGTATTTGAGCTCATATACCATTGCCTGTTAACTAATCAAAACTCAGGAGCTGCAATATACCATTGCTAGTTTTTAATAATAGGTGGTATTGAGTAGGTTTGAATTTAATTATTCGTTACAGAACACCTCTATTGGCACTGCACCAGTGGCTCGAAGTACGCCAGCGTCTCTGTGTTATCCTTCCAACGTCCAGACGCCAGGGGGGGAGCTTGTATTGCCCTTCAGACACTAGCGTTGACGTCACACCTGATTCCCACAGCAGGGGGCCTACGCGCGAAGAGTTTACACCGCTGAACAAACTGAACGAATTCTTAGAAAGCAGGGATGTCAGTCCAGTCAGGCATACTGTTACTATTCCATGGAATGGGGAAGCTAGTGAAAGAACGCGTCGTCGCCATCTTCGCAAGGCACAACAGGCAGTTGGTGCTGTTTTAGATGAGGTAGTACCAAATCAACCAGGCGAGTTGTGGCACTCGCTTGTTCCATCGTTGAACAAGCAATTCTCAAGTGACAGCGAAAGCGAGGATGAAGATTTGGATAACGTACTCATGAATGCTCTGACAGAGTGCTACAGTAATGCAAGCACCTGGGATACCCGACGACAAATACTATCGATAATGGCAGACAAGGTCACTTTCCGAACTCTGAAAAAGTGGATCCCTGGTCTTACTCGTGTCACAACACCAGGCGTGATCTTGAATTTGAGAAAAAATGTACCAAGATCGGTAACCACAGGCAAAAAAGCCATCTGAGGGGAACACATTATTGTGCTATGAATCCCTCTTACCTAAGTGCAAATGCTAAAATCTTTTAACAGTTTGCTGATATTAAAAGTTGAATATGCCAACCCAGGGAACATCCTGCCAGGAATATTTTCCAGCCCACTGTACAAGCATGAATTTTTTTTTGGACCACTGTCCTGTGCAGGAATTTTTTTCTTGCACGCATGCGCTTGCGAAATATATATTTTTTCAATATCACCCATCCCCCCCCCCCCTCAAAAGTAAAATGGTTGGCCCCTAATGTCCTCACACGAGCAGTGAATAATGATCGAGGCCAATTTGCCTCCCTCCCGATCCCACCCCACCTCCCAACCCCCCCCCCCTCCCTCAAAAATAAAGAGATATAGGCTGCTCACGTCTCACGTTATTCCCTTTCCCGGCTGCCTAGCAGAAATTCTAAAAAGGACGAACGTAATTCCGTGAAGTATTTTGTGCTTTTGAAGATATGACTTCATCGGCATGCGTTACAATCTTCCATAACATAAAAAGCATCACGCATAACGCAAACTGTCGTGACCTTTGCCCGTATGTTTTTTTTAACTAATTCAGTGTAGCTGCTACGTTACGCTCTGCTAACAAATTTATCAGATGGACAAGAACTGGACTCTATGCTTACAGGTATGTCATCGTTTTCAAGTGTAAAGACATGTTTAACGCAAAAATTTTAACCAAAACCAGAGTTTTCGGTTCTTGCGTGAATGCGGTTAACATGGCATCAAAACGGTAATATGCAAATTAGTTCAAATTTTAGTTAAATTACCCATATTTCGCTGGCGTTTTAAAATGCGCTTGCTGCAAAACCCAAATTAATTTTTATATGTAGTTAAAGAAGAGTCTTTGGGCTTTTTATAGCCATAAAATGAAGCCGATTGGAGAGTGGCCACATATCAAAAATTCAGGTTGTTATTATGAAGTGAAACTGTATTTACTTAATCAGTTATAAAATTGTTATCAAAGAGCGTTACTTTCGCTGTGAAAAGTATAATCTAGAACCGAAACACAGGCATGTAAACATTGCTAAATACTTCTACTTTAAATATATGTTTTTTATTTCCGAGGATATAACTTCTACTAATAACGCGAGAACGCTTTTGCGAATGCTAAGTTTTGCTAATTTATTCGGCTATTTTTAGCCCTCGATAGTGCGAAATCAATTTTCTCAAATATTTCCGATAGTTGGCCGTATTTTGAAAATTAAACCCCAAAACCTTTGAAAACTCGTTAAAAACTTTCTAGAAATTGAAAAATAAAGGCAAGATTTCCTTTTGGCCGTGACCGCAATTTTGACATTTTGTGCCAAAAATCTGTGCCTTCGCTCTTAAGCTCTCTTACGTTCTAATTCGCTTCGCTCAACCGAACGTAAATTATTTTACCCTTAAACTCCCGTAAACAATCAGGCAAACAAGAAATATGGCAGGATTCGCAAGCGGATCCAGACAGTTTAATACATTATTAAAACGTTTTACAACTTGCAGAAAGAAACATTTTACGGCCTTTTTTTACAATAAGAAAAAACATGAGTGGTTACATTTCAGTATCAGTTAGATAAAATAACATAATTCTTTAGAGGGAATGTTTACCAAAAAGAATGAGGTGGTTGAGGGTAGGCTTTAATATGTATCATGGAGAAAAATGGCTTCTTGTCTACATACATCCTGTTGCGAACACTTGCGCAATTTAATTTTGGCCAATTTTTTAATTTCCTCGCCAAAAATTAGAAAAAAATTTGATTTCGCTCTAGTGCAACCCGGGCCTTATTCATTGTGTAAAAATACATATCAATATTGCCAAAACTACTCTTGAAAATTGAATACGGTCAATTAAATGTTCATCATGTATTTTACTGCGTTTCTAAAATTGGGATTCCGCATAAGATTAAACGCGGGGTTAATAGATGACGTCATGAGTGCCACTGTAAAACACCAAGGTAACGTTATGGCGTTGATTCGAGGGTAGTGAACTCTCAAAAATTTCACGGATAAATTTGGCACCAGGGAAACCAAAAGGATGAGGCAAACAACACACATATCTACAGCCACTTTCTTCTCTCGCCTCAGCACGGTTGACAACTGATTTTCATCAACAGCATTGTTTACTTGACGGTTGTGACGACGAATGGCGAACAGCATTCTGACGTGATTCACAGTCGGGACGCCAACAAACAACAAAACACAAAATATAATTGAAGCATACCTTCCAACCGGTGGCAAAATGAAGGTTGTGGTGATACCAAACAAAAGCCAAAATATTGGCGAAGATGGCTGTTTTAACCGCATCTGTCAAGAAATCAAACGATCACGTTGTAGCTAATAACTGAATAATTTACGTGAACAATGTTCTTTCTTATAGAAAATGTGCCAAAAAGGTCTGGAATGGGCAATTTACATAATCGGACTTAAAAAAGGCTTAATTGGATCCTTATTACACTGCTAAAAAGGGGAGACTGAACTCATAAGAAGGCGAAAAATCTTTCAAGTTCGCAGCTGTCAAAAACAATGATGTTATAATTATCAATTCATTTAACGTTCATGTTGCAGCAAATAAATTTAAAAAAAACCTTATGCAGAAGTAAGGAAAAAATAAATGTCAACGATGTATTTTTCATAAAAAATGTGCCTTGAATGTCTAGTGCCATGACAAGGTGGATAAGGTGACATAAAAAACGCTAATTTTGCTAATTTGATCCCTATTATACTACTAAAAAGGTAAAAACGGATCTCATGAGCAGTTGGAAAATATTACCTATTCTGGCTATTGTCAAGATAAAAAGTCAACAATTCCTAAGATGGGAACAGAACACATTTGATGCTGAGAACAAACTAACCTTCTTTTGTGGCATTTGTACGATATGCCAATGGCTTAGACAGTGCATATTGGCGATCAAAACGTTGATAAACGACAGACCGGAGGTCAAGACACAAGTAATGTTAAGCACGTTAAAAACTAAGGCTTGGTGTGAACACGATTGCTGAGCTCTTTGAAAAAGAACTCGCCACGCGACAAGCATTGGCTGAGCGGTGATTCCCGCGAGGCAATCTGCGAAGGCCAGGCTGCACCGTAGAATGTTACTGGGCCTCTGTAATGAGGGATTCTTGACGACAGTGACAATGATGGCCAGGTTACTAAGGAATGCAAACATGGCAGATGGTCCATTTACAACAGCAAAGAGAATGTCGTCGATGTAGGCGACCGTGTCGTTCCTTGCGATGCCAATCCACCCGGGAAGTCCACAAATAGCTCCGTTTTCCATTTTGTCCTGTGGAGAATTAGCTGACTAAGTGACAAAGTAATTGCAACAGTCCTCAATAGAAGAAAGTACCTGAAGCGTTTTGAAAAACATGGTGTATTGCAGATTGTCATATCTGGGGCAAAATTTTTAAATAGGCCTTCAAAGGGAAAATACGAGACTTTAAATTCTAACATGGACAATTTTACTCGTTCAAGAGCTAATAACTTTGAATTAAAGTCGAAATCGAAAAATATATATGACACAGTATAGTTTTTGGCGGATCAATGAGTGGTGAAAGCAAATTACTTTGTGTTCTTCTCGAGCTTTGCACCTCGAGAAGAACACAAAGCGAGTTGATTTGAATTTGGACACAAGATTACGTTTTAACAAGTTTTAACTTTAGTAGCTTACAGCATTACCGTAAAGCGCGATTCATTGAATAAAATCAGTGCTAGTGAACTCCCATCACTCCACAATATATTTGTCAACTTTCAGCGAATCAGCTCCTAAACGCCCAAGAAAAAAGGTTTTAAAGTGTGGTACCCCTCCAAAAATTTTGTTTAATGAATTTATTGATTGCTGAATTTTCCTAAAAGTAAAGAAAAATCAGGAGGAATAAAAGCAGCATCAAAGGAGTCTGTACCCAGATTAGCAAGTTTCGGGCTAATATTTTCGAATTAAGTTAAAGAATCTTATTTCTTAGCTTCTCTCGTTAAAATCTGTTTGTATTGCTCAAACTTCATTTTACATTGATATCAAAGCCATTTGTACTAGAACAAAAAAAATAAATAAAAGATCGATTGCAGAAGTCAAAGCTTGGATTGAACTTAAATCAAAATTTACACAACAGAATCGGAAAGCGCGTTGAAAATTTTCAGCTAAGATACAAACAGCTTATATGAATGTTGCTCAAATAGGAAAAAAAACATTACCAAAATTCGCAATTTAGTAGTAAGGCAATATAACACATCTTAACTCAACCTTTACTGAATTTTTACCTATAATGGCAATGTGTCAGCGAAAATAAATGACTTACCTTGTAGCCAAACCACGAAATCAAATAAGAAAAAAATGGCTTCTTTCTGAGCAGGTGTATGTTCTGATCACTTGTAAAGCCATGTTATTTCCTTAACATATCACAGACTCCCAGCAAAAGACAAGCGGATGGATTTTAATCTAAACATATGGTCCTTAAAAATGTAGATAATCTCATTTAAATTCAGCAAATCTCAGCTTATTCAGTTTGGGTTTAAAAATATATATACGATTTCAATTACAAGTTGCGGCCTTTGTAATTATGAAAGTACCGATAGCATTAAAGCGTTTACGTCATTAGTTTCTTATTAATTACTGGTTCATTTATTATGTTACTTACTTTTCTTAATTTATATCTTCAAAATGAGTGACTTACAACGTATTAGAATCTTTGACACTAATTATAACAGTACAATTTCTGGAAAATGACCAGCTGTAGTTTCTGCAATTGGGTTTTTTCGCTTGTCGGCAGGGTAAGTGCTAAGCCAAATGATTTACATTTGACAATATAACGGGTTGAGCGGTGAATCAAATGAGACACGTATTGGAAAAAATTACGATTTAGCTATCGTATAATTAGAATATATTTTCTAAGCATATCGAGGCTGAAGTTTGTAAAATAATTTCAGAATAAACCCGAGGCTGAGATTTTGAAAAGCAGTAAATTTTGCGTGTTAAAAATTTTTTGAATACAATCAAAAGATTATGTCAACTAAACAGTATAAATTTTCCTTTCTCTTAATAACAAAACTATGGAAAAACTCGGAGTTGTTAGATCTTCTGTAAGGTTGACCTCTCTCTTAGTCGGAAAGCGATTAAAGCCAATGGTGGAAAATGAGGCTAATTTTCTAAACGTTTAATTTGCATAATGAGTTTTGCGGATTTCCTTATATTTCTGAGTATCCATTAAGCAGAAACGGTTCCAAACGGACCCCAAATTGGACATGCTATAAAAGGCTTTGGACATCGGCTCTTTTTTGAACGGTTTATCCTTGTAAAACTAAGTAAACTCGCTCGGTAGTTAAATTGTAATTTTATACTACGTGTTTCATTTTATTCACTGCTCAACCTGTTATATCACTGAACTCATTTGGCTAAGTTTTAATAAGCACTTACCCGGCTGGTGAGCGAGAAAAACCAATTGAAGGAAGAACAGCTGGTCAATTTTCAGAAATATGATGTTATAATATACGTCAAAGAGTCTATTGCGTTATCGAATTAACCATCGAATATATATCGGGCAGTGAAGTCAGTTGTATAAAAAAGCAATCAGTATATTAATAACAACCTTGTGACATGATCGCTCTAATGATTTTCGGTACTTTTATAATTGCGTGCGCGCAAAGGCCACAACTTGCCATCGAAAACACTTTTATGTATTTAAACCCAAATTGAATCGGCATAAACTGAGAGTTACTGAGGTTAATTTGAATGCGATTTTTATCTACAGTTTTATGGACAAAATGTTAAGGTTGAAATTCACCAGCTTAGTTTTTTGGGAGTCTCTGATACGTTAAGGAACCGGATCAGAAAGAAGCATTTTTTTAAGTTGATTTCCTGATTTTTGGAATAGGTAAGTCATTTATTTTAGCTGTTAAAATTGCAATTAAGGGAATAAAATGACTTTTTGAGGGAATATTGTTTATTTGCGCCCGCGTAGTGTCATTTGTGGCCCGAGCGCGAAGCGCAAGGGCCACAAATGACACTACAAGGGAGCAAATAAACAATATTCCCGAAAAAAAGTCATTTTATTATCATTATTATCAATAAACAAGGCCAAATGACATCCAGATAGGTAATACATTCAGGGGCACCCATCGAGAATATAGTTCAAAACCACTTAAAGATAGCACCGTTGAACGTATTTTAGTATTTAAACGGTAGATATAGGCATATTTTAATCCCCTAAAATTTTTAAAATTTTTATCTGTTCGGATTTCCTAGCTGAAAGTCTAGTGATCCGAAAGTTATAGGGATCAAAACTTACCTTTTAAAAAAAATTCCAGCCAGAGAAGGGCTCCCGAAAATTCTAGGTGACCTTTTTAGAGTAAAAATCCGTTAAAAATGAACAATTATACCATTTTTAGATATTCGAAAATCCTAGGAAAGGCAGGCAAGCAAAAAAATTTACAATGAATGTTCCGAAAATTCTAGATCTCAAATCGTCTTCCGAACAGATATTTTAACGAAATATTCCGTTAGGTGCCCCTGAGGCCCTGATACATTCAGTTTAATGAAGTTAGCATCATGATTTTCAATTCAAATATAAACACAAGTACTTCGTCGCAATGAAAATTATACACGATGCTACTGAGGCTTATGTCTTATTGTGTAATTGTAGTATAAAAGAGCTAACTGCAGTGTCTCTGAAAATAATGAGGAATGTATTGATTCATGAATAATAATACTTTGCAAACTTACATTTCCCGATTGAACCTCGGCGTAAAATTCCTGCAACTGTTTTCGCTAAATTAGCTCGACCGGAGAATCAGATACACAATTCAAGTGAACGAAGTTTCGTTTCTCGCAAGACAACAAGGAGTTGCTCTCTCTGTCTCTTCGCCTTGTGCATTTGCTTCTAAATCCGATTTTTTGGCTGTATTTTGTCCCATTTACAACAAATAGACTGATTTTTCCTAGCTACCGAACACAATTCGCTTGTCGAAAAACTGTTCGAGACAGACGAGACTCTTGCTGTACGCGTACGCGCCTGAATGGTTTTCCCGCGTCAGCGACGCTGATTGGTTAAAGTTAATCGGATGATGAACAGAGAACCAATCAGATGCAGGGCCGTTAATGCATTAACAGCCCGCTAGGAGTCATTTGCGGCCCGCAAAGCGCGTGTTTTCAATAGGGCGGTTTTCAATTTGGCCGCGTGTATTGATAATAATATAGGTTTAAAATCGGTAAATATAGAGGTTAAGATGTAATGCTGCTCTACAACTGTACTGTATTGCTAATTTTTTGTAATGTTTTAATTGTGGCGATATTGGAGCAAAATTTTGCATTTGCTGCATTTATCTCGGCCGGATATTTCATTTGTAATTGATGCCAATTTACCGATAGATTTCCAGTTCGAGCGAGTGAAAGTTAACTCTAGCCGTTCGAATAGGTTATTTTTTCTTTGATCTTATGTCAACGGCAAGCCGTTCGAACGGATGGCGAATTTTTTGCTGAGCGGGTGCAGTGGAGCTCACTAGCTGTTCGGATGGAGATTTTTCTGAGCCGTTCGGACGGATGAATTTTTTTCTCAACAGATCACCTATGGCATTTTTTTTTTTTTTTTTTTGAAGGGATAGTTTTTTTTTAGTTTTATTATTTTTTTTATTGACACACAAAGAACACTACTTACTTAACAAATACATACACTACCTACGATGCTAATTACAAGACATTACTTATTACATTATTTAATATACATTTTCTTTTTAAATAATAATATCGCAATAACACGCCATTACAATACCTACTATAACAAATAGCGCTCTTACAAAAAATATTACATTATATTACTATTTCATTTTAAAGTTACAATCTATTTACAAAGTTCAATTTTTTACTACTTACTCTAATACTAACTGTATGTATTTTATTTTACTATGAAACGAAAAATAAATAAAAAAATAAATAAATAAATAGATTGCGGCACAACCTCTGGGCAGGGGGCGGGGTAACTTGAGGGAACTCAGGCACAAAGTGTTGTCCATTTTGCTTTGAATTTCGTCAAACTATTATTTTTAACAGCGATTGTGCGTTCATAGAGAATCTTTTGATTGAGTAAGAGAAGGAAGATATCTAGATTCGGATATGCTGAATTCAACCAGGACAGAAAAATGTGATACTTGGCGATGATGAGGAAATGATTCAGGGCATAAAAATTACTTAAATCTGGTTTATAACCGTAAAAAATATCTGTGTCAATTAAGGTGATATTTTCTGAACGTTTTTCATTCCACCATGCAATAACTTTTTTCCAGAATAATTGTACCGTCGGACACTCATACAGCAAATGAGGTAAAGTTTCGTATGAAGAGCTACAACGATCACAACTGGGAGAACTTTTCAATTTCATTTTGTAAAGTCTGTTATTAGTGGGTAGAATGTTATGTATGACCTTGTATTGGAAACATCTGAGTTTATTTTCTATTGTAACTTTGAATGGCAATTCATAAATGGCTTTAGCAGGAAGACGTTTTTCTATAAGCTTAGTTTCTATGTTTGGGGCTTTAACTGACTTTCATAACAAGCAGTTCGCGAGCAGATTTGGTGGTGACATTCGCAAGAGGAAGCTCATTACTGTCCACATCGGTAAGCATTCGTTCGGAATTTAAAATTGATTTTTTCCATTCTTCAGGGATCGCGGTGAGAAGGCCGTAATACGTTAAGAAGTTTACCGTCATACCATATCTATGTTGAAACTCAGACCAGGATAAAAACGTTCTGTTCTCATTTAGCAGATGACCGATTTTAATAACTCCTTTTCTATGCCAAGATGGATAGAAGACTGATTTACCATCTATTTTAATATAGCGGTTATTCCAAATAATTTCGTTTTCATATTCCTTAGCAGAAGAAGGGTCTTTAGAATGTAGCTCCTGCCAGACATTCAATACTTCCTTGTAAAAGGACGGTACATACGAGACGAAATTAAGATCAGAAACATTAAAATTACATTCCAAAAGAAACGAACCACCATATTGGGATGTAGCAGATGAGAAGAGGGAGCACCATTTGTTATCACCAGCTTCATATAAACGTTTAACCCATGCTCCCTTTAAAGATTTGTTCATCATGTTGAAATCTACCATGTTAAGGCCCCCTTTCTCTATAGGACCAATAAGCGTGTTACGTTTGACCTTATCGGGCTTAAAGTTCCATATGAACTTGAAACAAATATCATTAACTTCACTAGAAAAATTTGGTGGTGTTGTGAGAACGGAGGTATTATAAACAACCTTGGAGATAGCGAGGGTTTTGATGATACAAATTCTTCCCATTAAAGTTAAGCCTCTGGTCGTCCATTGGTTTAAAATTTTCTTTAGCGCAACAAGTTTTTCCTCGAAATTAATTTTGTAACTAACAGACTGATCATATGCGAAGGCCACACCTAGCGCGATTACATATTTTTCAGGCCACGAAATATTAAATTTAGAACGTTGACCCAAGTTGCATTTAAGAGTGCCCAGCCACATTCCCTCCGTTTTAGAAGTATTTATTTTTAAACCTGAACAGCCTCCAAAATCATTTAAAAGATTAAACAAGTGATTAGCTGAGCGATCATCTTTTATAAAGGCTGTGATATCATCCGCGTACATACTTAATTTTAATTCAGTGTCGTTTATTTTCAAACCACTGATATTTTCATTATTCCTAATCGCTTGGCCAAGTACCTCAATTGCCAGGACAAATAAGAGCCCCGATAAGGGGCATCCTTGTCGGACTCCTCTTTGAAGCTGGAAGAAATCGGACGCAAATCCGTTATTTATCACACAGCTGGTGATATTGGAATACAAGGTGTGGATCCATTTTTGGAAAATTGGCCCAAAATTCAAGGACTTTAAACAGGTACTTCCACTCTAGGGAATCAAATGCTTTTTCAAAATCTATGAAAAGTAACATGCCAGGTAGTTGTTTTTTCTCGTAAAACTCAATTACATCAGATATTAGCCGAATATTTTCTCCTATAAAGCGGTTTTTAACGTACCCTGTTTGATCATTATTCATCAACGTTGGTAAGACTTTCTCTAATCGTTTTGCAATACATTTCGTTGCTATTTTGTAGTCAATATTCAACAACGTGATTGGCCGCCAATTTTTGAGAAGGAGGGTGTCTTTATTCTTTTCAGGCAACAGAGAAATCACACCTCTCCTTTGCGAGATCGACATTTCACCTCTATGATAGGCTTCATTTAAACAGTCTATTAAAGGAGTTACCACGGAATCCCAGAAGCATAAGTAAAATTCTGTAGTCAGTCCATCTGAACCTGGGGTTTTGTTTTTCTCAAACGTTTTAAGAGCGGCTAAGCATTCTTCTTCAGTGATAAGGCCCTCGCAGGATTTTTGCTGCTCGCTATCAAGTCTCTGTACATTGTCAAGATTTAAGAATGACGGGGCTGAAGCATCAAATGTGTTATCTGTTATTTGTGAGGCATATAAAGCTTTATTAAAAGTTTCCATCTCACACAAGATCCTGTTCGGTTCCTCAACATACTCGTTTTGATCGGTTTTCAATTTAACAATATGCTTCCTTTCATGCGAGCGCTTCTCTAGATTCATGAAATATTTCGTGTTTCTTTCGCCATGTTCGTACCACCGTGCTCTGCTTCTTATAATCGCACCTTTTGTTTTATGTTCAGCGATTCTTTGAAGCTCAAGCTTGACACGTTCAATGTCTGTTGCTAAATTAGCTGCTAGCGGATTTTGATCCAAACGCACATTTAATTGTTTTAACTTGCAGAGTAAATTCATTTCTTTTGATTTTTTTCCTTTAGCAAGACGTTTAGAGAAACGGATACAAAAGTCTCTAATCTCCATTTTAATCATCTCCCAATAGAGTCTTTTGTCACTTGTTCCACTATGCTTTTTCTTGGCATGAAGTAAAAAGAATTTTAGGTTTGTTATAAATTCTTCATTGTCAAGAAGAGAGTTGTTAAATTTCCAAAACCCAGGGCCAGCTTTTTTTTGCTTATTTTTATACGCGATTTCAGCATAAATTGGGGAATGGTCTGAGTCGTAATATGATAGCACATCCGTCATACTAGTACGTGGAACTAAATGTTTTGAAATAAGCCAATAGTCTAATCGACATCTTATTTTTCCTGAACTATTCTGCCAGGTAAAGCGCTTATCATTTGGATGATGAAATCTCCATATATCATCGAGATTTAAGTTGCCGCTCATTTCCTTTATGCTGTGGATAACTTTTTTCTTACCGCTGATATCTTTTCCACCTATTTTATCAATACTTTGGAAGGGACAATTAAAATCGCCTCCCATTATAAGATTTACATTCACATGAGGACGTAGCTTGCTCGTTAGTTCGTTAAAAAAATTTAATTGTTGATTTTGGTCATTGGGAGCGTAAACATTGGCTAAACAAAATTCTTCGTCTTGGAGTGTGAAGCGAACAATAAGCATTCTTCCGTTCTTATCATTAGTAATGCAAATATTCTCTGCATTTAAGGTTGGTCGAAAAAGAATCATCACGCCTCTGCTATGTTTAGAGCCATGGGAAAAGCAAATGTCACCACCCCATTCTGCACGCCAAACGTTTTCGATTGTTTTGTCACTGTAGGTTTCCTGCAGAAAAATTAAGTCATATTTGCCATTATGAAGCCACCTAAATAAATTTCTGCGTTTGATCGACTTATTTATGCCTCTGATATTAAGGGAAACACATTTTAAACCCATTGCAAATGTAATTAAGGCTCAACACCTGCACCAGAGCCCCAGCCAAAAAAAGTTGTCCCCAGATGTGGTGCCACCATAAAAAGAAAGAAATACCACGAAACACTAAACAAAAATCTAATCAAGCCGTTGAACGACTTCATGTATAGAGGAGATAGCCTTAGTAAATAAAATAAATTCATCGATCGGAAAGGATCCCCTCTACGATTCCCCGCATTATAAAACTACAGAGTGACAATACTCAAAATTAATTTCATAGCATAAAGGAAGATGTAACGATTGAAGCGGTCAGAACAGATAAATGAGTAAATGCGAAGTGTGAAAAATTAACATCGATCAGTAAATCCTATCCAAGTCTTCGTTATTATAAATTCTTATAGGATAGTCAGTTGCCTCTATTTGAACAAAGATTTTACCGTCTGTCGTCCAGGCGCTGTGACAATGCTCCGACTTCTTTCGTTTCCACACTTTGGCAAACAGCTCGCGTCGCATTCTTGTTAGATTTTCGTTGATGTAAACAATGCCACCTCCATTAAACACTTGGTTCAGATTCTGACCTTTTAACTGCTTACGAGCTCCATATAGTTCTTTCTTTGCTCTATAAGATTTGAACCTGACAATAATTGGCTTGGGTTTACTGGGATTCTTGCTTGTTTGAAGCCTGTGACATATGTCTATATCGTCGGTGCGGATCGTAACGTTGAGCACATTTCCAAGTGCAGTAACTCGCTCTGCGATGTTTTCATCTGGCGTTTCTGGAATGCCATGAATTTCCAAGTTGTGTTTGCGGGTGTACTGCTCTAAATCATCCAGTTGGTTGATGGCAGTCCCCAAATCTTCGTACATTTCGTCACGTTCTTCGGTGGCTTCATTTAAACGCTTCTTCATAGATTTCATTTCTTTCTTTAGTGCTTCGTTTTCCGTCGTTATCGTTTCTATTTTAGCTATATGAAATTCCAATGACTTCTGGAGCTCAGAATACTGGTTACGTAAAGCCTTGTTTTCTTCGAGAAGTTTGTTTGTGTTATCTTGAATGGTGTTCAGAACTTTACGGATGTCCTCCTGCTCCAACATGTTGTCTTCCGTAAACTTCACGGACTTCGCGGGCGGTTTCTCAGAGCCAGGCGAGCTGCTGTCGCTACTTCTTTCACCACGTTTACCTGGGAAATAGTATGTTATTTGTCCCTCTTTTCCTTTATCCTTACTCTCCATTAAATATAGCTGCGGGGAACAAGGTGGCAGACTACTGAAATGTGCTGCCGTCCGCCATGACACACCACGTGGTATCCATGGTTAAACTGAATGTCTTATGGTACAATAAATCTCGTGGTTAAATATTCCCGTCTCACTTTTCTTGATTGTGATTGTTTCCAAAATTTAAATTGGCATCGCTGCGCTCCATTGGGTTGCTCGCATATGCACGTACACATCAAAAACTTTTAAAAACTTTTCTGTGATAAATCGGAGGTGATCTTTTATTTCTTGCCGTTTTCACAGTTTGAACAATTTTACTGTACGCAATATCATTTCTACGAGATATTCGGTTTAAAAGTAAGCTTCACTAATACGGCAAAGGATTTTTTTTTGAAATTACTTAAAAAAACTGTGAGTCAGTTTGTAGTCACAGATCGCGTTCGAGTTAGATGGGGTAGACATGATTTTCAGAACAAGTTTAGATTAAATAAATTAACTTTGCTCGAGCTTTCTGTTTTGTCGTCGTTCAGCACTTCGAAAAACGTCACTTAGAATTTCGTTATCAATCAAACATTGACAAAATGTAGTGGGCAATTCCTACTCACCATGTTACTATTTTGTATATTAGGATCAAATACTAAATTTTGCGCAGTGTATTTTTCATCTTTGAATTCATTAAAAAAAATATGTTAAAGTTAAAGTTTTCTAAATCCTGGAACTTCTTCCCTTAATAAGTGTGGTCCGTACATCCTAACGTTTGGCTATTACTAGTTATTATCATTAATTTCAGCATTTAATCGATTTGCGCCGAAGATAACTTTTACTATCCCCATAACAGACGTCGTAATGTTGCATATTTGAAACCATTTCAGAAAATAATTAAGGAAATTAACCTCACACACATTGGTATTTTTGGAAATTTAGGCATCAAATTCTTCCGAAAGGACGAAATGGTAACCAGTGGTGACGAGTGGCAAACGGCGATAAGTGTAGATCGTGCCATTTGTGGGCTACCTCCTTTTATTGGCATCGCAAGGAACGACACGGTCGCCTACATGCAGTATCAAAATTAATAAATCGAAATGGAGATGAGACAAGATGAAATGAAGTGAAAGCCTTAGTAAAAGTTTTTTTTTACGCCCACTGAAAAAAATAGATATTATATAAGATAATTATTAACTTAAATTAACCAGCGTTTTAAAATAAGTCAATTTTTCCACAGGACAAAATTATGGCTACAAATGAAAGTTTCGCCATTTGTGGGCTTCCTGGTTTTATTGGCATCGCAAGGAACGACACGGTCGCCTACATCAACGACATTCTCCTTGCTGTTGTAAATGGACCATCTGCCATGTTTGCATTCCTTAGTAACCTGGCCATCATTGTCGCTGTCGTCAAGAATCCCTCATTACAGAAGCCCAGTAACATTCTAATGTGCAGCCTGGCCTTTACAGATTGCCTCACGGGAATCACTGCTCAGCCAATTTTTGTCGCGTGGCGATTTTTCCTTCAAAGAGCACAGCGATCGTGTTCACACCAACGTTTGATGTTTGACGTGTATTACACTTTCAATGTGTTAATAGTGGGCCTGTCGTTCAACAACATCGTGATTATAAGTTTTGATCGCCATTATGCATTGTCAAGAACATTAGCATATCGCGCAAATGTCACCAAAAAAGGTACGGTATTTTTCCTTTATAAAAAGTGTCTGTGTATTCGTGTCCAGGTTGGCAAGGTAATCGAAAACCAAACTAAATATGCTCCAAACACGCACACATATATTAACACTCACACACGCACGCAAAGACTCGGGAAAACCTATTAAAGATTTTCTGGATTGTAACATTGGAATTTACAATTTTATTATTAGCAGAACTTTTTAACGTATTATCATACCAAATTATTTTGTTTTTTTAGTATTTTATTTTTGTATTTGGACCACAATGAAAACTACTGGTTTTTCCAGTAATTGTGTTATCCATTCAAGCCAAAGGGCGAGCTTTTTTACCCACAACTCTGGATTAAGAATGGTTGGGGCAGAATGCTAGGAATAATTCGGATTGCCTGCATTAGAAAACGCCCATGTAGTCGAGATGATATGCACAGTCCTGGCACGAGTAAACATTGCGTAACAAATATGGCAGCCAAACAAGAGGCTGCCATTGCAGCCATTATCGCAGCAATTTTTCTACTTAATAAAGAGGAGGAAGAAAGTATGGAGACTCACTGCAATGGATTTGTCGAACATTAGGCAGTGCTTTTCGCAAAGGAGAGGAGACATCCCTCGAATCACGGGCTATACCGTTCGCCAGCTTGGATTTTCATTCGCAACATTCTGTTCATTCTGCCTCTGGTAGCAGAATGGACAGAACGACGTTCTGTTCATTCCGGAATAGGTATACGGAATAGAAAAACGCGCACAATTCACATTCTGACCGTGCTCATTCCAGAATTGTGAATAAAAAACGCGCCCTTTGTCTTAGTCTGGGCACAAGGTTACTGGTTAGCGCGTCGGACCCAGCTAGTCTGGGTTTGAGTCCTGGGAGGGGGTCATTGCGTTGTTTTACTGGTCAAGAAAAGTAACACTTACAGCAAATCTTTCCAGTAGGGTTTTTTAAGAAGAACAGCCGGCGATTCGGCGAATTCAGGGAGAACACAACAAGTGCCAGGGAAGTGATTATTATAAGAATTAGTTTTCAGGTGATACAAAAGTCACTTTATACTATGGAAACCGGCCGAGGCTTGTAGCTTAGCCCAGTGGTGGTCTACATAGCCATGTTTTTACCTCCTCTCAGCTTTAAACTAGGGCTAACCGACTTAGTCTCCGTTTGATAATTAGCCTAATCTTTTCAATTTCTGTGCTTTTAGGTACACTGAGAGTTGTCATCCTCGCCAGCATCGTTTGGCTGCTGTATGCAATCTTCGCTAGATTCATTTTGCCTGTCCACTTCTTTGAATACATTGCGTACCTCATTGCTGCCTTTTGGTTCATTGTGATTCCAATTGCCAATCATATCAGAATGCTGCTCGCCATTCGTCGTCATAACAGTGAAATAGGCGATGCTGTTGCTGCACATCAGATGTCAACGCTATTCCGGCGAGAAAAGAAAGTGGCTCTTAATATGTGGATCGTTGCCATCTTTCTTTTAGCTTCTTTGACGCCAATTTTATCTATGAAAATATTTGAAGTTCATTACCCTCGAGTGCACGCCATTGCGTTTCCTTGGTCTCTAACAGTGCCATCTATGACGTCATGCATTAATCCCGTGATTTATCTTAGGCGAAATGTAGAACTTAGAAATGCAGTGAAATCTATGATGAACATTTAACCCCTTTTTATTCTCGAAAGGGATCAACATCTCTATTGTATTTTTTTCCCTTTAAAATATATATGTTACGTTTAAAGCTGCAAGTTATATTTATACTACCAGAAATAGGCCCCCTCCAATGTAACACACTGTTTATTAGTAGATTTAGCTCTTTCCAGAAGAGCTCTTTGTAAACGGCACGGCTATATTTATATGGATAACAAGAAATAAGATGAGATGAGATTAGATGAGATGAGATGGGATGAGATGAGATGAGATGAGATGAGATGAGATGAGATGAGATGGGATGAGATGAGATGAGATGAGATGGGATGAGATGAGATGAGATGAGATGAGATAAGATGAGATGAGATGAGATGAGATGAGATGGGATGAGATGCTATTATTTTTAAATTTCTTATTCAAGGCAACAAAGTTGGTTTTTTATTTTCAAAGGGTTTTTAAAGCTTTTGAACGTTTCAAGTGTGACATTGTTTTTTCCCCTAATGAGGACCGTTTTGAGACCTTTTAAGTTTCTTATTGCATGAATTCAAGCGATTAAGGTATAGTGGTTGCTTGTAAAGAACTTTCGTTTTTATTTTAACGTTCAGTTTTTTTAAGCAGAGTCTGGGATACAATTTTATGTCATAGAAGATGAAGTAGAATGTTGAAAATTGCTCCTTAGACCGTGGGTTGGCTACATGATTAGTAGTAGATCGCTTTTGAACCTACACTGTGGGCAACTCAGTCTGCCAGGCAGTCAGAAATTTTCATTTTGCAGAATATTGAAAAACAAAGCTTATCTTGTGGAGGTACCTTTCAATAGCTTTATTTTGCATGTTTACGCACTAGCCTGTTTCAGGCTTTCCGGCTGTGGAAAAACGCGAAAATCGCTGCTTTTATTTCGTCGCTTGCTCTCCTTTTCTCGTTTCCTACTATCTAAGAGCCAAGGCCAAGCGAGTAACACACATACTATTCATCCACAGACCTGCGCTTATTCGGAGTCAGCTCTAGTTGAAAACGCATTATTTTTTAAGTAAAACGTTGGCAATCAATTTTTTAATCTGGCGATAGCAACAACAACCAAACTCGGTTTAAAATTTCAGTGGCACTGTCTCTTTCCTGATCGGAGTCGAGTAGTTGCATCGGGGAGCAAAATTATTACAATAAGCTGCGCTCATACTATTGAAACCAATTAGTCAGGTGGCTTAAGGGTAAATTATTTACAGACTGGAAGAAAGCACCAAATTTGGCACGCATGATCTTTTTTGGTATACGAAACAAATTCAGAAGGGGTGCCACGTGATCCGGTTAATCGGGGGGGGGGGGGGAATGACAGGCATTTCAATTTCTGGTTACCTCTATTAGCATGGAATCGAGGTTGGAAAGTCAAAATGACCCATATCTGTGTTTTTATTGGCAACTTGAGTAAAAACAGATAACATAACCACTTATTTGCTTACCTCGTCAGTTTGCAAAGTTCAACGATGTTTTCAATAAAGTCAAGTGACAATCCCATGAGTCTTTGCATGAAAATGAGACTGACAAATCAAACGTACCTCTTCATGCTTCTCATTGGCATAAAAACGAACAAGAACATCACTTATTAGATAGTCTGGGTATTTTGAAAAAGTACTTAAGGTGTTTGCTATAACTAAAGTCATGTGACTTTAGCCCACAAGTCTGCTTTCTTGCACATGACGTGTACTATCTACAGAGCATGTGGGATTCACAATTTCGACTTTCAATAATTAAAACCGTTTCCCTTCGCGTTTCCCCACACATGCCAAAAACACTCTGCAAGCATTGATGTGTATTGATATAGTAGACGATGAAGTCGTCAACGTGAAAACGAGACTAACGTTAAAATGGGTCTTACCGTTGCACAATTCAAAAGGGTCCTCGATACCCTGATCATCTTAACACATTGACACCTAAAACGCCCTAAGCCGCCCTGGACTTGTGTGCGCCTTTAATTTGTTCTACTTCTAACTTTATCAAAAGGCATCAAAACCCCAAAAGGCACAGCAGATATATTGGGTTTATTCAGCTTGAAATACGTACAAAACGCTTGGAAATTTGAGAGAAAAACTCATTCATGGCTATTTCGTGGTACGAATTTCTCGGCTCGTTGACGTTTTCTCGGAAATTCTTGAAGTGAAAAGAAAGCCAAGGCACAACTGTGGCATAAAACGTTCGGAAAGAGGAGAAAGGAAAAGCGGAAAAAATGAGACGGAAAGTCGAGAAAGAGGTTGTCACCTTTGCATTTGTGCGCATACCCGAGTTAACATGCAATAAAATGCGTTGCTTCTGGTAACACCGGCGAGGGTTGTTTTTGTGTTGCATAAGTTTTGAGCAGCTTGAATCAATTTTGTTCACAACTGACTAGAAAATGTCAAAACAGTCTTAAAATGGCTTTTTTCGAAAAACTCCAGGAGTCAGTAGGTTAATTACATCTTGTTTTTTCTGAAGAGGGACACATTTGAAGCTTGAGCCGAAACAATCGTGAGCAATGATTACACACTCCCTGTTCAGTCGCAGTTCATTATGTGACATAAAAAAGCTTCTTAAAAGTTGAACGGGATAATTGTCCACAATTCAGAATTTATAGACCAAGTTACAGAGGGTTGTTCAATATACACGACCTGATACGAGTCATAAATGTCATCAGTCGAGTGGAGAAATGCATCTCATTAAGAACACTTTAAAATTATCCATCATATTGTCGAGCAAAGGCCCTACAATGGGTTGTCGACTCGTACGAGTCGTACGAGTGGACGAATACCACAAGACAATCGAGAACAAACTATGAAAAATACAAAGCCAGGCCCCACTGGAGCAAGAACAACCACTTGAACACAGGCAGAGTAATCGAGCTGTACCCGGAACTAGAGCAGTGGAAAAGAGTCTTCAGACTATTCAACGCAGCCGGAATCTTCTGCAATGAGTTTACTTATAACATGGGTTTTGATACGTGCATCGCGAATCTCGTTAAGCTGAGGGGCGCTATGAACACTGGGATTCAGAACGATGGGCTTACGGAGGAGGAGGTCATCACGATGGAGCCCACAAAGTAAAAAAAATATCCCCCTCCCCACCCCCTCTGGCTGGAATACCGTGCGGTTTCTGAAGCCATAAACATTTGAACTACCTGAAAAGATATTTTATCATTCCCATAAATTTGAATTTCAAAATTTTATCTGTCATTTTCACACCAATCACAAAGTATGGTTACATAGATTTTATAAGCAATGATATGCTGCGTGTAGATCAATTACCAACACGTTACAGCTAGAAATGGAAACAATGAGAGTTTTAAAGTTTGCTTGTATGCCTGCTCAATTTTTTAAACCTTTCTTCCCGAAATGTGTAAATCAATTTGAAATGGCTTGGCTGAGAAACTCTACCATATATTTGTAATATTCTACTAGTATGCTAATGCACATGCGACAATCTGATTAGCTGAGCTACTCGTATACTATAAGCCGTTAGCAGACTCGTCCCCAGTCGTCTTCATACAGCGAGTACAGCGCAGGGAGAGATGAGTTTCTCTCCCTAATTGCCGCTTGCTACTGACTCGTCCCCAGTCGTCTTCATAAAGCACGCGGCAAAGGGAGAAGCACGCGCGCGAGGTGGGAGAGCAGGGGACGATGGGTACCCATCTTTCCCTCCACCGTACCTTTGCCGTGTGCTATATGACGACGACTTGGGACGAGTCAGCGCGTACTATATGAAGACGACTGGGGACGTGTCAGGGCCGTTAGTATACGAGTCCGAGGATATTTGACATGTGTGAAGATAGATTTTACTTTATAATGCAGAAATAATTAGAAATCGTATTGTTTAATTGGGCGTGCTTTAGAGAGAATTCTACTAAAACAGTTAGAATATTCGCTCTCAATTTCTATGAGGTGATAGTTTTTTTGACCTCAGCCTCATTAACTATTACTTCATAGAAATTCCAAGCTCATAATCTAATAATTGTTTCAGTTTTAATGGCCACACGTTAAGGCTTTCATCAAAGCTTAAATACTACGCTGGAACCCGACTTTGTATGACATATTATAATATAGATAGGAGTCTACGCGCGCTCTGATTGGCTAAAAACCTATGTTTTATTAAAGGAATAAAAAACGCACCCGAGTGCATTGTTGAGTTATATAAGCACGCGGGAATTTTTAAGAACACGAGAGAAGTGCATGCTTCTCGCACTTCTTGAGTGTTCTTAAGGTCATTACCCTGAGATAGAACTGAACACAATTTTTTAACCAAACTTCGCCTACTGGTTTATTACTTTAAGGGAACTTAAATTTTGAAATAAAAAAGGAGGTCACCAGATTCGTTTAGGAGCAGGAAGACCATGTATATTCCATATAATTCCTTTATAATTCCTCTGCGAGTACTGACAAAGTACACTTTTTTAGCGACAATTTACTTCTCTCGCGGGCTAAGCCGCATAGAAAAAAGCCGCCATTTTGTTTAAGCGCGCGCGCTAACTACGCGTAAAATTCTGCGCAGTAAGGATGCGCAATGCAATACAGGGCAATGACCTTAAAAATTCCCAAGTGCTTATATTCTGTCATAAAACAATCCGGGCATTTGAGAACACTCGAGAAATGTAGAAAACATTCGCCTGCGGCTCATGTTTTCTACATTTCCCTCGTGTTCTCAAATGCCCGTCGTGTTTTATGACAGTATAAAACATGGCTTAGGCTTCTTTATTTGTTAAATAAAACCACATTAAAGATAATATAAAAAGTGGTCTTACTGATTTTGTCAACCCGAAAAAGATCACCTTAATTTCTTGTGCAGTTAAGCTCAAGATTAAATAGTTGTCGATTTATCTTAACGCGCATTAGTGCATTGTTTCTTATGGCAGCCGAGAGAAAGTTGGAAGCACTGCGGCTGACAAATAACAACACATCAAAATGATAGTAAAAATAGTGAAAAACTTCACAGCTATGCATAAAAGCCAAGCCAACACAGACAACAACAACATCATCTTTATTTCCTTATCAATAAATTAAATTACAAAATAATTTATAAAAATAAATTACTAGAGATAAAGAGTTCTGGCAACCCGAAATAACCACTAGGTTAAAAATGCCGGGTTGCCAGTTTACAAATTGAGTTGTCAAATTTTTGGCCGGACACACACACGCACACACGGACACACATACAAAATATAATATAGAATATAATATATACCAGAAAGTAAAGAAGAAAAGAAGCTGAAATTATACGCGTAATCTATTACCTTAAATAAAAAATATAAATGAACTGAACAATGAAGAATATCAGAAACATAATGGCAAGGCGTTGCAAAAACAGTGATATTATCTTAATGTGAAGACAAAGGAAAAGTAAATTGACTAGTAGCCTTGGAGAAAGCTCTGTTTCAGTTTAATTTTGAATGATGAAATTGGCAAGTGCTTTATATCATAATCAATAGCATTCCATATCTTAGGGCCTTGAAATCGAATATTAAATTTTCCATAATTTGTTCTTGCTTTGGGGAGATAGTAAGACCCCAACAGACCCCAGACCCCGGGGGGGGGGGGTAATCCCTATAATGGCCTATACGGGGAGGCTCCGCCCGAAAGGGGTAATTTTTCATGTTTCAAGTATATAAAAGGGTAGGGATTTCACCAGTTTAGGTATAGGAAAGGGTAGGGATATCGGTAATTTATGTATTTAAAAGAACCTTTAATTAAAATATTTTGAACATACACACATTTTGGCTGTATCATTTTAATTTAGTAAACGCTACATAAAAATAACAACAAGACTTCTGTTTTTGGTAAATGCCAGGTCCTTTAGGTATATGAAGGGGGTGCCTTTTTCCGTAGAAGGTATTCGAAAGGGGTAACCTTTTCTGTCAAAATGGTATATAAAAGGGTAAGGGGTTGGACTTCGGGGCGGAGATCACAGAAGACGTCAAAATATGGTATGAACATCAGTGACCCACTCGGCTAGCGCCTCGTGGGCCACTTCTCTGTTCATACCACATTTTGACGTCATCTGTGATCTATAACTGAACAGACGCACGGCAAAATGGAATCTATTTGTTAAATAGAAAACAGTGGGAGAACCAATCAGATTCGCGGATTTCCAATAGAACATAGCTGAGTTTCTACTAAAATCTAATATCCTGCTCCCAAACCCGTACCCTGAGTAATTTTGCCCTCCTCAGATTTGACCGATTCACGATGACGTTTGCTGGCGGGTTCTCGGTCAGAATCTTGTTTCTTTCTGGTATCTGTGAACATCCTTCGAGCCGAAAAACATGAAAATAAGCGTAGTTTGTTTTATAATTATATTATCCTCGCTGTAAGTTAAACTTTCCAGGGAGTTTTTTAACTTAAATTTCACAGTTCAATGTCCTTTTTATGACAAACAGGATGAAAAATGAGACCAAGACTCCAGCAATACCTTCGTTTTATTTTACTTGCCCACATCTTATTAATGAAACTATAGATGCCTTACAACAACTTTGAGTCCCGAGGTAGATCTAGCAAAATTTTATTTTATATTATTTTCTACCGTAGCAGGTTAAGGCGCAGTATCACGAGAATTCCTATACGTTTTTGTGTAAACTGTGATAGAATTATGAGGTGCACACAGTAAACAACAAAATCACCTTTGAACAACAATGAAAGACAAATTCATTCTACAAGGTGTGAATAAATTAAATGTAATAAATGGTTTATAAGTGATTTTCTTCCAAGTAACACTATCAAACTTAAAACGTCGGTAGACTTTTCTCAAAGTTTAAGGCCACTACTGTCCTATTCATCTTTAGCCAAACCACCTTTTTGACAATTTTTTTGACTAATACAGTACGTTTTAGCAGCGCCAGGCAACTAGTAATGGATATCCAATTAATGCCAACACCTTCATTGCATTTGTAAGTAGCACTAAGTCATGGTGACACTGTCCCTCTAAAAGCTTATTAAGGTCATTGCCCTGTATTGTATTGCGCATCCTTACTGCGCAGAATTTTACACGTCATAAGCGCGCGCGAGCGCGCGCGCATAAACAAAATGGCGGCTTTTTTCTATGCGGCTTAGTCCGCGAGAGAAGTAAATTGTCGCTTTCTCGTAAACGAGTCTGGTGACCTATCTTTTTTTAATTTTTTCGAATTTTAAAGGAATTATATGGAATATACAAGGTCTTCCTGCTCCTAAACGAATCTGGTGATCCCCCTTTTTTATTTCAAAATTTAAGTTCCCTTAAAGTGATAAACCAGTAGGCGAAGTTTGGTTAAAAAATTGTGTTCAGTTCTATTTCAGGGCAATGACCTTAAACGACGCGAAAAATGCTATTTTATTCTTAATTTTATAGATAGATTGTTATTTAAGTTTCGCGATTGTGCAGCAGGCCACCGCTTCGTAAACCGCTAAGTTGTCATGGGTGTAGCTTACTACCTATAAGCCTAGATCTCGTCAAAATTGTCTCAAATATAGTTTGACCTTATAATAAAGTATAGAATGTCGTCTTTATATCTTAACCTTAGACTTAAATGATGATCTTCGCGCGGCATAAAACATGCAAAAAGCATGAAGAAGAAAAATTATGCCTCGAGTATATGGATTTGAAGAAGCATCTGTGTTTTAAACTATCTTCTGTTTATTTCTTATTTTCTACTTAGAGACTCAAGTAACTATTCCGGAGCCATTTAGAGCGGTTTTCACTTGACTGTCGAAAGTAAATTGCGTTTGCTTTAGTTTTGCATTGCTACGCTTAGTAATTGGTCAAAAATCTCGCGCCACTTTCTCAGCCAATCAGAACTAAAACCAAAATCAATCGTGACTCGCTCGCGCACGTTTTTCCGCGCTTTGTTCCGGCTACATATTCGTATTTTCTCGATTAAACGCCGGGCCCCGAATAAACGCCGGGTCTTCAAGGTGGAGTGGTAAATAAGTCGTTCAGGCATTTATTCGAGGTGTAAACTGACAAGATGCATTCATGTCACAAATAATGATTAAAAGCCATTTCTAAATGCAAATTTTGCTCGAATAAACTGCACCATTCAAATAAACGCCGGATCCACGAATCCAAGTTTGAAATAAACGCCGGGGGCTTGGTTTTGGTTTTACGACACTCAATTGAAAACTGCTCTATATCATCAGTCCAAAATTTAAAGTCGTGTACCTGTTGCAAAAACCGCATGTACATCAGTAAACCTCAAATGACCATTTTAAGAGTTAGCCAGGGTAAGTATTTTATAGCTAAAACGTTCTTAAAATAATAAGCATGAAGTTTTAAGATTATATTTCGTTAAAAAATATTATAGGGAAAGTGGTACTATCAAGTGTCAAGTGGATAACTTAAAAGGCTCTCGAGGTAATCGGAATTGATCTCAAGGACGTTCGCGCGAAAATCTTCCAACATTGCAATTTTTCTTAAACTTTCACCACTGCTAGTTTACAAGTTACTTATGTCAAAAATTAAATGTAAAAAAATTGGATGGGGATCCATTTGGATAAATTTGATTTCGTCACTCGGATATGATCTCTGCGGCTTCTGGCAACAAACTATTTTCAATGAATTGATGCAGGCCAACTTTCTCTGTCCCAATTTATTTGAGTGGGTCTATTGAACAAATATATTTCACTTTTAAAGTCCCTTAGAGTAAACCTGGTCTTATAAAGCAATTGGATTTGCAAATGTTCAAAACAGCAAAATGCTGCAAAATAAAACTGATTCGATCGCGCGTGGGAAGATAAAATGAAAAAATAATAAACTTCTAACATTTGAATTTGGCTCATTTTTTGTCAATCGGTAGAGGTTTATCCCAAAAGGTTATTTATCCCGAAAAAAATGGGGGGTCACCGACCGTTTAGAAAGCAAACTGCAAGCGAAGTTAACACAACGGCTAGCCGTGTTTGGAAAGTTTTCTCAGCGAGCGCGCTCATGCATGACGTTGCGTGGCGTTGCGACATAAACAATTTAAGGAGCCCCCCCCCCCCAAAAAAAAAAAAAAAAAATTTCTCCGGGCTGTTTCAGAGCCACCTTTCTTAACTTTTCGAAAATTTAAAAAAATTTCGAAAATTTAAGGTGGCTCTGAAACAGCTCTGGATATTTTTTTAACTTTGCCAAACGTTGTATCCTAGCATGCTGATCATTATTCAATGTTAATAAATGGGGGTCACTGGACTCGTTTAATTTTGAGTTACAAGCGCTTAGAGGGAAAATAAGGGTATTTTTAACAGGTTATACTGTTGCTATGGTTACCAGTGACGTCAAGAAAATCATCACAATTTGTTTATCAATGTTTGGGAACTGTTGTGAGCCTCCTTTTAAAAGTTTTTCCACTGTATAAATTTTTTTTATGTGAATGGTTTAAGAAATGCTAGAGCATTTAATTTCCTGCGCGATTTCTGTTTGATTTCTTAGTTATGGATTTTTTTTTCTGCCGTTTGGAATTCAGTTTCATTTTCGAGTCCATTTCTTTCATCATTGACAGTCATATGCGAAAGGAAAGGTTGAGAAGACTGGAAACAACAACTCTCTCCGTCCTGCTGTCTATGTCAAATCACAACAGCAGTAAAAGCTTAGTACGAGAAGGAACAAGAGAAATGTACGTTTTTAGGCCACATTTGAGATTTACTGTGAATTTGAGATTCACCAGAAACCCTTAAGGGTTGAAACGTGTAACTCCCTATGATCCGTATTGTACAAAGCCTTTGCACATTCGTTTCCAATAAGTACCATATTTGTCAAATCACGAGAAAAAAAATCAATCAAGATTGCAATACTTGAATTTAATTTCACAGCGCGAGCCAGCTCGTGCTAGCTGGCGTAATCTTGTTTTTGAACAAGCTTGGTTGAATAAAGATAAATTTGGTTAAATTCTCCTACTTTATCTTCGTCAAGTAGTCTGGAGAACTTCACGTGGATACACTTGATGAATTTTTTTAGTTTCTTTAGGAACTTTACGGCGCTTAGGTAGGAATTTAAGTAACTTACCGCAAAACCGAAAATGATGTTGCGGGTGTTCGCAAGCATTCGCGTACAAGGTTCTTAACAAAAGTAAATATTCAAACGCTGCGAACCCGCGTTACACGTTTCAACCCCTATGAGGTTCTGGTATCACTATACGATTGTTTTAGTCAGTGCCGCAATAACGGAGAGAACAATTAGGTGTACCATTGAAGTGGTACACAAAGAAAGAACCGCAGTTTCTCACTTGGACGTAGAAAGCCCATGCACCGTCGGACAACCAACAACAGTTTGAACGGTAATGAAAGCAGACACGCCTGGATACTGTGCCGTCAGCGACTGTAGGATGTTCGCCATTTAACCAGCCGGGTGCTGGAGTGCCACAATTGTGTTCAGGTGGACATGAAGTAGCCATTTTAGTGCCTGCAGCTCCTTGGAAACGGTACCAGCCAACATGATTAAGGTCACATTTGGACACAGTGCCGTCGTTAAAGGTTATCTTTCTGTCAGCGCTGGTCAGATTTTGATAGTTTTGACATTCTGAGGAACGAAGAGCAAAAGAAAGACAATGAAGTCCAGCGAGTCAAATGAGTCAGCAAATTAAATAGTGAAAATATAATAACAATCCGCGTGGCCTCGGGTCAATTCAGTAAAGCTTTTACGCCTGTAATTAACACGTTGGACCGTTGTTTTTACAAGCGCGCGCAAAATCAAGTTCAATAAACGCCGTTACTAGCCGGAGTTACAAACGTCCGACTAGTAGTTACAAGTGTAGCGCTATTTTGAAATTAAGCCAATTCAATGAATTTTTTTTACAGGAGTCCAAATTGTTTTTGTTGGCCTTGGCTTTAAAGCGAAAGCTTTCGGAAAATTTAAGACTTTGTATGGAGAAGTTTGGAGTAGTTTTGGCGGAGACTGTGCACGCGCGTGGCGTTCGGCTGTAGTGTTTCAGTTTTGTATGTTTGAATAATGTACTTGATGAGGACGGCATTAAATACTCGGACTCATAGTTCGAGCTGCACATCCACTTCGTTTATTTGGACTATTCCATCTATTCCACTTTATAGAAAGGGAGCCAGTTTGGAAAAAAAGTAACGCACATAGACTCATTTTACCTTCAGCAGAAACCGTGCAAGATTTTCCATCTCCTATGTAAGGATGGTTGCATGAACAACTGTAGGATCCTAAAGTGTTTGTACATGAAGCTAAACTGGAGCAGTCATGTACACCGCTGACACACTCATCAATATCTGCAAGCATTGAAAAAGAACCAGATATGTCACATTTCTATCAGTAGCTTAAGTATTACATTGCGCATCTCGTACTGCGCATAATTTTACGCGTGATTAGCGCGTGCACATTAAGAAAATGGCGGCTTTTTTTATACGGCTTGCTCGCAAATTGCAAGAGCGGTAAATTCTCGTTTTCTCGTAAACGAGTACCGGGCCCTATCATTTGTTTCTATTTTTTCTAAGTCTAGCAATCACCTTCTTTCTATAAAATGAAAGTGAAGACATTTCTATTGTAGAAAAATTAATAATCAGCGGAAATGTTGTCTTAGCCAGTACTCGTGATAATGTAATAGTGACCTCGAGATCACTACATGCTCGGAACAAGTTGAATCTGCGTCGATTGAAACTGCGTGCCTCTTTTAAAATAGCGAAACATTTAATAAATTGTTTCTTGAAGTCGATGTGGTACATCTTTAGTTATATTTCGCGTTTTGCCGTTTCTCCCTATTTTTTCTGCTCTCAACGTGAGAAGTGAACGAAAGCTGATATTGTAAGGAATTATGGGGTATATTAGAATAGCGTGCCCCCTCTTTTTAATTTAAAAAAAAGTGAACAACCAATAGGCAAAGTTTGAGCGAAAATCCATTGTCAGTTCTATTTCGATGAAATGACCTTAAAGACCCCCTTAAAATTGCACGGCTAGTACGACAACGCTTTGTATTGGACAAATCTAATTGGGTCTGGCCAAATAGTCTTTTACAGGGCCAGAACTGGAGTGTGGGATAAAACTTAACGGCTCTTGAAATTCAAATTTAAGTATGCAAGTAAATAATACGTAACATGACAGTCATGTAAGGTATAATTAGCATAAAATACAGCGACTAGGGTATAGTATGTGTAAACGTGGATTAAAAAATATATATACAAAAGATGAAACAAAAAGAAACAACAACAACAGACAATAATAATAGTAATAATAATAATAATAATAGTAATAATAATAATAATAATAATAATAATAATAATAACTGATAATAATAATAATAACGATAATGATAAAATAAAAATAAATAAATATTTTAAAGAATGCGACAAAAACTTTGCAAAACATGTTTCAATAGAAACCTCTGTCATCTTCAGTTGATTAATATGCAAAGCGTTGAAAGTTGAATAATAGGTAGACATGCAAAATGCTAATTACGATAAATAGTGACAGCAGAACGAACAAAAAACGTGACAATGTGAGAATTAAAACGATAATTTTAGATTTACACGGTGCAATTTTCAAACCAACAGAATTCTGAACATTTTCAGCTAAGGACCACGCCGCAGCTTTAACAGTGCTTTAAGGACGTTCGCGCGAAAATCTTCCAACATTGCAATTTTTCTTAAAATTTCACCAGAGCTAGTTTATTAGTTACTTTTATCAGAAATGTAAAAAAAAAGTGGGGGTCACCGACTTCGTTTCCGAGATACGATAAGCGAAAGAGGGCGCGTATTTGGATAAATTTCACTTCGTCACTCGATATGACCTCAGCGGCTTCGGGCGACAAAATATTTTAAATTAATTGATGTAGGCTAACTTTCTTTGTCTGAATTTATTTTAGTGGGTAAATTATACAAATATATTTCGGTTTTGAAGTCCCTTAAGGAAAATCTTGCCTTAAAGAATTGGATTTGCGAACACTCGAGACTGGAAAATGTGACTAATTTGGTCGCGCGCGAGGGGAGAAAATGAAAAAATAACAAAGTTCCAACATTGGAAATTCGCTCATTTTTTGTCAATCAGTAGAGATTTATCGGTTAAGGTGGTATATCCCGAAAAAAGTGGGGCTCACCGACCGTTTAAGAGAGGAAACTGCAAGCGAAGTTAACGCAACGGCTACCAACCCTATACGTGTTTGGAAAGTTTTCTCAGCGCGCGCGCTCGTGCATGACGTCGCGTGACGTTGCGACATGAATTACGTGCGCAGTAAGGATGCGCATAAACAATTAGCGCGAACGTCCTTAAATAACGTACCATCGCAACTTTTGCCATCTCCTGAAAATCCAGCTTTACATGTACAAGTGTACGATCCAGATGTATTGCTACAGACAGCATTGGCACCACAGCTATCAGAGTTCAAAGCACATTCGCCTGTACCTAAATATTGTCAATTAAGAGTTGTATCAGCTGAAACTTACTTCAGTTAGTAAGCATTTTTTAATAGCTAGCTCAGTTCTTTATAACAGTAGATAAGTTAAATACTTCACAAAGTTACACGAAGCATTAATGTCACGGCTACATTTGTCTATTATCTTGCTGGTACTGTTTGTTTCCTTTTCATCCAAGTTTGTTTGATCCTTTTTTTTTCTTCCAGGCTTGTTTGTTTGTTTTCTTTTCCCTGCCCTCTTTTCTCGTTGATCGATAATTGATTGGCAGCGCGTGATTTACTTTGTTTTTTCGCCATAGACTTTAGGCCAAGTAAAAAAAATACAAATGTTTCTCGTCCCCGCCCGCTTCATTTTCTGAGGCCGCCTCTCTTTTTTATTATTTGTTATTGGTAAAGTTGGAACGAACAAAAACTAACAGACATTACTTTCACTTTGTACCTAGTTGAAAATTCTGTAAGACATGGCTTTTGTCTACGTTTTAATAGAAATTAGACCTTGCAGGATTCATTTTGCAAGTTCGCTTCTGGAGAATTTGACGATGGAGGAAAAAAACATCGATATTCGAACAACGCAGGTAAGGATTACAACAAAATAATAAATAATATAGAAATCCGGACAAGAAACTTTTTTTTTCCTTGGCCTTATGTGCACGTTTTCGCTCAGTTATATCTGATTCAGAAATAGCAATAGCAGGAATTTCAGTGTTGTTTTTAAAAATATGAAAGTACGTATCTTGCAGAGGTGGCGGAGCGTGTCCCAAAAATACTCGGCAGGTTTTCATATTTAGAGCAACTCTTTTCCGTTCTTGCAACTTTTTGTTTTGTGAGCAGCTTCTAGATCGAAGATTTCTGAAGATTCTCCGATTGTTGTTTGAAGGCCCTACGAACGTTTCCGATCATTTTCAAACTTTTCCGAAGATTAACGAAGTTTTCTGAAGCCTTCCAAGAAAATTTGGAAGATGTTTGAACTCACTCACGAGACGGAATATCTCGACAAACCAATATTATGCTACGCACGCGATATTTTTCTGAGCCCCCCCCCCCACCAAATTTTTGTTGGGGGGGGGGGGGGCTACAGCCCCCCTTGCCCCCTGCTCCGTTGACTAAGTGTTGCTTGTTCTTACAGCACGGTTGTTGAAAAATCTTGATACACTGAGAGCAAAAATTAGGTATTTAAACTAACAGGTTTTCTCAACCTACCAGGTTTTGGTTTGATCTTTTCTTGTAACTCGCTGACCATTTCAGTAAGTTCTTTTATCTTTGAGCAGGCTAAAATACAAAAGTAAGCAATATTAAAATCGCATTAAAACTTGTTAGAATAGGATTAAGCACAACTGTGATGTGACACGTCAGCAAATGCAAAAAAAAAAATTCAAACTTACGCTCTGACCAATACATGTGACAAGTATCAATCTGTTATGTTTCCCTTGGGACCGGTGATCAAATTTGATAAAAAACATAAGATGATAAGATTCTGAATTTTCCCTTTTTTCACGGTCAGTCTTGGCAGCAAAATACAGTCACACAGCAAAGTCGGGAGCATTTGTTTCATATTACCCTTGTCACGAGGATTTTACGACTTTTCAGGTCAGAATTGTTGTGTATATTTACCTTTGCATTCCTCTAGTGCTTTTATCTTTTCTTCCTGTTCTTTCATCTTTGCGTTCAATTCTCTCACGGTTTTTTCTAATACTTTTGTCCTTTGTTTTAGCCCTCCTCCTTTCTTGGCCAGTACGGGTTTGACATCTTCCATTAGAACAATGAACAACAACAGACAAGGCAAAAGAACAATCTTCAGATGAGTGGCCATTTCTGTGGAACAACAACAACAAAAACGTTTTTAAACTGAGGTCTTGAGAACAGCAGACACGTAAAGATTTTTAAGAAAAAAGACAATTTTTTTAAGTTTGAAAGACATGTTTCGACAGAGCATCTGTCATTTTCAGTTAAATAATTTACAAAGCACAGAGAGTTGAATAATTTTTTGTCTACTTATTATTCAACTCTCTGTGCTTTGTAAACCATTCAACTGAAAATGACAGATGCTCTGTCGAAACATGTCTTTCAAACTTAAAAAAATTGTCGTTTTTCTTAAAAAAAAAAACGTTTCACATCGCAAGCGAACGCCATTTTCTTTTGAACGAGAGATTATAACACGCATAAGAATTTTACTTGCACTACTCACCCTGAATATGCGTCAATATGCACTGTGAAATAAAGGACGCTTTAGTTCCGAAGTAACCACTTTAGTTTTCAAACGGTCCAAACCTGCGAAGAATGAATATACGAACGATTAGCCAAACATCATGAAAATACTATACATCATCACATAATACAAGACACAGAAAAAAAGGAAAAAAAAGAGCAATAAAGCATACTTTGTATCTGGTTGCTCCAACACAATATAGTTCTGGAAATAAGCACTGGCGTTTAAGAGAACATCGTTAAGGATGAAGATGACATGTAGTTCTCCTATTGGTTGTTAGTGACATCACGAGATGTACCATTGGTTGCCTTGAAAATGCTCTGACTACTGACTACTAACTGTTGCTAAAGTGAAAATAATTACCTGGCAATTGTACCGGTGGGACAAAAATGTGATCTTGCCGAAGTCAAAAGGCAAGTCCGATGCAAAACTTTCCAAAATAAACGCTGGGCAGATGATTTCGGAACTAAAATGGCAAAAATGAAAGATAACAGCGGAACGTCTTGCGAGCAGTGTTGACCGCTTATTTTAGTTATTGCCTGCACTTCTAATGAATGATATATAATTTTGCACATGATGGTTGCCAAGAATAACTCTTTTCTAAACGCCAACAAGTCTGATACAATTCTTCAAAATGTTGCGTTATTCTCACATCACTATGCTTGAAAAAGTCGTCGTTAACGTCTGCTCCAAAAAATTAAACAATTTTGCTTCCTTCAGGCAGTAGCCTTAAAACGATTGCGTATTGTGCTGCGGAAAATTCTGAGATATTCTGATCTTATTTCTGCTCAGATAGATATTTTCTTCTGAAAATTATGCTAAGATATAGCTAATCTGCTCTCAATTCTAATCAGTGGTATCTGCCCTGCTCTCAATTCTTATTTTTAGACATAGCCTTTCTGCTGGAAATTCTGCCTGGATATAGATGTAGCTATTGTAGCCGACATTCTGCTTACATATTTTATTATCTGAGCAGAATGTCGAGTACAGCAGTTTCATCTGGGCAGAATTCCCAGCAGAAAAAATACAGTGGAACCCCGTTAAAAGGGTCACGCAAGAGTGTCCGTATTAAGCGGGCACTGAGAATTAACGTCACGGAAAAATTCTGTGTCCGAGCCAAGTGGCCAATACAGCCTGAGCTTACCCCGGTTCCTGTAGCATTAAGCGACTAGGATCATGCCACTGTATTACTAATAAAAATGCGTTTATTTTAAAAAGTTTTTATTTCTATCAGGGTGCATGTTGCACCCAGTCGTTACAAATGAAAATGTACGGCAACCTCGATGAGAGACGCTGGGAACGAGGTTGAATGTACGGTGCAAAGATAAGCAGTGACCGAAAAGTGTCCGTAAAGCGAGGCTAACTCTCAACTCTGTATGAAAACGTTTCTCTTGGGTCCCAGAAAGGTGTCCGTTGTCTGAATTAACGGATGTTCGTATTAAGCGGGTTAATGTAAGAGAAAGTGTATGAGCTCTTTGTCGGGACAAACGAAACTGTCCGTAATAAGGGGCTGTCTGTATTAAGCGGGGGTCCGTAAAGCGGGGTTTATGTCTTAAAAAAAACTGAGAGCAGAACAGAAGGAAGGAATGTCACAGAAAATTATGGGTCAAAATGTTGTTTTTGCTTATATTTTTCCCATAGTAAGGAGTAACTAAATGTGGCGTAGTTTGTTTTCGAAAATTAAAGACCGCTTCAATTTGGAGAAATCAAAAGTGACGATTTTCGTTGTCGGCGACTTCAAAACAGCCAAAATTTAACACGAAATCGACTGTTCACAAAACTTCGCTCGCATGTCAAAGACAAGAGGGTTGGGAAATTTTTTTTTCCAATGACTAGTTTATAGAGACTTTTATTTCTAGGTTGATGGGAAATTATCATCTCTGCGATAATCGATACGATACGGTTGTTATCGAGACTCGTTGAAGCGCTACTCGTTTCCCAGAAACAACCACTGATCCCTCTTGTGCGCATGGCACGTTCTTCGATCCTCTCAAGAGATCAGTTCGAAGTCAGGGGGCTTGGTAATGATCTACTTGAGAAGTACTCTAGCAGATGATCAAAATGGTAGTGTTATGGTGTACCGTAATTGTTTCACTTTTTTATTATTTTATTTTATTTTTTGTTATGTTATGTTATGTTATGTTATTTTCTACTTTACTAGATATCTTAATTAATTAATTAATTAAAGAATATGTAATTAAATTTAAGTAGCTTTTGCAACGACTACCAAATTCCTATGTAGTCATGCAATTAAAGCTTGTTGTTGTTGTTGATTTGATTTAGTGCCCTCCTTCCAATAATTAAATAAGCGCCACCTTTTGAATAAGCCCCCCCCCCCCCCACTTGGAATGTGTTTTTGTCAATAAGCGCCCCTATTCCAATAAGCGCCCACATTGTAATAAGTGCCCCCATTCTTATAAGCGCCCCTATTGTGGATAACTGCCCCAACTAGTACTGAAGTGATCGATGTCGAATGGATAACAACAACAAGCTTTATTTGCATGACTGTAAATTTGTTACAATATTGCAAAAGCGTAAACTTATTTAGTAATAATAATAATAAAAATAATAAAATAATAATATATAGTAAAAAACAGAAATAATTCATATAAAATTAATTACATTGATAGTATTTTGTTACGTAAATCAAAACAAGATGATATAAATTTAATCAATTGCATGGTCACAAAATGATCGGGAGAATTCATTAATTCTAAAATCAAGTCAGGCACTGGTAGTTGGCTGACATTTAAGATGATAGGCTGTATTGTCTTGTAAAAGTTATTTCTTATTGTTGCATATTTGGAACAATAAAAGAGAAAATGAATTTCATCTTCGGTTTTATTACAATCACAGACCGGGCAGAGCCTATTATGTCTGGGCGTATTGTTATATCTGCCTAGTTCGATCATTAACTTATGATTGCTAATACGTAATTTAGCTAATGTTCTCCTACCAGAAACTCTCCTAGTTAACTCTAGATAATTGGAGGTATCATATTCATTCTTAAAAGATCTATAAAATTCTAGTTTTTGAGAATGCTGTAGAGTATGCTGCCAATACGAAATATATTTCTGTTTCATTAACTGCAGAAACATTGTCACTTTTGCGGTGTCTACTAAATCAGGATTAAAATTACCAAAATTAAAATATTCGGATATCTTCATAAGATTAGAGTAAAAACTATTTTTACCAGCGGTGTGAAGTTCTAATGAAATTAGAAAAGACTGTCTAACAAAAGAATCCGGTTGCTTTTCTTGGAGATATATCAAATAATTGAGGATTCTTTGATTAATGGTGATAAGGAGAGGAAATCGACCAAGCTCAGCTCTACATGCAACATTAGAAGCCTTATTACTGACTTCAAGATAGCGTTTACAAAACTGTAGATGTGTTCTTTCAATTTGTGAACCATCCCAGGCCTTAAAATCAGATTTTACATAACCACCCCAAATTTCACTATTATAGAGCAGAATTGGAGATATCATTGCATCAAAGATTTTACAGGCAAGAGAAGGTTTCAATCTACTAAAATTTGTGTGTCTTCTCAAACTAAAAAGTGCATGAAGTCCTTTCTCTTTTAGGTGATCAAGTGAGATTTTAAAATTTCCTGTAGAAGATATTTTGGTTCCTAAATATGTGTAATCTTGTACAACATCAATTGTTTGATTTCCTATGTAAAATACATGTTCAGTACATTTTTTCGCACGTTTTTGAAAAACCATTATCTTGGTTTTTTTGGGATTTACGCTCAACATCCACGTGTTGCAGTATGTGTCTAATGTGTTAAGACAGTTTTGCAAACCTGTTTTGGAACGTGATAAAATAATTAAATCGTCGGCATATAGTAGAGCGTTTAATTTTGTACCGTTTGGTAGGACAAAAGGATCAGACAGAATATTTTCAAATGAGAACGGTAAATCGTTAATATAAAGGTTGAAAAGTAGTGGACTTAAAACGCAACCTTGTCGTACACCTCTCATATATTGAAAGGGTCGTGTCTGATACTGATCAATTTTTATCGAACAAGAAGACTTAGAATAAAGGCTTTTAATTAAATTGTAGAAGGATCCCCCTAAATTAATTTGCAATAACTCACTTAAAAGCCCATTATGCCAGACTGAGTCGAAAGCTTTTCTAAAATCGACAAAGCAGGCATAAATTTTGCCATTGTGATTATGGACGTACTTGTCTATCAAAGTTCGGAGTGTGAAAACATGGTCTGCTGTTCGATTGTTAGGCATGAAGCCGATCTGTGACTTGTGTAATATATGATTGGTGTTGAAATACTCGAGAAGCCTTTGATTTAAAATAGAACAAAACAGTTTACCCAGACAACTCGAAACGCAGATACCACGGTAATTTGACGGATCACTTCTTCCACCCGATTTATAAATTGGCGTTATGAGACCACCACACCATGTTTGAGGCATGGAACCTGAATTTAGAACTCCATTGAAAAGTTTGTGATATACGGGCATGAGGTCGTTGATACTTGCTTTAATCATTTCATTTTTAATTTTATCTGAATAAGAAGATTTGTTGTTCTTTAACTTTTTGGCAGCTTTTCGTATTTCAATTTCGGTAATCAAGTGATCTAATGGCCGAAATTGTTTTTTCCGGACTTCTTCTTCTTGAAGTTCGTTACAGATTTTCTCTTGAATGGGATTAAGTCGATCATTGGAGTGAAGAGATTCAAAATATCGCAGCCAATTTTCTTCTGACACTAAAGGAGTATCTTTTTTTTTAATAATGTCATCCATTGATTTTAAACATTTCCAAAAGTTAGCTGCATCTGAATTGTTAACAGCTTCCTCCAAGTTATGAAGCTTGCTATTACAATAGTCGTTCTTTTTAGATTTAAGTAAACTTTTGTATTGCATTAGAACGACGTGGTAATTTTCACGTAAAATTGAGTTCAGGGGGTCTCTGTGTTTTTGGTTTGCCAATTTCCTCAATTCATGTCTTTTTAATCTACATTCCCGATCAAACCATTTTTTGTTTGACGATGACTGGATACGCTTACGCTGTTTTGTGGTTTTAATCTTTAAACATTGTCTTGCAGTTGTGTTAAAAATATTTTCTACTTTATCAAGGGAAGTGTTAACATCGTTAATATGTGCTCTTTCGTCTATGTAATCTTGTATGAGAGTTTGGATAACTGGAGAGCGTAAAGCATCTCCAGTTATCCAAACTCTCATACAAGATTACATAGACGAAAGAGCACATATTAACGATGTTAACGATGGATAAACTCATGAAGATTCACCGTACCGTACACGCATACATTTTCTGCGAAAATGAACAAGTCTTTTAAAAGTAACAATTTGTTACTGTTAGTTTCTGTTATTGTTAGTTATTTTAATATTTACTTAAGTTTCGTTTTGAAAATTTGTTGTCCCGAATAAGCGCCCTGTCCCGAATATAAAGCGCCCTCCCTTGAGGTGCCGAAAGTAAATAAGCGCCCCAGGCGCTAATTAAAATCGAATCATTACGGTAGTAGAAGTTTTACAGATTCCTTCTTACACATTGGAAAACAACAAACGAAACTCTACCGGGAACATACCGTCTCTGAAAGCCGTACATCCACCTTAATGCTGTACCCAGGGTTCATACCCTTTTTCACAAACAAGTTTCCAGTACTTTTCCAGGGCTCAGATTGATTTTTCCAGGACTCCAAAATTCACGTCAACCCTTTCATTCCAAAGATCTCAATATTATTTATCCTTACTGTCTGCCATACATTTCTTATAATGTTACCAAAACTAACTTAGCTTTGAGAATTCAGTTGTTACTTGAGTTAACAGATTTCCAGAACTTTCCAGGACCCGTAAACTTTTTCCAGGACTTTTCAGTCCTGGAAAGCCGGTCTTGTACGAACCCTGTGTACCCCATTAGCTTTTTCTAACTCAACGTCTTTGTTGTAATTGTTGTAAGCATTAGCTACAATTTGAATGATTTGTTTTTTTTTGGGGAGGGGGAGGGGGCAACATAAAATAAAACGTTCAACCAAAAAAAAAATGTCACACATAACATTCACAGAGCCACTTTACTTTCAGAATTACTTCCAAGAGATAAAGCAATCTAATGTTATAATGTGGATGAAGTTACAGGTGGTAATAATACTGCAAAGTAAGCTTCAAACAACGACTTCTCCACCGATGGAGTCTGATTGTGTGTTGAGATCTTATTCTATTTCATCAAGGAAAAACATCTCGCAAACAGACAATTTGCTCAAGGCCTCTCTTCAAGATAGGCGAACTATAGGCTTTGGGTGGATTTTTTTCACATAATTTAAACATTAGCTGCCAGTTCAATGCAGCACAAGTAGATTCGTTCTACAACTGATTTGTGAAAAGTGAGATCATAAATTGGTAAGAGCTCCAAATAAGAGCTCTGACGTGCATGACTGGAGCTTTTATCGACGTGAGCTGCCGAGGCATGAGGGATTTAAGAGGCTCCGACGGAGAATATGGAGAATCGTTGGACAGGCTGGGAAAATCGAAAATCTTGAAACTTTGCCCGAAGAACACCTTTGGGGAACTATGTTCGAAAATATTATTGTCATCTTCTGGGAATTTATGGTTTTCGAGAAATTAAGAAAAAACGAAAATAACGGTTTTTAGCTCATTAAATATGCAAAAAATATGCGTAAAAATGGCAAAGTTCTCGATATTCCTATAAGAGCAATTTTCAATGCTTTGAATCGAAATAAACGTAGAATAATAGCTTTATCTTTCTTCTTTCAAGCAACAGGCACTTTTAATTTTTTCTAGCTATCTTAAGATTTTCATCGCCTTTTAAAATATTGCTCTATCAAGCACTTCGGGAAACGGCAAAAATTGAGAAACTTTAGAGGCCGAAAAAGCACCTTGATATGTCCGATAGCGAGTTAAACTAAACACTGTGCAAAAGCTCGATGTCTCTACTACTATAATATCAAATAAAAAATCTGGGTACTCGAGATTCACACCGATAAGAAACGAAAGTTCACGACGTATTCGTGCGTAATTTGCATATTCTTATTTTGAAAGACGTCCCCCGCTAAGAGATCTGCTTCGCTTTATTTCCATTTGGAAGAAATGATTTGCACAAAATAAAGCAAGTTTAAACTCGCTTTTATTTTTTTTTCGTCTTATGCCTATACTTAGGTTATATAGAGGTTCAGAAAGAAGAAAAGAGTAAAAATTATCGACTGAGTTCCTCATTGCGTGACCTGTGTCACGTGCATGTTCTGAAATTTTTTGTCAAAGATCGGAGGAAAGATTATTAGTTTGTTTAGATTCTGGCACTTCAAAATTTAAGAAGTAAACAGTTAGATCATTTCATTCACTTACCTGAAATTGGGAATGATATAAATATTTTATTTACTCACGTTACTTAAGTCAAAAATAGAACGCATGCATGTAGTAAGGAATTATTAATTAACTTGGAAGTTTACTTTTTAGTGTACATAAATGTACACAAATATTAAAACTGTCATGTACATATATCGCCGTTCTTCCGTTCAGTTGTCATGTATGGAATAAAATGCCAAAAGTTTCCTATCTTGTTTTACAATAACTATAAAAAAAGTCTTTGATCGTGCAAAATCCATTCATTCCGTCAGATCACAAAATTAAATTAAACTTTCCTTTGAGAGACCGAACACGTACACAGCGACAGGACATTTAACACGAAAGCAAGAACTTTCTCGGCTAAAATTCAAAACTATAATGTCCCTTTGCAGTTTTGCCTCTCTTGTTGGTGGGGCTTGTGGCCCAAGCCCACACAATCCAGAAGTTGTTCAATATGTAAATTTAAAAGACTGTGACCGTGATGTCAAAGCACATTTAAAGTATTGTAACATCTTGACCAATACGGACAGCATTGATAACGAAAAAAAATTGTTGCTTACCTGTGCAGGTAAGGTTAAATGAATATTTTTTTCTTGGAATCACACTACTGTATAACTAAACTGTGAATTGATACAAGCTGACCTATCCGATACATCTAGGGATTTTCGTAGGGCAAGAATGCCAAGAATACATGACGATTTGCCCAAAGCACAGAAATACGCTCGGTATTCGCTGGCGAACTGGGAAGACAAAATGTTCTGTACCAACTGAAGTTGCGGGTCACAAGTCCTCCTTTACCCGGGGTGACCGAGGAATAGATAGCAAGAAATCTTGGTTTGTGTTTAAAGAAACGGGCATGCTTGTTCCAGCAAGTTTAAGTTGCAATCCGTACGTTTTCATCCGAGCCATCCGCAGCCAAAGATGCGCGTAAACAGCTTAACAGCTTCAATGCTCTTATATATAAAATGGACTATTATTTTTAGGTTTCCTGCGACACAAATTTTAATTTCGGGCTGTTCAAAAATCTGGTAAAATCCGTGACATATATATAGTCGCTTTGGATAATTAGTTTAATTGTAGTCACTGACTTCTCATTCGCTAAGAGCCTAGAGTAAATTATAATTCTGGGAATCGACGCAACATACAGATTATTCACTAATCTTCTAACAGGTTAGTGAATAATCTGTAGGTTGCATTGATGTCCAGAATTAACTGAATACAAGAAAAGATTGCGAGACATGTGCATGTGACATTCCAACGTAATTTTATTAAAATGAGCCAATCAGAGGGAGATCGCTCGTCCTTCGCTCGAGCTCACGTGTCACTTCGTTCGCAGAATGGTAATTTCTAGCGGCTGCCGGCGTTGCAAGTTGCAAATAAAAATTGCGGACGTGTGACTCTCCTTCGTCAAATTGCAATGATTTTAGTCATCATCGCTGCGTTACAAGTTTTAAGGAAAATTGCCCCGTGAAACATGTCCTTAATCAGTAGGTTACGCCGATTCCCAGAATTAATTAACTGTAGGCTCTTATACACGTAAACAAATTAACGGCAAACAATTTCAACATTTGTGTCCTTCTCGTCTTCCGGCTGCTGGATGCTTTCTTCCTTAAGGTTTTCGTGGAACAGCTCCTTCGCAATTTTTGGTAGCTTCTTTTTGTTGTCCGTTTCTTTCTGTTTCACAAGTTTTTAAATTTTCATCGGTCGAATTGAAGAAGCGAATCAGTGAACCATGAATTCACTTCACTTTCATATAAAAGCAATTATTAATTCGGTTTTTGCTATAATTAGAATTATCAAGGTCTCCATTAGTGTTATCAGCACTTGTTTTGGCCTTGATTTGCAAAAGCCTCATCCGTACGGACTGAGTGATACGAAGGTTTAAAGGATCTCAGCTAGCCGATGGATGCAAATGTATGTCAAGTTAGATTGGAGATTGTACGCTTTGATATTTTTCCAAGCAGTTTTTCCATTTTCACGGAATGAATAATTTTTGTGGCTGTTTTATACAGGATACAAAACTTCAAAACTCTCCTCAAGTTAACGGCAATAACATGAAATCTTAGCTTTGAGTAAAACTTAAAGGTCAAACTTGCCGGAAACTTGAACTTGATATTGCTATAACTTGATATTATCTTAAGCAAGGATTGTAAATATCAACATACCGCAAGCCTTCCCTTTTTTAGTAAGAAAACGGACGTTTGCGACTAAGTGCCTTAAACTAATAGTAATACCATGCTCTAAATAGTGGAAGTTTTAAAGCATAAAGAAGTTAGTTTATACTTTTGTTGAATTGTTAATAAAAATATATTAATAGCGTGACGCGGGTCACGTAATGGCGACTACTCTCAATCTAATTTGTAAATTTATATTCGGTAAATGTTAACAGAATGTTAGCGCAAACCAAGATTGATATAGAACAGAATAAAAAACACGCTATGATGTCTATTTCTTGAAAATCGTAGCCTACAAATGGAAATAAAACAGACCAGAACAGTCAACGGAGGACGTCTTTATAAAATAGCATTATGCAAATTAGACACGAGTACGTCCTGAACTTGCGTTTCTTATCGGTGTGAATCTCGAGTACCCAGATTTTTTATTTGATATTATAATAGTAGAGACATCGAGCTTTTGCACAGTGTTTAGTTTGACTCGCTATCGGACATATCAAGGTGCTTTTTCGGCCTCTAAAGTTTCTCAACTTTTGCCGTTTCCCGAAGTGCTTGATAGAGCAATATTTTAAAAGGCGATGAAAATCTTAAAATAGCTAGAAAAAATTAAAAGTGTATGTTGCTTGAAAGAAGAAAGATAAAGCTATTATTCTACGTTTATTTCGATTCAAAGCATTGAAAATTGCTCTTATAGGAATATCGAGAACTTTGCCATTTTTACGTATATTTTTTGCATATTTAATGAGCTAAAAACCGTTATTTTCGTTTTTTCTTAATTTCTCGAAAACCAAAAATTCCCAGAAGATGACAATAATATTTTCGAACATAGTTCCCCAAAGGTGTTCTTCAGGCAAAGTTTCAAGATTTTCGATTTTCCCAGCCTGTCCAACGATTCTCCATATTCTCCGTCGGAGCCTCTTAAGGGTTCCGGCTTCCAGAAGATGTCATGATCAAGTTAATTAAAATGCGAAGGTCAGTTCGTGCTTATATTGATATTCAATAATGTGTATAAATAAAGGATGTCTAAAAAGGAATATATAACATGACAACAAAATGGCAATTTCGGTCTGACTAGGCGTTAAGCATTGATATATAACGATCTATTACTTGATATATAACGAGGGGGGGGGGGGGGGGAGTAAATAGATGTACGCAAATCTGCCGATTCGTGATACGTTATGGTCAAATTCGTCAATCTACCGCTATTTTCGTTCAAATCCAAATACGCATTATCGCATTGCCATCCGAGTACGCATGGCAACGGTCATAAGATGTTGTTTTTTATGCCATTTTAAGTTTCGTTTCATTGATTGTTTTTGTGACAATTCCGCCAACATACCGTCACAGACTGAACTCGAACTGCGTTTAGTATCCACGATCCGAACTTCCTGACATTAAGAGTCCGAAATACAGGCCAAAATTCTTAGCTAATCTTCGTTCTGTTGTATATTTGAAATCCGCAAATCTGCTCAATGTATCACAAAAATCCACAATCCTAGCCGTCGATCTGCGAACCTATTCATCCACCTCTATAACAGTGGTAAGAATGTAAAGACTAAAGTCATTTTACTCCTTTTTTGCAGAAGTAACAAACATTACTAAGACACGTCGTGCAAATTTCGTCCATAGTTTTCACCTTTCTCTTGGTCAACATCAAGATTGCGAAATTTGTCAGTTCTGCTTCTTTTTTCTTCTTGGATAGGACGCAGAAGCACTTATTGCCACTCATTAGTTTTGCCAATCCATCGCGAACTTTCAAATAGGAACTTACCAATCTCGAGCCCAGAGTCCATCGGTCAGCGGTAGGTCCCGGCGACCTACCGCTGACTGAGGAGCTTGGAACTCTCTGGGCTCGTTCACAGCGGTCAAACGCAAAAAATGACTTCACGTCCGGTCCTCGCTGCCTCGAACTTTTATAACAATTTGACTCGAAAGTGGGCAAACTTTTGTAAGAAATTGCTATAGAAATAGTACAGCGAAAGAGAAAATTTCATGCTGGGAAACTCAGTGGAGATCAATCAAATTTCCCATCCATAGAGCAGTTTTCAATTGAGTGTCGTAAAACCAAAACCAAAGTAATTACTCTGACCAATCACAAAGGACACAGACAATCCAATGAACCAATCAAAACTCGAAGCAAATACATGTAGCTGGCACGAAGCGCGGGAAAACGTGCGCGAGCGAGTCACGATTGGTTTTGGTTTTAGTTCTGATTGGCTGAGAAAGTGGCGCGAGATTTTTAAGCCAATCACTAAGCGTAGTAATGCAAAACCAAAGCAAACGCAATTTAGGGGCTGTTTACAAGCAGGTAGGGTAACCCTAGTGCTAGGGTTACCCTAGCATTAGGGTTACCCTAGCGCTCCCACATTTCTTCTTTTTTTCATCGACGTGTTTACAAGGCAGCTAGGGTTATCCTAGCACTAGGGCAACCCTAGCTGAGCGCTAGGGTTACCCTAGCGCAAGGGTAACCCTAGCGCCTTGTAAACGCTCTGCTAGGGATAACTCGCCTGCCCGGGACAACTTTATTTTGGCTCCAAGAAGCTAAATATCTTCAAAAATACCGACAAAAACAGCGAATTGTGACCAAGAAACATCGTGTTCAATCACAATTTGTCGTATTTTTGCACTGGAACGGAATTATTTTCGAATAACAGTTTCTTACGACAAAAGTTTACAAGGTTAACTGAAGGGTAATCGGTGTAAGTTGGCCCGGGTAGTAGGGTTACCCTACCTGCGAATTTTTGCTTGTAAACCCGGGCTATCTTCTAACCCTCTTGCTAGGGTAACCCTAGCACTAGGGTTACCCTACCTGCTTGTAAACAGGCCCTTACTTTCGACACTCAAGTGAAAACCGCTCTAAGCTGCGTATAAAACTTAACTTTCCAGGGAAGGCGTTTACTTTTAGGCAAAAGCTTTCGGAAAATTTAAGACTTTGTATGTGGAACTTTGGCGGGAATTGCGCAGGAACCGCGCACGCGCGCGACGTTTGACCGCTGTGTGCTGGGCTCGAGATTGGGACATTTCCAGAGTCCGCGTTTTTGTGCTGACCAAAACAAAGATTGATGACGTCACCCTTAGCGATTTCCTAAAATTAATAATAGCCCACCAGTCTAAATGCAACTTTAGCTAGTTTTAAAGCAGTACATGGGATAGCGCCCAACGGCTAGAAAAATCTGTAAACTTGCTTGTCGTAAAACAGCAAAAAGTATTAGATGAGATTTAATGAAAGCCTAAAATTAGATATTCCACGCGGCCAATTGTTATCTACTCTAGGAGCTAAAGCTTGTCAACAGTTTTCCCAGGGAAAAAAGTCACATTAAATCTTTGTCGATTTTTAACCTACCGTTAGGACACGTCTTTTTAGACGTGCGTTTTAACTCGAAGGCTGTAGTTCTATTGTTGTATTTCATAAGGTTGTAAATTTTGTATGTGTATTATCATTTTTATCGTTCATCTTTTTTGCCATGTAAAGCGCATTTAATCATTCTTTGTGAAACTTGCCCTATAGGAATCATCATCTCCATAACTATTTAAAAGAAACCTTGTGCGTCTGGCTTACAGCTTCCTGGCAAGACGGTGGACGAGGTTCCGTTTTGTAGGGGGGGGGGGGGGATTGTTTATTCCCGCTACTGGCAGAGGTGCATTAAGCGGCGGTACCTTTAGGTGGGGGAAAAATGCAGGTCAGGCATTTAGACTGTTAGACGGGCAATGCGTGCTAACGTTTCCGAGGTGTGCATGAACAAGTGGGTTGCCTGTTGCTTAAGTCGACATCTCTGACGTTGGTTGCCCTGCGCAGGTGTCTCCAAAATCCAGCCTTCTCGGCGGTTCCACCTCGAGCTCTCCTGATGGCGTTGTATTCTTGTAGACTTTTTTCTTCAAGACGTAGTGGATCTTTGCCGTCTTAGCTTTGAATAGCCAGCGGTAAGGCCAAGACATATGCAAGAAGGTGGCGATCCAGAAGAAACGTGGCCGCATCCAAAAGGGCTTCACACTCCTGTCTGCGTAAGCACAGAACTGCTTATCCACCCCGGGAACTTCTTTAATCCATTTGTACCGAGTGTAGCTGTCCCGGTGATCATTTCTTTCCATCATTTCGGTCGCTTTTCTATCATAATAATCCACCGTAGCCTGGTCACCGAATTGGATTCTTGTGTCGATCTGGACACGAATTAGAGCTGCGTTTCTCAGTGCATTGGGCATCTCTTTCTCGGAAACATCATCCCATGAATCGAAGGAGAACACTTTTCGGTCTACAAAAGTCACATTTCGACGTGCTCGTATAATTTCCCCGAAATGAAAGCATTCCACAATCATGTTAATTTTCGGTGGGAGCTCGTGCAATGTCTCCAAAGCCCTCTTGTATTTTCTGATGTTTTTAAGGTATTGCAGCTCCTGACAGTTGCAGCTCCCGTACAGGACGCTCAAATAAGATTGAAAAAGCATTGCAAAAGCGAGGGCCCTCAATCTCTCTTGAGACGCAACATAACTATAAATTAGATAGGCGAGCCACAGGTAAAATGACAAATACAAAAACTTGGAGCATTCTTTGCATATTCTTGTCAATACTTTGCATACGGGTATTCCTGCACTGTATGTATCTCTGGCAAGTTCCTCGACTCTAGATCTGTACTGGTCTTCTTCTTCTTCGTCCTCGTTAGCCTTTTTGCACCGCCTCATGAAGTAGGTAAAGCAAGGAATAATCAAAAGTAGCAAGAAATACAGTATTACCACAACTTGCTCTGGGGTTGTCCAGGAATTGTCCGGAGAAGGCGTCGTAGACGTAGTCCCTTCTATTTCTTTTCCTTTACATTTCGACCCTTGTCCACTCCAGAACGAATTGTCATCGCTGTCCACACACACGTAAAACCTTGTAGATGGATGTGGACCTCTACAGAATGTCATGCCTAGGCTCCCTGGTCTTTTTTCCAGGTATTTAAAAACCAGCTCTGTACCGGTTTCGGCGTGTGGCGTGGAGTACTGTTTGTTGACGGAACATCTTGTTCCCGTAAAGCCGGAAGTGCAGAGACAGAGCGTTTCGTTACCGGAAGTAACACAAGTGGCTCTTTTGTCGTGCGTGGCACACGGATTTGATGGACAAATGTTTGTCATTGAAGTCACACCCCCACATAACACTCTCACACTGGGTATGTCACGCCATCCAACTAACCGTTGCGACCAAGTCTTCGTGATGTATTCAGGTCTCAGGGCCAAATCCTTAACTCTCAAGATAACGTTTTTGTCTGAACTACTCGGTCTATACGATTCACTTATCACCCAGTAGGTGTCTACGTACTGCAGATACCATGACACATTGCTGTGCCTATAGACAGGACGAAGATTGCGAAACAAACCCTCAACTCGATAGAAATAGTCTTTTGTGGGATCGTTCAAAACTGTTACCGTTTATGTCGTCGATTCTCTTGTTCAAGTAAACTCTGCTCGCGTTATAAATACATTCTCTAAAATCTTCGTCTACACACACGGCTTTGATCAGCGGAGAAGAAGCATTTAAAGGCACATTGGGGTAAGTCTGATCGCGACTGTCGAAGTACTGCCACTGTTGAACAAGTCTACTAAACACATCACTTCTGTTTAAAGTCCCGGAGCTAAGCCAAGACAAGGGATCGCTAGAAAGTCTAGCATTCACGCCAAAGTCGTTTAAAAAGGAGCCTCCTGTACTCTTTCCGATTACCAAAAGTTTGTTGCCTTTCTTGTCGATGTGATAATGCAGTCCCAAGTCACTGTCGCCCTCTCGGTGGTACACAGGAAAACTATTGTAGTTGTCATTCTGCTTGATGTAAACACCTTCCATCATTTTGTACGGCATGGTCTCTTCGTTGAGGTTTTGAAAAAAAACCTCGGACATAGCGTCCTAGAACTTGTAAACACGAGCTGTGTGCTAATTAGCACAAAGCAAAAGAGGAGGTTCGATGACATGTTTACACTTGTATGAAAACTTTGTGCTGCAACTTTTTGTGCTTGTTGGGAGTGAACTGTAGAATGTCGTGGAAATGCTTAATTAACTTCGTATATCGCAACGGTGTAACGTGCTGACATTCACAACAGTCAGTATTGTCACAGCCAGGCAGATACGCACGTGGAGGCGGACATTGGGGTTTGCGGTACTACGGTATTGGCCAAATTTTCATGCGGTATTTCGGTAATTTTAATCTCGAATTGCAGTATTGCGGTGTTCTCCAAACCTGCGGGATGCGTTTTCTTAGCGTTTTGGTCGACGATAGTCGGTATAAAAGCTTATCTTTCGCATTTTCCGACCAGAATAAGGTACAACATTGAAAAAAGGGAGGGTGGGGGGCGGAGGGGGGGGGGGGAACTTAACTCCTGACTCGTCCCCATTCGTCTTCATACAGCGCAGGGAGAGATGGATACCGAAAAGGGAACGTGCTATAGAAGACGACTGGGGACGGGTCAGACTAAACCCACTTTTCAACAAGATCAAGAAGCCACTGAAAATGTAGCTTTAAACAAGGTGGTTAATATTTAACTCTTTTTTGACTGACAAGCCATTAGAAGGACCCAGTAGCGTTAAAAATGTTTCCTTTCGTTGTTGTTCAACAAGAAGTGCGTTATGTTGATATACGATACTCGGCCGTATTAAAGTATTACAGGACAAAGGCGCTTTGATCGCTTTTGAAGAATTTGAAGGTAGAGATGTCAGAGTAGAGATGCTTTCTTCGTACTACTAAAACTCACAAAATAAAACGTGCCCCTGTTATTTATGTCTCTTACTGGTCATTACTAACTGCCCAGCAGTTTTATTTTGCTCTGTGGTCTAAGCGAGGCTTCTTTGTTGAGTTAAAAACGTTGAAAAAGCGTATAACGCACGTAATTTTAATCCCTCAAGTGGCACGTAATTTAAAACATTTCCTCCGTCCCATTCCCCTTTTCTCGATCGACGTGACCTTCAATGCTCTACACTACCGACAAAAAATGAAACAAGAAGCTACTGAAAATAACCTTAAACAGGGTGGTTAATGTTTAACCACTTCTTTGGCTAACAAGAATGCCTAAGGCTTTTGGATGGACAATTAGCATTTATTTTTCTATTTGTTGCTGTTCATCAAGGACTGCGTTATGTTGAAGCGTGACATCTGATTTACGATACTCGGCCGTCAGTACTAAAGGTCAAATGCGCTTTGATCGCTTTTGAAGACTTTGAAGGTAGAGATTCTAGGATTGTTTTCTTTCTATTGGTCTCTACTATTAAAACTCAAAAAATAAAACGTGTCCCTTTCATTTATATCTTGGAAGTAGTCATTTCTAACTGCCCAGCACTTCTATTTTGCTCTGTGGTCTAAGCGAGGATTCCTTGTTGAGTTAAACACGTTGGAAAACGCGTATAACGCACGTAATTTAAATCCTTCAAGTGACAAGTAATTTAAAACATTTCCTTTGTCCCATTCCCCTTCCCCATCGAGGCAATTTCAAGTGCGTGATGAAAGATGACCAGTTTTAATTAAGCTAATCAGCATATAAAACCTTCATGCCCTACCGACACACACACAAAAAAAAAAACAAGAAGCTACTGATAATAGCTTTAAACCAGGTGGTTAATATTTAACCGCGTTTTTAGCTAACAAGAAAGCCTAAGGCTTTTAGACGGACCCAGTAGCGTTATATTTCCTTTTGTTGTTGTTCAAGAAGACGTGCGTTATGTTGAAGCGTGACATCCGATATACGATACTCGGCCGTCAAAGGCACTTTGATCGCTTTTGAAGACTTTGAAGGTAGACATGTCAGAGCTGTTTTCTTTCTACTACTAAATTAAAACTCATGATCATAAAATATAACGTTTCTCTTTCGTTTAAATCTCATACTGGTCATTTCTAACTACCCGGTTGCCTGCCATACGGAGGTTGAGCCCGCAATACGAGCGGCGGGCAAAACTGAGTTTTCCTACGTCATCGCTTCAAACATAAAGTGACACGTCACTTTCGACTAAATGAAGTATATTATGTCGAATTGCTATTTAGGCCCCGTCCACACTGACCCGGGTAAATTTGAAAACACATCTTTTTTTCTCCGGTTAGGCCAACCGTCCACACTGAATCGGCGTTTTCGGTCACCGAAAACGGAGCTTTTCAAAAACGCTCACCAATGAGCGTTTGGACTTAGAGCGTGAAATAGTGTATTTTTATATTTTATTGTAAATAATTTTACAGGGCCACTGGTTTTTTAGTATTTTTTATGTTATTTTAGTGCTACCCTCGTTAAATAAAGACTTTACTTTTACTTTTACTTACTAATGAAGTGTATCGTTTTCAAATTTACCCGGGTTAATGTGGGCGGAAAACATTTTACGCGGCGTTTTCAAATTTCTCCGTTTTCAAATTTACCCGGGTCAGTGTGGACGGGGCCTTATTTTTCGCGACTCGAGAGGACTCTAAAGCCGTCTATTTCTCCGACGTCAATAAAATTAAATCCCAACACAAATCTTTTTCCTGCCTTTCTGGAACTAACCTCACCGATGTTGAACTTCATTTAACGAATGGCATTCTAAAACGTTGAAACACTCACAGCGAAAAAGCTGGTAAGTGAACGCGTCGTCGATTGCCGGTCAGCTGAATTTTGGCGGCACTGCTTTTTTTTTGGTGGTTTGGCCATCCCAAAAAAATGTTTCGTTTCCCATCGCCCCGTCTCTTGTGATGGTGGGTCGGTCGGTCGGGCAAAAAAAAAAAAAAGGAATGAACACTTGAAGGGTGCTGGGTTCCAGAAAAGGCCGGGCTGCTAAGTAAGTAGCCTGATTACCAAGTCAACTCGAAAACATGGTCTTTTCGTTCGTTATTCCTTAAAAGTCTTTAAATAACGTAGTATCGATGTTTATTAAAGATAAAGACATCACATCATACCAATTGTTGTTAATAAAACAACTTCGTGTGCTTTTTTTTTTTTACTTTTCGAAAAAAATGGGTCGGTCGGGCGATGGGAAACGAAACATTTTATTGGGATGGCCTAATTGGACTTTTAACAAATTATGTGAAATTCGCCATCTGATCTGTAAGGTATGTGTACACCTGAAGGGGATTCCTCCGATTTGAGGACGACAGAAGTGGACAAAATAGGTTGGCTAGTACCTCGACTAAAAAAATGCCAGGCTTTCTTTAGCATAATTGTCAATTTTCCGCCGCTGCTCGTCCACTAGAAATCACGAAAATTTCCATCCCTGAAGATATCAAACTACAAATAAACGATTTTAAACGATGTGCAAATTCGGCGTGAAAAAGCAGTTACAATAACTCTATAGCAAGCAGGACAACTGAAGAAGAAATGAAGTGAAAATAAATACTTTTTTGGATAATAAAAATTACTTCAACTGAAAAGTTTACAACTTTTAACTGGTGTGCTATAATTATAAAGTCACCTACTACGATTAGGCAGCCTCTGTCAGTATCAGTCAAAACCAGTTGAATCCAGTTTTGAGAGGTCACTGGGGAAAAAAGTTTGTGGAGAAAACTGGCCCTAAGGTATAGGTAAGAGAATAAATAACAGTGGCTGTTTCACTAAGGTATCAGAACACCTTGACACAAAATATTAATACTGTTTAAAAAATAACTGAAATTTATGGTGTGCTATTAAGGGACCAGGGTCTGTGCTTTTTCAACTAAGATACTGAATTCAGTGATCAACAATGTTTTAACAGTGCTAATCAGTTACAACACCAAAATATAGCACCTGTTTCTGATGAAGCAGCATTTAAGTGCTCCGCATAATCTAGTAACTAAGAAAACCACGAAAATATTGCACATTAAATCTCAGAATCAAGCACTGTTAACAGATCTTCACATAAGGGTTTCTAAACTCTTTTAGTAGCAACTATCAACTTACAGAACTACAAATTCTGAAACCATTAAGCTTTTTTGCAACTGGATTACATTACATTTAACAGCCCCTTAATAAGGACTTCCTAGTATTTAATGAGTCTTTAATGAGAATGAATCTTTATAGTCCTAAACGAAATTAAAAGCTCTTGCCAAATGAAATGAGACAAAACATAGCAATTCACAGCAAAATTATTACAATCCTTAAACTGGAGAAGCCTGACTCTAGTTTAAGTTCAACAATTGAAAAGTTGATTTAAAAAGTTTAATTAAGTAAATTTCACTCTAAAAGATTTATCTTTTCCTAAAGTTAGGATTTCAATAATACATAGAATTTACATGCAGTCACAAAAACAAAACAGATTTTCTAATTCCGTAATAATTTACTACACTGAAGATACTATATTTACAAATTAAACAAATCAAAGTTTCTACACTACAGTTTCTACCTGACAAGACCAGTCTACCCGAAATGCTACAACGGTATGAAAGGCATCCAAATCTAGCGAAGGCCCTAAACCTTGAAAATCTAGACTTCAGCATGTCTTTTACTATTCATGACTTCAGTTATAGCGTTATGACAGCTGCGAATTGAATCTCCACAGGAACAAACCAGTAGTACTCTACCCAACGCTGGTTAGAGTGGCATGTAATCGGTGGGGGGGGGGGGGGGTGGGGGGGGCGAACACTTCACCGCGCCTGGCACTTTTTTCGTATCATAATCAAAGCCGAAAATTTGACGCCACATCCGGTCAAAAATGAGCCAAAATGTCGAGCGCCTCGTCTCGAAAAATCGTCAAAAATAACTTTAAAGTAGACGTGTTTGTTACGCTTGTTTGGAGCGGACAACTTCGTGTAATTTTGGACTATGCAATCGAGGTAGCAGGTTCTTATGATAACGAAACGATTTGCTGAGAAAAAAGAAAAACTTAACGATTTAATGATACCTAAACGTTTTTTTTTGATAGCCAGGCTTGAAATTCAGCCTTTCTGTTTCTGTAAAGCTCGTAACAAGGTGTAATTCATGGCGACTTAAGGTACTTCTACAGGATGGCGGAGTTCTATTTGGGAAGCTTAAAAACGACCCAGAAACGACAACCGGAAATACGCCTGCGTTCGCAGGCCAAACGACCTTGAGGTGCCAAACAGATAAATGAATCTAAAATCCGTGACATTCAATAAGGCGAGATGAAAATTGACACTGGTGACTTCATTATTTTAATCACACGTTATGAGAGAATCCGGTTTGAATTGAGTTTGGCTGCCAATCTTACTTGAACTGTATGCATTTTTGATGCCCCAAGCAAGATTTGTTCTTCTGCGCATGCGTTCATCCCATACCAGTTCATCGTCGTTATTTGTCCTCAGTTTTGTAGAAAAACTATTTCTTTTGCCGACATCTTTCCACAAATAATTGAAGCAATTTTCCTACAACTTCCTCAAATGCATACACTTGCATGCCTGAAAACAAGAAATCGACATTTCCACTTTGGGCTACTATTAACTTCACTCAGTCGCACTTTTCAGTAAGCACGAGATGTTTCTAATGGAAACTAGCTCTGTCACCCCTGGCAACAGCAGAGTTTTAACGGTAAAACTTGGACGCGAAGCTTTCTTCGTTGCATACACAACTGATAGAGCAGTTTTCAATTGAGTGTCGTAAAACCAAAACCAAAGTAATTACTCAGACACAGACAATGCAGTGAACCAATCAAAACTCTAAGCAAATACATGTAGCTGGCACGAAGCGCGGGAAAACGTGCGCGAGCGAGTCACAATTGGTTTTGGTTTTAGTTCTGACTGGCTGAGAAAGTGGCGCGAGATTTTTAAGCCAATCACTGAGCGTAATAATGCAAAACCAAAGCAAACGCAATTTACTTTCGACACTCAAGTGAAAACCGCTCTAAGCGTAGTAATTATGATTGACGGCAGCGAAAAACGCAATTGTTCGTTGGAGATGAATTTCAATCAGAGTTCGCATATCACTGAAAACCGCAATAACTTGAGGCGAATTGCGGTTGTTTCGCCAACGAGTTGTTTAGCCAACGACCCGTTCGCCAACGTCCTAAGTTGTTTCGCCAAAGGCTTAAGTCGCTTCGCCAACGTACTTCTGGTCAAATTCGCCAACGTCAAATATTCAGTACTGATCGAAAAAAAGCTTTTCACTGATGTTTGTAATGCAATCCGACCTGATCCTAATATCCCAAGAAATTTTCAGTCACTGTCAGTTTCGCTTGACTGACCCTCAATCAATGCCCGATTCCCTCTATAGCGCGCGCCTGCAGGGAATCACGGTAGTTGTATTCATCAAACCATGCGCGAGACTTATTAGCAACGATGCACGTTGCTGAGTCTCGCGCATGGTTTGATGAATACAACTACCGTGATTCCCTGCAGGCGCGCGCTATAGAGGGAATCGGGTATTTGCATGTTGTTGATATTTTACAACTTTTGGTCCTCAGCTGTCACGCGTTTTTTGTCGCCCTTCAGTGGGAGTCTGGAACCGGTTATTTATCTTTGCTCCCATCTCCCCTGGGGTTAGATTTGTCCTTTTATGCCAAGACCAATCTGGAGACTGTTTTTCCATTTATTAAGCTTGACTGAGTTTTCACATCGCAAGACCTTGATATATTTAAAATGCAATGAAAGAGAGACTGTTGTAGAACTGAGAAAAATTATTGTCGATCTCAAACCTCCCCATCGGAGTGGACACAGTAAGCCCGCGTTTGCGCGGGAGAAATTTAATACCTGGTCAAACGATTCGAATACAGGATTCTTGTCGGTACGAGGATAACCCGAACAGAGCTGTGTGTTTTCTGGAACAGATCAAGAACAGATCTCCATGAGCTGAAAAAACAAACTTTAATCACTAAAGCTAAATGTCGCCATGGTAAACTTTCGAGGATTCTCCCTGCCCAAAGAAAAGGACTCGAACGACGATCGAGCGGACTCGGATGGCGAAAGTGAAAGTGACAATGACGATTTCGAAAACCCCGATTACCGCGATATTATTCAGATCGCCAGTGGAAAATATCAGTCCTACACCCCGTCGAAACTCCGATACGTCGCAGAAAGGCTGCAAGAACTAGAGGAACGGAATGGAAGGTTTATTTTGAAGCAGGAAAAGGTTGTGCGCGCTCGGTTTGACAGCATGTTCACTCAGCCATGGTGGATGGTCGAGGTAATGGAAATCAACACGGGTTCGAGAACGCAGCGGACTGAAAAGATTCCTTCGTACAGCATTCGATGCGACGACGGGGTCGATAAATCGCTGTTATCGTTGTTCCTGACGCAAGGATGCTGTGTAAATGAACAACATGTTGCTTCGTTCTTGGAATTCATCGAAGGCAGAAATTTGAGGCCGACGTTTGTGGATCTGCTGGAGAACTTGAGGGAATTCGCGAGCAGCAGTGAAATCAACAGCGAAATTGCTGGCCAGATTCGAACAAGCTTTGCTTCCAGACGTAAGTGTATGGCGTACTTTTGTTTTTATATACGTTAATTTTAGCTGCTTTGTTGTCTGAAATTTGGAAAAACAGTCACGTCACGCAAGTCACGCAAGCCTCTGCATATATGAATGGACAAGATGGCGTGATTTACGGCCAATTTGCAAAACCCTAATTCTAGCTCAAAAGACCACAGGCGGCCCAAGTTCACTACGTGAATTAATTATTCATTTATGGGCTGCCTGTGATAAGACACTAAAAAAATGCAATGCAATTCTATCCCCAACCAACCCCTTTGATATTGACTTTCCCTAAAAGTATTGTGGAATAATTATTGCAAGCAGCAAATCTGTGAAGGTCTATTATTATAGGTGCTCATACACTCTGCAAACCGCCATATTTTGTTCTTCCTAGACCGCAGCTGCTTTCATTTTTTCGTAAAGCCTGAATCTGCCATTGTGGCAGAACAAGTTTCATCATAACAAATCTTTTAACAGTACTTTGCAAATTCTTTATAATGCTTTAGCTCAATAATCAATATTTCTCTTCACAAATTAAGACTACAGGATCTTAAGAACACAGGGGCACCCAACGACCATTTTCGGTGAATATCTGTTCGGAGAAGGAAAGGTTGCCTATAATTTTCGATATCTCGAGAATGCCTATAAATTTCTAGACCATTGTTTCACTCAGCTAAAAATTTCGGAGTTTTTTTAAATTATTTCCTAAGTTTTTCGGAACTAGCAGCGTTTTCACGTTTCCACTTTTACTCCTAGAATCTTCTAATAGTATATCCCTTCCAACCAGTATTATTTTCGGGTAGAATAAGCGAAAATAAAGAAAAGGAAAAAACACGATAACCAACTCTGCCAACTGCGCGCAAATGAATCAGATAAATTGCCAAATTCACCAACGAAAAGGCTATCAACTGACCTAATTAAAGCACCATGCCAGTTGCCATACGAAAATCTGCATACTATCTCCTACTCAAATTTTAAAGGCTCGTCTGAAAAGGATGTCAACCTGCTGCGATTAGGCTCGATCAATGGATAAATAAAGGTGGTATGTATAAATGTATGTGCATAAGTGCGGCCCAGAAGCACCGTAAAAAGCGACGCCCTCAAAATAAGCGCCGAACCCAAATAACAACAAGAGGCGAATTCAAATTCGCTGAAATTCCTTCGGCAATTTAACTGGTGTAACTGATAAAATGACTTTCTATCCAATCTATCGGTTACCTCAGTACCTGATTTATTTTGTCGGAGATATATGAATTCCCTTGCTTTATTCTTACCTTTTTAAGAGAAATAAAAAGTAATGATGTGACATGAAAAATTATTCTTCAAATGATTTTTCTTTACAAGCGCTGCTCTCGATTTAACCACCGAGCCAAACAGGGCACAAAATTCAGTAAGCAGCGCTTTTTCGAGTGAATACGATATTTGGGCAGTGAGGTAATCGTGATATTTCAGTGTTATTTGAGCTACCGTAAAATTCCGGTTATAAGCCCCCACCCCCCATCGCTTATAAGCCTGGAAACAAAAAAAATACATCCGGTTATAAGGCCCCCCGGATATAAGCCCTCCTCTGCTGGATGGCAGTGCAAAACAGGGCTAAATGTTGCTTCGTTATGCGTTTTTAACTTTATAACGTACAGTGTATTTGATCAACACTCCCGTGGCTCGTTTCGAAACGTTTTTTATTCCGCTTATCCCAGGCTTATCCCTCCCGGATATAAGCCCCACCGACCACCCAAAACCCCTTACGAAGTTGTATAAGCCCAGAATTATAACCGGACGGTCTTAAAGCTTGTTGAGCTTTGAACAATTCATAATTAGGGAAGTTACCGCAGTTAAGGCCAAGGAGCAGAAGAAGGAGGGCATTATGGTAGATGTTAAAGGGAAGCTCAAAACTAGAATAGAAAAAAACTTCTATTTATTATGCTTGATTTAATTTCGTTCGCGCCATCGATGCTATGTTTCATCATTCGTTTTATCTGTTTTCGTATCATTGATCCGAAATCCGGCTTAATTGGAACATATGGTACGTACTCATCGCTCATCACACGACCCCGAGCTTCGATCCCTGAGCCCGGGTCCCCCTAACCAGCGTTTCCACCGCTGGCGTAGCGGGACGCGGGCGTCGACGCGAGGTATGTCAACACGAGTTCTACTTTGAGCAGCTACTCCGAGCTATAAAGCGCTCGCCATGTAAATGATATATCAAGGGCAACACTTGTTAAGAAATGAACTTTAAGAGGCTTTTAGACCATTATGGAGTGCGGAAGGTTTAGTTGCAAGCCAAATGAGAGCGAAAGTTGTTCTAGTCTACCGTTTTGGTTTGCTAAGGAGAAGAACCGTCCGAGTGGTATGGAAAATATAAACAGTTGCAAAGGTAAGTCAATTTTTTATAAAAAATCTGATGTTTTCCTCATATTTTCTTAATTAACAACCTTTCTTAAATCACATCCTGACTATAAACGCTTGACCATCTCTTATATACAAGTCTCGAGTTAAATATGCCCCATTTACACTATCGAAACATTTCAGCTTATAAGCTATAGTTTTTTTCCTCTCGTAAGAAACACTATTTTTTACAAACATTTTAGCCTTGCATATGCGCTTAAGCTTATTTTATCTCAAAAGCGAACGTTGTGTATGTTCCACCAAAGAGCTTTCAAATACTTCGGTGTAAATGAGGCATAAACTTGAGCGTATACTACAGTGATGTGAGCTTACATTAACTAGACAATCAAAAACCCTTTTCTCAGGTCTTTATTTGCTGTAAATAGAAATAAGAACTAGTGATGCCAAACAATTATATGAAATACATTGGTGACTACTTGTGACTACTCATCCAAAAGCCATGTATTTTTTGTTATTCAAGTCTAAGCCTCTCATAGGCAGACACTTAACATTAGTACGCATTATTGCGAACAAGAGGTATGCATAAAGTGCTTGTCAGTGAATTTGATTGTCTTTTTTATGGACAGCATATAATATTGACACAAATCCTGTAAAACGTGATGTCTATGGAAAAGACAAATAGCTCTTGAAATTCTTGTATGAAGAATCCATGTTCCAAGTTTAATGCATTATTATTGGACACAATTGTGAATCCTTTAAAAAAAAAACAAATTTGTGTAGAGAGAAAGATCTCCTTCGGACTTGACATGTTTGAACAAATGAATTTTTCCCTGGTTCACTGGGCAACATAAACACACTGCTAAAAGATGCTGCACATCCAATGCAATTAACTTGAAATTTATTACTTCAAAGGACCCTAGTCAGCCTCCGTAATTTTCGATGCCATCGAAATTATAAAAATTGTTGAAATCTTAATACATTGCTGTAAGTTAAGTGTGGCTGGAATCTGGGATTACCTTTAACAGTTTTACAGTGAACTCTTTTGTTTAGACATGCACCACATAAAATAAAATTCTGAAATTCTTGCATGTAAATGAAAACAAAGGCGTGGCTAACTAGGGTCCTTTAAGGAGTTCAATAAACATGAGCATAAAAGACACTTTGAATGAGGCGTTCCAGGCCCTATATTAAAAAAATGTTAACAGTTAACATTTTGAGTGCTCTTATTTAGCAACTGATGATAAAAATGACCATTATTTGAATCAGATTTCCTATGACACAAATAAACTCTGTGAAAAAGCCCCTGGGCTCAGTTGCATGTGTTCTTCAACTTATCCCCATCTGCTCTACTTCTTGTGGGTCCTTGTGACTACTGCTTTAGCAGTCTAATTAAGCTTATGGAAATAAAGCTAAGGGCCAGGTTGTTCAGAGCATGATGAAGCTAATCCAGGATTAGTGGAAATTTTGATTTCAACATTTCAACTTTTCCGTGAAAGTTTCTGTTTATATTTTCCGTCATTCAGTTTTGTCATCACCTGATCTCATACTCCACAAAAAGCGAGCACTAAAAACACTTAATTATATAAGAGAATTTGAACCGTTGATTCACTTTTAATCCTGGATTAGTATTGATCAGCTTTTGAACAACCTGGCCCTGATGTGCTGACTACCATAAAATTCAAGTGAACTTTTCACTAATTGGAAATTACCAGACTATTCAACACCATCCCTTGAAGCCAACTCTTGAATAAGAAACATGGTATCAGTGCGTAGCTGCATTACTGCGATATGACTGAACCTTGGAGTCCAGTGAGGCCACTGACTAAGTGGAAGGTTGTCCATAAATTCAGTAAAACACTTCATAACATAAACACCACAGTCTGTGGCATTAGGCTGCTGTGGCACATCTGGATAAGTAACTTCCTCAAATGAAATACGCTGGGGCTTCTGCTGGTGCCTTGTTTTTGCAGCCCACTCATCTTTCAAGTAATTTTGGATCAAGCGCTCGATAGATGGACGGCGTGTTAAACTGGAACTTTGTTTGTTTGCTGAGTCTAATATCATTATCGATACACCAGCTCCATTGTTCATTTTTGCAATAACCAGCATCCAGTGGCATCCCACACAAACTGGAAAAATCACAAAGTCTTTTTTGAAAATGTTCACGCGTTTTGTCCAGTTCCTGATTCCATTAGGATCAAAGTCTGTAAGTTTCTTGTAAAAGCATGAGCTAAATATGAAAACAGTTTCAGCAGGCAAATTCTTCTCCTGGGCAGTATGGAATAAGACAAAGTCCATTAGATCATCATTTATTAAATAGCCCTGCTCTAAATTTTGGAGGCTGTCACTGTAAATTTGAACATTGCCATAGTTGGACGTGTACTTTATAAGTACAACAGCAGGGGTAAGTTTGACAATCATTTCATCTTGGTTTGATGCGGCGTTGCGCTGGATTTTCTTTACGACCAATGCTTCAAACGAGGAATCTGCTGTGTCTTGACCTTGAAATTGTAAAATGTGCGAAGCCAGTGCTGTTGAATTTTGAAATTTCAGCAATACTGATTTTCCTTTACCATCTACCATTCCATTACTGTCTCTTGCATGAGAATCAAATGCAAACCATTCACCAAAACAGTTTATACATGCAACACAGTATTCCTCGTGTCGAAGAACAACACCATAGAAGTTGTTTTTGACACAGTATTCCAATGCTCTTTTTAGGGACATAAATTCCTCCTTTTCTTCTTCTTGACAAGTAGTTCCAGCGAGGACCTCGGTTTCCAGATCAAACTCATACTTAAAAGCTGTTAGCTTGATTGGGAGCTCGTCAACAGTTAACTTTTGGGTGTTGCCAATTTTAAATCGCAGACGGCAAACCTGAAAGAAGTGAATTCTGTCTCCAATTTCTAACAATTTGTCTAAATCTGGCTCTCTCCAACTGTTAACAGGATACACCGTGCTGTATAGCAGAGCTGCCAGTGCAATCCCTGAACACTGTTGACCTGCGTAGTGGAAGAGAAAGGGTGCACTGTCCCCCTGGTGGCGAGACCCATGACAGACAAACTGTTTTTGGTTGATGACTTCCTCATTTTCAGATTCTGATGTGCTGCCTTCACCTTCCATTATCTTTTGGGCATTTCGACGAAATCCTCT